>NW_026712219.1:3118946-3270544 GCF_030504385.1 Musca domestica | reverse complement strand
TCATATATTAAGGATACATGAAAAAGTAGGCAAACTTTGGGTAAAAATTTTTGACAGGTTGGTAAAACTGCAAAATCTAAATTCGTAGATGCTATGACCATCCAATTGAGTACAGTCTTGACTTGGATAAGGCAATTCCCGAAATTGTATTATTAAATCTTCCTTTCTTGAATCTTTAAAAATATTATCATGTTGTCAATTTACACATAAATTGTTATGTTTGTCAAGTTTGAATGGAGGAAAGATTTAAGGAGAAAGGTTTGACTCATCCCCAAAACTAAGATTTCCAATACAAATTTTGAAAAAACGTTTTTTCTTTCATTTTAAATGAAATATTACAAAGTGTTTACGGTTTAAATAGAGTATAACTCAGAAATTTGAAATATTTAATTTAGAATACTCGATAAATTTGGACGCTGTTCATGCTTTTAACGAGATTTGATTTTTTTATAGTATACATACAAATCTATGTGTGGATAAAATAAAGAAAATGTCGACTTTATTTTAGGGGGTCCATGAAGATAGGAGCCAATTGGTCTGGGCCGTTCATGTCTGTAGGATCCCTATTTTGGCCGATCTGAATATTATTTTATTGCGTAGCAGTACTCATATTTCCGCATATCTTGCCTAAGACAGGCCTGTAGCCATGCATCGACTTCGATTTTTTTAATAGTATTGAAATACCACGAATTTCTGTAAGCAATTATAATATTATTTTGTGTCCAACAACAAATACATTTTTAAGCGTCCCTTCAAGAATTTAAAAAATTTTAGCAGTTTCCTATCAAATCTCATATCGCTCATTTTTATACCCTTCACCTTGAAATGAAAAAAACTGCAACCAACTTCAGACCGCTGTCATTTCTAAGCCACTCATCCGACAGCAGTTAAAATTATTCCAGTGACAGGCCATTATATTGTCTACAAAACGCACAAAAGCATTTTGGTGAGAATTTTCCAGAAAAAAAGTTATTCGTGATGGGATTCACGCGCGATAGTGTGATTTCTTTAAAGTTGGCTAGAAAACCACAAGTGGCTATCGTTAGAGCTCTCCAGCATTTAAATATGAATAAGCATTTTGTGTCTCGTGCCATCGCTCGTTACCGTGATACTGGTAGCATAGCCCGAATATTGAAAAATTAGCTCACAGTAAAGCCATTGAAATTTCAAAAAGTGCAAGAACTTACACCGCAACAGAAAGAAAATAGACTCAAAAGAGCTGAAGGATTGCTTCGCTTGGGCGAAAGTAAACAAACAAAATGATCGTGTTTTCTTGCCAAAAAGGTCAGCTGAAAATGTGCACCTTCCGTTGGCCACCAGAACTCAAGCGCCGGCCTTGATGATGATGTGGGCCGCCATAACAGCCGATGGTCGTACCAATCGACCGCTCGTACCAATCGACCGTGGCATCAGAATAAATGCCGAATATTATCGCGAAAATATCTGGAGGCAGTATTAAAGCCTTCGGCACACAAACATTTTTAGACATTCCAACAGGACTCAGCACCATCGCACTCATCACATGAAACAAGCGCTTCGTCGGGAATGGGCCAAACTACCGTAGAGCAGAATTAGGGTAGCGTGTGACGGTTTCATTGGCCGTTTGAAAGCCATAATTCGCGCCAAAGGTGACCAATTCGAACAAATCTAAACTTAAATTTGATGCTATATCCGGCAATTTTTTTGTTTCATTCAATAAAATTTAAGAAAAAGTACAATTATGGCTTTTGACTTTGTTGCAGTTTTTTATCTCACCTTGTATCTTTGAAATTTCGTTTGTAACATCCGTAAATATTCGTAGTAGACCCCATAAAGTATTTATATTCATGATCAGTTCAGTTAAAGTTCTAGGTCGATTTAACGATGTCCGTCTGTCTGTTGAAACTACGATACAGCCAACTTTATTTGACATAGGGCTTCAAAATTTGGCAGATATCTCGGTCTACCTTTTGACATAGCCCCATATAAGGGTACTTCCCGATATTCGGTGTTTTGACGATTTTTGCTACATTTTTTCACGAATTTGTCTAAAAATTGTTATTTATAAATCATAATGAGTTCTAGCTTCGATCGGGAATAATTGCATGTACAGGTACACCTTTTCGTATAGCCCCCATATAAGGATACCTTCCGATATTCGGTATCTTGCCACATTTTTCCACGGATTTGTCAAAAAATTGGTATTTGTAGTTCGTTATGGGTTCTAGTTCCAGTGGTAGAGTATTGAAAATATAGTTCCACATTTTCCTATAGCGCACTTCATAATGGGTATCAAAACAATGTCTATATTGGTCAATGGTCCTCATAGAACAATACCCATCGATATTAGGTATTTTGATAATCCAAGTCACATTTACCCTCGAAATCACGTTAAATTTAGTATTTAAGACTCGGTTACAATCTTTGTAGTTTAAAACTTTCTATATAGGCTCCGTTTTGTTATTCCTCTCATGTAAGGGATTAAGTTTTTTTTTTTTTGTTTTTCGAAAACTGTTACTGCTTTATCCTACCGATCTTACTAGAGTTTGTAGTTTAAATTGGAACACGTTTGAATGTATAAAAACCTGTACTTCATATCGTTTGTCACATACTTTTCTATTTAAATAAAAATTAATGGAACTGCATTTGTGTCCTCGAAAAATTGTCCCATTGTCATTTCGTGGTACTTCATTTCATAGCCATGAACACCAAACGTTTTCATTAATTACCAATGGCCAATCAAATGGAATTACGTGCCACCTACTAATTTCGGGATATTTGGCACTCCCCAAACTAATTTTGTTTCTTTTTCGTTTACCCCTATGCCCCTAATGACTTCTATTTTCGACTCACATTCCGTATTCTGTGTTACGGCAATTTGTGAAATTCCTCCTTCGTTTTCTGTGGAAAAGTGCACACATTTGCACTTTAGTAGGAGTTCAGCATTTTTCGAAAATGATCAAAGAATCGAAACAACAAAAACATTGGAATTGGGATAATCTCAGTCACCAACAGAAAACCCCCAGGGAAGTTAAACACCAATACCAACAACAAAGCACAAAAAACACCAATGTATCAATGGGTTTTTGGACTTTACACTAAAGTCAGCAATTTTTCAAATGAACTTTTGGATCGGCAATACTCCATCACTTTGACAACTTTACACTGCACTGCAAGTGAGCAGGGAAACACACTTCGACCACTACTTGAATGTTAACACAACCATGGTGCCACTGGCTGCCAACTTGGACGCCGGTGTTTGGAGGTAAAGCTATAAATGTGAAGTAAATCTACGTTTCACTTTGGGAGTCACTTCATTTTAGGGGAATTTTCTAAAAAGGGGTTGCCGTCAATCAGCAATACCAGTTAAAGTATTTTTGAATTGTTGCATTTTTAAGTAAATTTAAAAACCTTAAATAAAATGGAAAGGGGACACATTATTCTTAAAAAGTAAACTCGACGTTAAGTTCGCTCGTTGTTATGCCCGAAGCGTTTGACTCAAAAATTTCTATAACATGAACAACTTTCCAAATCCTGTAAATAATAATCAATATCTCGGCAAAAAGTTCTCTATCCGCTACGAATTTAAAACAGTAAGTTGTAGCCCATTTAAAAGAAAAATGTGGGCTGGATATATAAAAAAACAAAAAAATTGGAAGAAAGGTTAAAATTAAATTAAATTAAAACAAGTAAAAAAGCTGTAAGTTCGGTCGGCCCGAACTTTGAATACCCTGAGACTATTGTTTCTGCAGTATTTTGGAAAGCAAGGTTGGCACTAAAAAATACCAAAGTGTTGATCACCTCAAGCAAGCGCTTCGCGGAAATGGTTCAAAATACCGCAGAGCAACATTCGGGAAGCGTGTGACGGTATAATTCGGGCCAAAGGTGACCAATTCCAACAAATCTAAATTTATTATGAAATAAAATTTGATGCTATTTCCGATATTTTTTACTTCTATTCAATAAAATTAAAAAAATACAAGTAAAAAAGCCATAAATTCGGCCGGGCCGAACTTTGAATACCCCCACCATTTGAGACGAATTAGGAAATTTTCAAAAATAAAAATAAATTCCATTAAAAAATGCTAATTTGGTAGAGCCCCACATAACAATTAAAAGTTTTTATGAGATAATTCAATCATACACGCCATGATTATAATTATAATTTAAAGTTCAAAGGACTAAATATGCCGAAGCATTTAAATTCGGACTTGTATTGCCCATTTGGTGCAAAATTAATTTGAAATCATATAAAGATATATATGGGAGCTATATCCAAATCTGAACCGATGTCAATAAAATTTGGCAAAGATATGTCTGAGCTGTATTTGACATATCTCGCTGAATATCGTTGTTACGGAGTGCATATTACGGTTGTGGGTAACAAATATAACAAATCGGATGAATAATATATATGGAAGCTATAGCTATATCTGAACCGATCTTCACCAAATTTGACATACTAGCTTCTAGACTCAATTCGATCGTAAGTGCCAAATTCCATCCCATTTGGACAAATATTAGACGTTCGGTGCACAATAAAAGGTAAATCGGACGAAGTTATATATGGGAGCTATATCCAAATCTGAACCGATCTCGATAAAATTTAGCAAATGTATTTCTGAGCTGTATTTGATATATTTCCCCAAATATTGCGGTGGACAAAAATAATAAATCGGATGAACAATATATATGGGAGCTATAGCTATATCTGAACCGATTTCGATCAAATTTGGCATACATATTTTCAGGCCTAATTTGGGTGTATATGCAAAATTCCATACGATTCCGGCTGATATTACACGTTTGGTGCACAATAAAAAGCAAATCGGACGAAGATATACATTGGAGCTATATCTAAATTTTGACCGATTAGCTCCAATTTCAATAGGGTTCGTCCTTGGGCCAAACAAATGATCTGTGGAAAATTTCATCTGGATCGGGCAATAAATGCGACCTGTACTTTGTTTACAAAAATACATGGACAGACGGACAGACGGACGGACGGACATGCATAAATCGACTCAGAATGTCAGACAGATCATCAAAAGGAACTATGGGTTTATCTCGTTTCCTTCTGCCTGTTACAAACAAATGCACAAAGACATAATACCCTGACCAGGGTATAAATACCGAATATTGGAAGTTGCCGATATATGGGGGCTACTCTTCCAGGGGGTAAAGTACTCACAAGGACCTCCTTGTGTGGAATTTCAGACAACTCCATTAAAAATATGGCTCAAATCATCAAAATACCGAATATCGGGAGGTTCCGTTGCATGGTAAAGGAGGTAAAGTACACATGAATAACTCCTTGTGAACAATTTTAGACAATTCGATTGAAAAATGTGGCGCAACATAAAAGATAGATCTGTGCATAATTTTAGCTTCCTATCTTAATTCGTGTTGAATGTAGCGTGACTACAACAGACGGACGTACGGATAGGGCTAAATCGTCTTAGAATTTTACGCTGATTTTACGCTGAATGTTGGTTCTAAAATTATTATTTCGATGAGTTACAAACGGAATGGCATACTTAATATACCCTCCATACTTTATACGGTGATTTATTTTGATTAAACTTAGAAAATATTAGTCGGTTTTGCCGACAGATGTATACCCTCAGTCAATGTTCGATTATTTAAATATATTTTGGTTCCTGTTATGATTATACAAATGTTTGACCTTCTATGGAATAGGTTCCCAATCGGCCAATATTGTCCATATCGTATCGGACCTAAATAAATTTGATATAAATATTGCCACGTGCCAGGTTTGGACTATATAGGGTATTTCATTCACTTTATATTATATTTTTTAAAAAATGTTAAAATCCTCATAAGGTACCAGATATAGTCGACCGAAGTATTTCATTTTCATACTTCATATAATACACGTAGACATATTGGTATGGGCAAAATTACAAGAAAATTTAAAATTGTGACCCTATGTGGGTGAGATGCAAGAAGCGGTTCACAGAAATACAGGGTGAGATAAGAAAACTTCAACAAAGTCAAACGCCATAATTTTTACATTTTTTTCTAAATTTGAACGCAAAAATGTCGGAAATAGCATCAAATTTTAGAATAAGTATATATTTGTTTGAGTTGATCACCTTGGCACGAATTATGGCCTTCAAACGGCTACTGAAAGCGTGAAAGCGTCACACGCAGCCCGAATGTTGCTCTGCGGTGTTTTAGGCCCATTTATTTTTATGCCACGGTCGATAAATACGAACGGAGAGCGACCATCGGCTGTTATGGCGGCCCAAACCACCACCATGGCCCGCGTTTGACTCTGGTGGCCAACCGAAGGTGCACATTTTCAGCTGACCTCTTTGGCACGATTATTTTGCTTGTTTACAAACAAACTACTGGACAACGAATGTTTTCTCATCAGAAAATACCATATTTGGCAGTTCACCTCTTTCGGCCTAGCGAAGCCATTCTTTAGCTCTTCTGAGTCTATATTCTTTCTGTTGCGGTATAAGTTCTTGTACTATTTGAATTTCAATTGCTTTACCCCGAGCTCATTTTTCAATATCTGCCGAATAGGATATTGCGATATATTCAGCTCACGAGCCATTTTTCGGTCACTGCGACGCGGGTTTCGATCATGTCCCTTTTTACTTTTCGAACCATTTCTGCTGATGTTGTTGGTTTTTCCGTCCACTTCCTTGACGTCGGGCTACGCTACCTGTTTTACGGTAACGAGCGATAGTACGAGACACAAACGATTTATTCACATTTAAATGCTGGAGTGCTCTAACGATAGCCACTTGTGGTTTTCCAGCCAAATATAAAAAAATCACACTATCACGCTTGAATTCCATCACGAATAACTTTTTATCGGGAAAATGTTCACCAAAATGCTTTTGTACGCTTGTAAACAATTTAATGAGCTGTTACTGGAATAATTTTTTCAGCTGTCGGACGAGTGGCTTAGAAATGACAGCGGTCTGAAGTTGTTTGCAGTTTTTTCATCTCACTCTGTATATTGCATCACCGTAATGGTTTTACATTAAAGTTATAATTCATTTTACCCGCTAAATATTGTCGGATTGCCATCCAAATTGGTAGCCTTTTGCCCAGCCCTAAACTCTTACTCCATGCAAAAATGTGGCCTGTTGAGCAACAGCAAAATCAGGACATTTTCCGGTGTTGTAGAAAGTTGTAAAGAATCGCTGACTTGTTTCACAAGTTATGACAGATAAAGGTATTGAAAATTGTGATCCTTTTTGGGTGAGGTACCAGAAGGGGTTCGCAAAATCTTCGCAACAGATCTTGTGTTACCAAATATGTTTGTATGTAAATTTGAAGAGAATTGGATGCTTTGAGCGTTTCGTTTTTCAAAACTTTGAACCCTCTGTGGGGGAGGTACCAGAAGAAATCCTTATAGCAGATCTTGTGTTGATAGAAATATTGTGATGTACCTGAATGAAGTCGGAGGTTAATTTCGAATTTTATGGGCGTCATGGATATTTAAAATTTTGACCCATTCTAGCATAGGTACCAGAAGGTGTGGAACGATATATCCCATCTCCACAGTAGATCTTGAGTTAGCAGAAATAATGAGATGTGTGAAATATGAGGAGAACCGGATATTTATTTCGGATTTTATAATCTAATTTTGATTATTCAAAATGTTGACCCTTTGTGGGGGAGGTACCAAAAGGATTGGTCCGATCTCTACCATCTTAATAGCAGATCTTTTGTTGATTGATATATTGGGATATGCCAAGTCTAAATGGAGTATGATATTAATTGCGCGTGTTATGAGCATCATGAATTTTGACTACTTTACTCCAGAATGGCTGGACCGATATGTTCCATTTTCATACGAAAATATTGAATTATAACAAGTAAAAAAGCAGTAAGTTCGGGCCGAACTTTGAATAGCCTCCACCATTTAGAAAGTAGTAGTAGTAGAAAATTTTCAAAAAAATAAAATCCATTGAAAATTCTGTTAAAATCTTTAAAATACCTAATATCGGAAGATGCCGAAATATGGGCGGATATACGATATTGTGGACCTATATAAACAAATCTATGTGTGGGGGTAAAGTACTCACAAGGAACTCCTTGTGTGGATTTTCAGACAATATCATTGGAAAATATAGCTAAAATCATCAAAATACCGAATATCGGAGGTACCTTTATATGAGGGCTATACGATATCGTTAACGTATCTAGAGAACTCACAAAGAATGTGTGGAATTTCAGAATTTGGAATTTCTGTGTGGAAATTCAGACAATTCCATTGAAAACTCTGGCTGAAATCATCAAAATACCGAATATCGGATCGGATATCATCAAAATACCGAATATCGGTACCGTTATGTGGGGGATGTACGATATCGTGAACCTATATAGACAACTCTCTTTCAGGGAGTAAAGTACTCACAAAGAACTCCTTGTGTAGAATTTCAGACAATTCCGTTGAAAAATGTGGGTAAAATCATCAAAATACCAATATCGGGGGTACCGTTATATAGACAATTCTCTTCAAAGGTAAAAAGTGCTCACAAGGAACTCCTTCTGTGGATTTTCAGATAATTCCGTTGAAAAATGTGGGTAAAATCATAAAAATACTGAATATTGGGGGGGTACCGTGATATGGGGCTATACGATATCTTGGACCGATATAGCCCATCTTCAAACTTGACCTGCATGCAGACAAAAAATATATATATAGCGTGATTACAACAGACGGACGGATCTGGTCTGAAAATTGTACGCTTATCAAGAACATATATACTTTGTTGGGTCTCAAATGATTATTTCGATGACTTACAAACTGAATGACGAACTTAATATACCCTCCATACTATGTATGGTGGAGGGTATAAAAATATTGTGATGTGTGTAATTTGAAGACAATCGGACAAGAGTTATAATGCTTCAAAATTAGGATTTGCAAAGTTTGCGAAAAATTGGATTATCCTTTCTCTTTCTGTGCAGTAAAATATATATACAGACGAACGGGCGGTCCTGAAAGGGATTTGGTCCAATGAGACCTAGGACCTTAAATGATTATTTCGATGAGGCACGCTTTGGCCGTATCAAATGTTATATACCCTATGTTATAGAAACCTACTTCATTTCAACTCGTTCCTTGGAGCTTTGATGACTCAGTTATTTCCTCGTATATTCTATGTATGTATGCATTTGTGCACGTAATATTATATGTGCGAAATATTATTAATTTGTACCCCACCTTTATCTAATGCTGTGTAGAATTTCACACCCACCCTACAAATATAAATTTACATTAAGGAAGATAAATTGTAATAGGATTTTAATGCAACATATATCATGTTTACTCAAATTTTGACATTTTCCATAGATTCAAACATTCGAATCCATGGCAAATACGACCACCAACACCGTATCTCCGTATATAATCATACTTCACTTCACTTTGCAGTCATTGGCTTTGTGGGTAAGTCTTCATAGACGGCAACCAACAAGAAAATGTAACAAATGTATTATGACCTAAGCCTGTTAGATCCTACCGAGGGAAAGAGAGAGAGAGAGAGCGAGATAGACCGACAGGGAGAGAAACAACTGCTGACAACAGTTGGTTTGGGATTTGTTTTGTTGTCTCTGGTAAATAGAAGAACAGCAGAGACACTGCACGACACAACAAAGATAGCCGAGTGGACAACCATTGCAGGGCAAAATCAGCCGATGACATGGGGTTCTTAAAGACCGGTCTGTACTGGGGGACTTTGGGCGTAGTGAGTGACAAACCCCAAATGGTCCGGCACGCATTCTAAGGACAATGGTCATTAAGGCCATTCGCCGGACATGTTTATGCATTATGACAGTGTCCTCCTGGGAGTGGACCAACGACTCTACGTGTCGGCTACGAATGTGTGTGTGGTGTGTCTGTCACTTTGGTTCTGGCAACATTTCATTGTAGTTCACTTTAATGATGACATTTAAGACAATGTCCGTTCGTCAGTGTAAAATTACCATCCAAATGAGCCAACAACTCTGGGGAG
The DNA here is from genome assembly GCF_030504385.1 of Musca domestica. Taxonomy (NCBI): domain Eukaryota; kingdom Metazoa; phylum Arthropoda; class Insecta; order Diptera; family Muscidae; genus Musca; species Musca domestica. Next base: position 3,260,558 of record NW_026712219.1, on the reverse strand, counting down.
GACCAAAAGAATTTTCATTTTTCATCATTTCGCACATTGAAAGGTGTAGCCGTTGTTGACTTTGTGACAAAGTGGCCAGTGTGGCATTGGCCTACAATGACAGAGCTATTTAGGATTTTTGTAAACATGCGAAAAAAAAACAAAACGGAACAACTTCAACACCAGATGGCCAGGGGGCTGGACATTAATTACCGAGAACGAACAACTGGGCTTAATCATAATGTTTGTATTTTATACCCCAGCAAACTTTTAATTAACTTAAAATCTCTATGAATGAAATACAAAAAAAAAAAAAAATAAAATAAGAAATAAATAAAATTAAATACAATAAAATACTTACCGATCGGTACCATTACAAAAATTCCCACTAAACTGATGGCTACCCATCAGTGTGTTATCCTGTGAACCGCGACCCACTGATCGATTCCAGGTGCCACCCAACAGCGGCTGATCGTTGTCTTTCAGGCGTCCGCGTGACTTTCGCCTGGTCTGTTGTTTGTTGTTGTGTAACAAATCCATATCGGAGGCAGTGCTTGTATTGGCCACATGTAAATTGGAAGCTCTTGATGCACATGGTGTGGCGAGGCTATCGTGTGATGTGAAGAAACCTTGCTGTGAAACGCTTTGGCCAAATTTCGGCTGTGACATGCCAAATTTGGAACCTAAATCTGAAATTATACGAAAAAACGAAATCCAAAGGTAAAGGTAAGTTTTAGAAGTATTACGAGGGCATTGAAAATATTTTATTTCAATAAAATTCAAAAATTTCTCTGTTCCCGTTTGGAATGTAACAAGTGAATTGAAATTGCTATGAGTGGGGCATAAATGTCACAGGGAACAATGTATAATTTTAGGGGAAAAGAGAGACATCATCTGAAATTCCAGTTTAAGGTAGAAATAATCAGGTGAGTCACTCAGATGTTCAGAATCATTTTTCCTGGTCGAAAGTCTGTAATTATTGAACAATCTGTGATTGCTTATATTCTTATTTTTGGAGCAAAAAATTTTTTTGATAAATTTTAGGAACATGGTTCAAAAGATATTTTTTGTTGATTTTTTTTAGTTATACCCTACAACACTATGTGTTGGGTGTATTATAAGTTTGATTGGGCCAAAAATTATGTAACACCACGAAATATTGGTTTCCCACATAGGAATATTGGTTTCCATATCTCGCCGAGCTGAGTAGATCTAGCTATGTATGTCCGTCCGTCCGTCCGTCTGTCCATATTAATTTGTAATCACTCTACAGGTCGCAATTATGGCACGATCCTCACGAAATTGAAAATGGAGGTGGGGTTAAGGTCAGAATAGAACCCTATTTAGAGATAATCGCATAATATTCAGGGGTTGAAATGGATCAAAAACTGGAAAATTCTTGATTTTACAGTTGCTCTACAGGTCGCAATTATGGATCAATCGACGTGGAAGTTAGCATGAGTCTAGAGCTTAGGACAGGGGAAAAGCCTTCCAATTTTTATGGTCATCGGGTAATATTTAGTTGGTGAAATAGACCATAACATCTGTGTTAAATAAAAGTCAAATTTTCCATTAATCCGCGAATATTTTTAATATCGGCGAAATCACAAATAGACGAATAGGTTAATTCTGACCGTTACGTAGACGCCGATATTATTATTATTATTATTATTATTTTTTTTTTTTTTGATATATATAGCGAAATATGTACAATGTGTGTATACGAAGGAAGGAAATGTAAGGAAGAATGCTTATATCTCAAGAATGGCATGAAAGAATAAAATCTAAAAAACTCGATGTTAATATAGATTTTTAGTATTTTGCGACATTTTGTTGTTTTGATTGGGCCAGAATTTATGTAACACCTCGAAATATTGGTTTCCCATATAGGAAAGTATATATGGATCTTCCTAGCTCGCCGAGCTGAGTCGATCTAGCTATGTATGTCCGTCCGTCCGTCTGTCCGTCTGTCCATGTTAATTTGTAATCACTCTACAGGTCGCAATCATGGTCCGATCTTCACGAAATTTAAACTGGAGGTGGGGTTAGGGTCAGAATAAAAGCCTATTTCTTTTGGAGATGGTCGCCAAATGTTTAGGGGTTGAAATGGACCAAATACTGAGAAAATATCGGATTTTGCAGTAGCTATACAGGTCGCAATTTCGTATGTAGCTAGAGTTCAGGTCGGGGAAGAGGCCTACCAATTAGGGTGATCATCGGATAATATTTAGCGGGTAAAATAGACCATATATTTTGTGTTGAAAAAATTCAACATTTTTCATTGAACCGCGAATATTTTAAATCCCGGCAAAATTACAAAGCCATGATAAGGTTACTTCTGACCTTTACATTGATGTTAACATCCAACAAATCGGATATATATAGCAAAATATGTGCGATATATATGTCTATCAAAGAAGATATGCTTGAAAGATCTCTTATATGTCGAGAACGGCTAAACTGATTTCGACTGTTCTCATTAATTCAGAATGGCCTCTTGGCAGGAAAGAAAAAACGTCTAAAAAATCGCATAAAAATATCTCTCTAAAGATGAAAATATTGATTTTGTAAAATTTTCTCATATTTTTTCAATTTTGTCATATTTTTGTCATATTTTCATTTTGAATTAAATATTTGGTAAAATTTCTACAGCTAACAAAACTAAGTAGTTGAGATATCAGGATATCATATACAGATCGCATTTATGGACCGATCCTTATGAAATTTTGCATGGAGATAAGATGAGGGTCAGAATTGAAGCCTACTCTTTTTGGAGATGATCGCAATATATTTAGGGGTTGAAATGGACCAAAAAACTGCAAAATTGTCAGCAGGTCGTAATTATCGCCCGAATATAGTCAAATGTCTGTATCTCATATAGATGCGTTTCAGTCAAACACCAATAATAAATGCTAATTTTTTGCCACTTTTGAGAGATTATAGGTCTTTGGGAAATATTGGTTGGAGATCTATGAAGACCATTTGTGCAACATCTACCAATAAATTGGAAATGAGCAAATTAGTTTAACTTGCTATTATTCGAAAATTAGAGAACGAAACCTGATAGTTTTCTTTTATTATTTGTCACAATATCTTGTGGAGTTCTTTCGAGTATCTCGCCTATATAAACTGTATCGTTTATTATAGTGTTGTAGGGTATTCAACGGTCGGCCCCGCTCGACTGTAGCCTTTGCTTACTTGTTTTAATTTAACTTAGTTTTGAAATGTATATTTTGTAATATTTTTTCACCTTACAACACAGGTTGGGCTTATTATATACATTCTGCAATTATCGTCCGACCCTCACGACAATTTTCACAAGGGTAGGGTAAGGCACAGAAGGGCTAGGCCTATTGTTTTTAAAGATGTCCGCAATATATTTGGACCATGGACCAAAAACGGAAAAAATTCCTGATCACACAATTGAAGCCATTCGACTCGCCTGAGAAGAGCGTTAAGAACAGGGAAAAAATCTAGCATTTTGCGTGACCATTGGATTATATTTAGTTGTAAAATGGACCAAAACAGCTAACAGCACGACGGAGTGCGTATATATTGGGCAAATATCCCTGTTCATAATGCTAAGGGTAATATCTGGACCGTGCTCCGTAACATAATTTCAAAATCGAAATCTTCCAAAATGGATTTGGACTTAAAGGGGCTTTTAACATATTGTAGTATTGTAGGGTATCACATGGTCGGCCCCGCGCGACTATAGTCTTTGCTTACTTGTTTTAATGTAAAGTTGATAATTTTCCGACTAAAAAAACAATTGAAAAGACAAGTTAGGAAAAGTTCCATGTCCATATTGACTAAAGAGCATGTTTTCTCCTCTATATTTGGAGAAAAAAATATTTTGGCTTGTCGGCCTTTGGAGTTCTAATCAAATATAATTTGATTTTGACTTTTATGTAAAATAGATGATAAGGCCTTCAGATTATCTTCCTCTAGAAGGGGATAAGTAGGCAGGCCAAAGTACCCTTCCTATATCTCTAGTAAGAGTCTTCTATCGTGGTCTATTACACGACGTAGAAAGTCTCCAGTTCGAGGTCCAGAGGGCCTCCAGGTCGAGGTCTTCCATGTAGAATATTAGTCCTTCAGCTCGAGGTCTTCTATATAGAATATTAGTCCTTCAGCTCGAGGTTTTCTACATACATTAGACGGTATCCAATTCGAGGTCTACTATGTTGAATATAAGGCCTCAAGTTCGAAGTTTTTGGAGGTTTTCTATAGAGTAGAACACCTCTCAATTTTGGGGGTCTTCAATTGTATAGAATGTCTTATATTTTGTAGACTGTAACAATAAGAAATCTTGCAATATGAACTCTTCTACAGATTTTGGTGATCCTCCAAACCTTAAGTGCTTTAGTTTTTATGTATTTTGGAGTTTTTATAGAGAAGAAATGTTCCAACGTAAGAGAGAAGGTCTCACAAAACTTGGTGATCCAACTTGGAAAACCATTGCTGAGTCATAAAAAAAGAGTTCTCCAGTTATGGACTTTCTATGAAATAGAAGCCCTTTAGTTTGCCGGGTTTCTATAGACAACTTCGGGTTTCTATGGGCATCTTCTTCTACAGAAGAAGGGTGATCTTTCAGATAGTGGGCTTCATTGGGAGGACTTCTTTAAAATATAAGAAATTTTTTATGGAAGTTTTTTTTGCAGCTCTCAAATCCGTGGTGTTTTAAAGAATATGACAACTTCGGTAGAAGCAGGGATCTAAATATTTAAATATGTGCTATTTTTTGATTTAAATACGGGCCTTTCTTGAATCATTCTATAAAATGAAGGAGGCTTTCCATCACTTCTGGCAGCCAAGAGCAGAACGCACTAGAGTCCAAAAAGAAGAACAATTAGCCTCATGCAAACTGGGTCTTGACTATCGTGTCTGAAATATTGATGACCTAATGGTAAGGAATACAAGAAAAACAGGGGGATTAGATACTTATTGCTGACTCAGCATACAAATTCCTAAACGTATGAGTGATTCCATAAATTTTATGTATTACATATCACTTATACGCAGAGTTTTCATACAAACGAACGGAGTCCACAGAACCAGTTCGTCCGCTCTAACTAAATTAGCACAAGTATGGGGTAGGCACTACTTGTTTAAATTCTACTCCACCGAAAATCGTCTACTACATAATGAGATGAAAAAACTGCAACCAAATTCAGACTGCTGTCACTTTTGAGCCATTCGTCCGACAGCCGTTACAATTATTCCAGTGACAGCTCATTATATTGTTGACAAGCCTACAAAAGCATATTGGTGAGAATTTTCAAGAAAAAAGTTAATTGTGATGGAATTTAAGCGTAATAGTGTGATTTCCTTATAGTTGGCTGGAAAACCACAAGTGGCTATCGTTAGAGCACTCCAGCATTTAAATGTGAATAAATCTTTTGTGTCTCGTACCATCGCTCGTTACCGTGAATTTGGTAGCGTAGCTCGACGTCAAGGAAGTGGACGGAAGAAAACAGTTACCTCAGAAGAAATGGTTCGAAAAGTAAATAAGTAACTTGATCGAAACACACGTCGCAGTGATCGAAAAATGGCTCATGAGCTGAACCTTTCGCAATATTCGGCAAATGTTAAAATATGAGCTCGGGGTAAAGCCATTGAAATACCAAAAAGTGTAATAACTTACACCTCAACCGAAAGAAAATAGACTCAATAGAGCTAAAGAGTTGCTTCGCTTGGCTGAAAGTGGTGAACTGACGAATTTGGTTTTCTCCGATGAGAAAACATTCGTTGTCCAGCAGTTTGCAAACAAACAAAATGATCGTGTTTTTACTTGCCAAAGAGATCAGCTGAAAATACGCACCTTCGGTTGGCCGCCAGAACTCAAGCACCGACCATGGTGACAGTGTGGGCCGCCATAACAGCCGATTGTCACTCTCCGCTCGTTTTAATGGCATCAGAATAAATGCAGAAAATTATCGCGAAAATATTCTGAAGCCTTGGGCACGCAAACATTTTGGCCGCAGACCTTGGACATTCCAACAGGACTCAGAACCCTCGCACTCAGCACGCGCCATCCAAGAATGATTACGAAATGAGGTTCCTCGCTTCATTTCCAGCGCACAATGGCCACCAAAATCTCCGGATATCAATCCGTTGGACTATTGTGTCTGGAGTATTTTGGAAAGCAAGGTTGACACTAAAAAATACCCAAATTTCGATCACCTCAAGCAAGCGCTTCGCCTGTAATGGACCAAAATACCGCAGAGCAACATTCGGGCAGCGTGTGACGGTTTCATTGTCCGTTTGAAGACCATAATTTGTACCATAGGTGACAAATTCGAACAAATCTAAACTTATTCTAAAATTTCTTGCTATTTGTGACATTTTTATACCCTCCACCATGGGTAGGAGGGTATATTAACTTTGTCATTCCGTTTGCAACACCTCTAAATATTCGTCGTAGACCCCATAAAGTATATATATTCATAATCAGCATAAAATTCTAAGACGATTTAGCGATGTCCGTCTGTCTGTCTGTCCGTCTGTCTGTCTGTCTGTCTGTCCGTCTGTCTGTCTGTTGAAATCACGATAGAGCCCACATTATTTGACGTAGACCTTTGAAATTTGGCACAAGTGTGTGTATTGTCTCTAGGATGGTTGGTATTGAAAATGAGATATATCGGTCCACGTTCTGGTATAGTCCCCATATAACGGTACCTCCCGATATTCGGTATTTTGATGATTTATGCCACATTTTTTCACGGATTTATCTGAAAATTGGTATTTGTAGGTCATGACGGGTCCCTGAGCGTGTGGCAAAACATTGCATGTATAGGTCCACGTTTTGGTATAGCCCCCATATAACGGTACCTACCGATATTAGGTATTTTGATGATTTATGCCACATTTTTTCACGGATTTGTCTGAAAATTGGTACTTGTAGGTCACAACGGGTCCCTGAGCGTGTGGCAAAACATTGCATGTATAGGTCCACGTTCTGGTATAGTCCCCATATAACGGTACCTCCCGATATTCGGTATTTTGATGATTTATGCCACATTTTTTCACGGATTTATCTGAAAATTGGTATTTGTAGGTCATGAAGGGTCCCTGAGCGTGTGGCAAAACATTGCATGTATAGGTCTACGTTTTGGTATAGCCCCCATATAACGGTACCTACCGATATTCGGTATTTTGATGATTTATGCCACATTTTTTCACGGATTTGTCTGAAAATTGGTATTTGTAGGTCACAACGGGTCCCTGAGCGTGTGGCAAAACATTGCATGTATAGGTCCACGTTCTGGTATAGTCCCCATATAACGGTACCTCCCGATATTCGGTATTTTGATGATTTATGCCACATTTTTTCACTGATTTGTGTAAAAGTTGGTATTTGTGGGTCATAATGGGTCCTAGTTCGTGTGGCGAAACATTGTAATTATAGGTGCACGTGTTGGTGTAGCCCCTATATAACGGTACCTCCCGATATTCGGCATTTTAATGTTTTTTGCCACATTTCTTCTAATGTTCTTTTACCCTAGGGTGGAGGGTATTAAAAGTTTGGCCCGGCCGAACTTAATGTTTTTTTACTTGTTTGCTTTCATTCCATGAAATAATAAAAAAAAAAAAAAAAAAATATGGCATTTGACTTTGTTGCAGTTTTTTGTATCTCACCCTGTATGTGGGTTGTATTTAGCCATGTACGTGTATTAACTTTATTGCATTCGCTTTAGAAAGTTAACCCAGAAAATTTCTTCAAAATACTTAATATCCAGTATTTGGGAATATGAATATATTTCAAATTCGAACTAAAAGCACTTGTGTAATATCTCCTCAAAAGAATTTTGACTCCACCTCAATAAAAATATAAATTTGTTTTCTTATACGAACGATTAGGTTAATGCCATGGTAATTCAAAGCTGTGAATTGAAACATGCCTCAATGGAGCATTGCAGTTTTGATTCCATGGGAAATGGGTGAACACCTAAAACATGGACAATTCAATCATGTTGCATGATTTTTTCCTCGAGAAATGTGGTTATGTATAAATTTGATGACGCTACTTTAAAATCTTACCCAAAAAACTATGACGATCGATTGAGAATCGCCGCAAACTACCCAAGTCAATGCACTGTTCATCACCGTTCATGGTTGGCGTTATCGATAGCTCTGTGGTATGATAATTAACACCGATGCCATAGCTGCCACCACCATCCGTATTATAGGCATCTACACCCGCTCCACCATCTGTACCACTCAAACCACTGCCACCGATACCGGTGCTATTATTTCGGCCACCCATAAAACTGACATGGCTGGCTGACAAAGTTGGCAAAACATTTGAATCGCCAGCCATGGAGGATGTTGTTGCCCCTGCTGCTGTTGTTGTTGTTGTTGCTGCTGCTGCTGATAAGTAGCCACTACGTGTTACACTGCCACCGCCGCTACCACAACCACCACCATAAAAGCTACTGCCATCCAGCTCGGCCATTTGTTGCTCATTGGCTGTGAGAGGTTGTATGGAACGTGAACTGTGCTCTCTGTACAAAGGACCGGGCGATGGTACCAAATGGCGTAAAGTACCATTGAGAGATAGGCGTGGATTCATAATTTCCGGATAACTGGCACGTGGTTTTTGAAGGTATTGTTGCTGTTGCTGCTGCTGTTGAAGTTTTGCGGTTGCTGGCGTTGTAGCCGAAGGCACTCTTAATGAGTTGCTATTGATGCCACTGCTGCTGCTGCTGTTGTTGTTGTGGATGTTTTTGTATCTTTTTGGACTTTTGTGATGGCTGCCACTCATGCTGACGTTGGCGTAACAACAAGGTTTGTTGCTGTCGGTGTAGATGCGTTGGACTTAAAATCGTTGTTGTTGTTGTTGGTGTGTTTAATGTTGTTATTGTTGCAAATGCCAACGTTGTTGCCACTCTTGTTGCTACGGCAATTGCTGTTCATGTTGTGGTTGGCCGGCACAAGTGTTGCGGCAACGTTTGCTGCTACTGTTGCTCCTTTTGGCTGCTTGTTGATGTTGGTGCTATTGAAAAAAGCCAATTTCAGCTTGTGGCCTCAAAATTGGGATTTTCAATAGCCAGTTACGAATGATGCTAGCTGGCGCTACTCTGCAATCCGATGTCTTTCTTGTTGTTCTTTTTGTTGTTTTCTCTTTATTTCACCCAGCCAAGTGATGTTGCTGTAGTTTTGTTGTAGTTTTCCTTGTTTTTGGGGGTGTTGTGTTGTAACATTTGACCGCGTTATCATATCCGCCAACATCCGTTGCAATTTTATTGTTGCTATACAAAAATGAAATCGGAATTTGTTGTTGTTGGATTTTGGCTGTTTGTTTATATTTATATAAATATTCTGTATGTGTTCAGAGGTGGTAACTTTTGGTTTCAGTTTTTTTTTGCTTTATCTGTGTTTATTTGTAAAAATACAATAAAAGAAGAAGCGGTCTGTGGTTGAGGTTATATATATTACATCTGTGATAACAAAAGTACTAACGATTTTGGTGTAGTTTTCTGCATGTATTCAAAAATTGTATTGCTGGATTGAGGAAGGAACCGAATCCGTAAGTTTATATGCAGAAAATTATTTATATACAACTCTTTACAACAGACAAACATTAATTCTTCATTAGGGTGGGTAATACAAAGTCGACAATTTAGAAACCAGTAAGGAAAAGTCAAAAGGCGGGCGAGGCCGACTATATGATACCCTACACCACTGTGCATAATTAGTAGAGCTCCCGTAACAAAAGGATTCATTTCTAGTAGATCATACCAACTATCAACATTTGGCTTTAGAGCAGTTATAGAGTGCATGATATCACATGGAAAATGATTGTATTAAAAAATATATCGGAGCCGATTACGTCCCGAAATTCACTCCATTTGGGATGGTATTAGCCATTATTTGCACAATAAACCTTAAATCGGATCAAGGATAGATAAGGGAGCTATATCCAAATCATAGCCTCGATTAAATTATTAAATTAAATTAGGTATTTCCGAGCTTTATACGATTTTCCGAGATGTATAAGATCTAAACCGATTTTCTTTAAACTGAATACGGTTGGATGTACCAAAAATGCAGGACTTTTTGACAGTTATTGGCCATTTGGTGCACAATTAACCCGAAATCGGTTAAAGATATATATGGAACCTACAGGGTTGCCCATATTCGTCGGACCCATCTGGAAACGCCATAACTTTTGACAGAGATGTCACATCACTTAATGACATACCGCGTTTGAAGCGTCAGTCCAAGCAGATTTTTACCATGAACCAATACCCGCCACGCGAGCGCTCTGAAATTTACATTCAACACAAGAAGTCAATTGTGAAAACTCAACGTGCTTTAAAAAATGTGAGAAGTGCGCCTTCTAAGAACACCATTAATTTTCGACTGGCAAGGCTCTTTCTAATCCGAAAAGGCAATATAAAAGTCGACCAAGGCGATCGGCCGAGAATATCGCTGCCGTACGAGCCAGTGTTGAGAGGTCCCCAAGAACATCCCGAAAACTCCGTTCTCAGCAGTTGGGTATGGCTCGGTCCACTTTACAACGGATTATTCGCATTGATTTGCATTTGTTCCCGTACAAAATTCAATTGACGCAAAGAATGTTGCCTGCGGACATGCCTCGTCGATTGGAATGGGCCCAAAGGTCCGCGAATATGGGCAACCCTGTATATCCAAATCCGAACCTATCTCGATAAAATCTGGCAGAGGTATTTCTGGGCTGCATCGAATATCTGGTACAAAATATCATTGTTGTGGATAGCATATTACGAATTTGAGGAACTTTAAATCGGATGAAATATATGTATGGGAGCTATAGCTATATCTGAACCGATTTTCACAAAATTTAATGTACCTCATTCTAGACTGAATTAAGTCGGATATGTCAAAATTCAGGTTATTTGGACTGATATTGGCTATTTGGTGCACAATATACGAAATCGGTTGAGGATATATATGAGAGCTATACCCAAAATCTAAACCGATCTTGACAAAATTTTTATACACTTATTTCAGAGCTGTTGATTTTATATCTGGTACCAGAGATCATTGTTCTGGAATACATATTACGCTTGTGAGGGACGTTAAACCCCAAATCAGATGAAACATATATATGGGAGCTTTAGCTATATCTGAACCGATTTTCTTCAAATTTGATTTACTTGCTTCTAGACTGAATTCGGTGGGATGTACCAAAACAGAGGTCATTTGGTCATTATTTGGTGCACAATTAACCCGAAATCGGTGGAAGATATATAGAAGCTATATCTAAATCTGATCCGATTATCACCAATATCAACAGGGTACGTCCTTGGGCTAAGCAAATATTGTTTGCAAAATTTCATCTCAATCGGATAATAAATGCGACCTGCATTTTGTTCACAAAGATACATAGACTGACATGAATAAATCGACTCAGAAAGTGATTCTTTGAAGATCGTCAAAAGTAACTATGGGTCTATCTCGCTTCCTACTCCATGTTACAAACAAATGCATAAAAACATAATACATACACTTACCACCATTTGATGTAGGGTATAAAAATGTTTGTCGAACTCTAAGTAAGAATGTTAGGTACCGATACGGGTGCTGATACAAACTTGGGGATATATGTTAAATAAATATTAAATTGGTAGTATTAGAATTTAAGGCTCCCAGCATACACCTTATAGCAGTGTGTAGCATGCCAAAATATCATAGAATTCAAGCATAGTTCGTAGAATGCATCAAGAGCCTAAACTTTCCCTAAAGCCCGATTTTGGGCAAAACAATTATTTTAGAAAGATGACGTGAAAGACAAGAATACGCCTCATCATCTCATCTCGGTTTTCATTATATTTTAAGGAAATATTTGCATCAATGTTGCCCGAACAACGCAAAAATATTTCCAAATGTATTATACCCTTCACCTTGTCATTCCATTTGTAACTACCCTAAATATTCGTCGTAGACCCCATACATATGTATACCTTATATATTCATGACCAGCATAAAATTTAAAGTCGCTTTCAGTTCACATTATTTGGCACAGTAGTTTGCATTGTGTCTAGGATGGTTGGTATTGAAAATGAGAGATATCAGTCCACTTTTTCGTATACCTCCCAATATTCGGCGTTTTGATGATTTTTTGCAACATTTTTCATGGATTTGCCTAAAAAACTAGTATTTGTACCTCATAATGGGTTCTAGCTCCGATGGCGAAGCATTATATGTATAGGTCCACGTCTTCGCATAGCCCCATATAGCGGTACCTCCCGATTTTGAGTATTTTCATGATTTTTGCCACATTTTCCTACAGATTTGTCTAAATAAAGGTATATGTAGTTCGTAATGGTTTCCAACTCCGATGGTGGAATATAGTCGGTTGGTGAATCATTGTATATATGTGTACACGTTTTCCTGTAGCCCCATATATCGGTATCTCCCGATTTTCGATATTTTAATGACTTTTGTCGGTGGCTAAAAATTGTTTGTATAGTCCCACGATTTGGTGTAGCCCCCATATAACGGTACATCTCGATATCCGGTATTTTGTTGATTTTTCCGATGGTGGTTTTCGTATAGCCCCACATATCGGTATCTCCCGATTTTCGATATTTTTATGACTTTTGTCACAATTTCCACGGATTTGTCTAAAAATTGGAGCATGTTGGCCATGGTGGGTTCTAGTTTCGGTGGCTAAACATTGTTTGTATAGACTCCCGATTTGGCATAGCCGCCATATAACGGTACATCTCGATATCCCGTATTTTGTTGATTTTTGCCACAGTTTTTCACGGATTTGTCTAAAAATCTGTATTTGTGGGTCATAATGAGTTCTAGATCCGGTTGCGAAACATTGCATGTATAGGTCCACGTTTTGGTATAGCCCCATATAACGGTACCTCCCGATAGTGATAATTTTTGCCACATTTTTGTACGGATTTGTCTAAAAATTGGTATTTGTGGGTCATAACGGTTTCTAGCTCCGGTGGCGAAACATCGAATATTTAGGTCCAAGTTTTCCTCTAGCGCACTTAAACCGATACCAACCGATATTCGGTATTTTGATAATCGTAGTCACCTTTACCCATGAAATTGTTTCAATTTTGGTATTTTAGAAGATTTGATAGATGACAATCTTTGAAGTATAAAATGGTCTGTAGAGGTTTCCGTTTTGGTATACCCCCATGCAACAGCCTCACACACTTTATGATTTTTTGAAAAGTTTAACTGCATTACGCAAACGGTCTTACTGGTATTTATAGTTTAAAGTGGAGCACGCTTTAATTCAGATACTTTTATATGAAATGATATCTTTTCCCTAAGGTGGAGGGTATTAAACATTCGACCCGGCCGAACTTAATGTTTTTTATTTGTTTCATGTTAGATCCTTTAGGAACTGTATCAATCCTGTCTAAAGGGATTTTGAGTAAAGTACTCAGAAGGAGCTCAGACAATTTCTTCAAAAAATGTGGCTACAATAATCAAAATACCGAATATCGGGAAATACCGTTATATGGGGTGATATACGATATCGTGAACCTATAGAGGGAATTCTCTTCAGAGGGCAAACATCCCAAAAATAACTGCTTGTGAGGATTTTACGACAATTCCATTGAATAATTTAGCTATACTATCGTGGACCTATAAAGAAAATTCTCTTGCAGGCGGTAAAGTATCCACAAAGAAGTCCTTTTATACAATCTCAGACAATACCATTAAAAAATGTGCCTAAAATCATCAAAATATCCCGAATATCGGAAGATTCAGTTATATGGGGGCCATGCGATATCCTGGAGCGATATAACCCATCTTCGAATTTGACCTGCCTGCACAACTTACTGACGAACTTACTAAACACTCCATACTATGTATGGTGTACAAAAATATATCGAATCAATAGTTATATGGGAACCGAGCAGAACTTTGCCGTATTTGCCAAAATACATTCAATTCGGACAAATATTACACACATAGCGCACAATAATAATGAAATCGTCTACATGTTAATTTAGACCAATTCTCACCCATTTTCGCCAAAGAAATGGTTTGTGAAAAATTTCATCTCAATCGGGCATTAAATGTGACCTGTACCCGACCATAAGGCGAGGTTTGACAGTGATGCCAAAGAAAGTTGCATTTCTTTATTAGAACCTTCATTGACAGAAATTTTGAAATGTGCGAAAGGTTTCGAAATCGAAAAAATAAAAAACAATAAGCTGTAAGTTCAGCCGGGGCGAACTTTGAATACCCTCCAACATTTGGAACGAATTTGGCAGTTCTCAAAAACAATAAAATCCTTAAAAAATTCTGTTAAAATCTTAGAAATACTGAATGTAGCTGTTGTATTTGGGTCAATACGACAACATGGGCCTGCACAGGAAACATTTGTCATAACCCATTACAATATTCAAATGCAAAACTTAGAAAAAAATCGGTGAATAATGTAGCTAAGACCATCAAAATACCGAATATCGGAAGGTACCGTTGTATGGTGGCTATACGTAGGCGTGGACCTGCACAGACAATTTTCTTTCTTAGGCTGTAGTATATATTGGGAACTTCAAATACCAAATTCGAAACAATTCCGGTGAATAATGTCGCTAAAATCATCAAAATACCGAATGTCGGGAGGTAACGTTATAACGTGGACCTGCACAGACAATTTTATTTCTTAGGCTGTAGTATATATGTGGCTATACGATAACGTGTACCTGCACAGACAATTTTCTGTCTTAGACTGTAGTATTCATTGCGAACTTCAAATACCAAATAATGTAATAATGTCGCTAAAATCATCAAAATAACGAATATCGGGAGGTACCCTTATATGGGGGCCATATAAAAACGTGGACCAGCACAGACAATTTTCCGCTTAGGCTGTAGTATCCATTACGAACATCAAATACCAAACTTGAAACAATTCCGGTGAATAATGTCGCTAAAATCATCAAAATACCGAATATCGGGAGGTAGCGTTATATGGGGGCTATACGAAGACGTGTACCTCCACAGACAATCTCCTGTCATAGGCTGTAGCACACATTACGAATATCATATACCAAATTTGAAAGAATTCCGCTGAATATTGTCGCTAAGATCATGAAAATTCCGAATATCGGGAGCTATCGTTGTATGGGGGCCATATCAAAACGTGGACCTACGTGGCCCATTTTCAGTACCAAAAGTCTTGCAGACATAATATACATTTGAGTAAAATTTTATCAATTTACTTCAATTCGTTCGGAAGGTAATATACATTTGAGTAAAATTTTATCAATTTACTTCAATTCGTTCGGAAGGTAGAGTGATTTCCACAGACGGGCAGACGGACGGAAATCGCTAAATCGATATAGAATTTTATGCTGATCAAGAATATATATATATATATATATATATATATATATATATATTATATATATATATATATATATATATATATATATATATATATATATATATATATATATATATATATATATATATATATATATATATATATATATATATATATATATATATATATATATATATATATATATATATATGCTTTGTGGGGTCTTAAATGTATATTTCGAGGTGTTACAAACTTAATATATCCAAATGTGGCAAAATATTACTATGTACTAGATTTGTGCCAAACACATACTCCCTTGTCATGTCCATAAATAGAGACATGGACGGACATTTTTACATCGACACTAAATATTCTAAAATTGATACCTGTCATGAGCCCAGGGTCTTAAATCTTTATTTTGGCCCTGTAAGGGTGATATAATAAAACTGTTACTACAGGACGAAGTGAATATATAATTCTTGGCAAGGACGAAATCAATTGGAGCCCATCATATCTAGAATTCAAAGTGAAATTAACTTTTCATTGTTTTCAAAACTCTTTTTTTATAGAAATCACATTTTTACAGGAATTATAATATTCGCGTTTTTGAATAAATACCGATTTCTTTGAGTGATTTTCTAAAATATAACATTAACATTTATAAGCGCCCACTAGTATTTCCGATTGTTACAAGGCTCTAGAAATTCCTTTCTAGTATTGTAAGAATATTTGTGTTCCTTCCCCAACAGCGCGGTGAATGTGTGTGTGTGTGTGTGTAAGTGTAAGCATTTGATACCGGTTAAAAAATTCAATGGAATAATAATAATAAAAAAAAATATAAAAACAAAGGTTTTACAAGTGGCTATATTTGTTTTTGGTTTCTGCTGGTTTTTTTCTTCATTCCTGCATTTTGTTGCAGTCCTTTTATATTCACATTTCAAAACAAAATATACACACATTTTTTTACTATTTTTTAATTGCTTTCAGAGCTGTTAACAACGCACACACACACATTTATACATACAACAAAACGGCGGACAGCATCTACGAAAAACTGTCCGTATTCAAAAAAGCAGGATAATGAAAAAAAAAAAGAGGTGGAGGAGGAGAAGGATGCGGAGACAACGTTACAAAGATCGACTGCTTGTGGCAGCTATTGAGAAATGAAGGTAAGCAAGTGGCGGGTTTCAGAGAGCGTGATAGTTGCTGGTGGAGTTTTTGGTTTCCGGTCTACTGGCATACAGGTGCTAGTAGTGGTGATGATGGTGGTGGTGGTAGATTTTAACAAAAAAGTGTTACTTTACAGTTGCAGTTTGAAATGTTGAATTTTTTGCGTTTTCAATTTTTTTTTTGCAAGTATTTGCCAGTTCTGATACTGCATTTGTTCTTTTTTCGTACTCATCACACAGTGGTTTTTTATGCTACAGGACAAGCGGTTTTTTGTTTTGCTGTTTTTTTTTTTTTTGTATTTTTATTTTTTGTTGGTGAAATAGTGCTGGTGGCATTGGTGTTGGTTGGGAAATACTATTTGTATGTGGTCATGGCATTTGGAGTGGCGGAATCGTTGGGGTAATACAAATATTTATTTTTTTTTGTTTCGTTGCTATTTTACATGCAGAAAATATTGTGTTAACTAACATCAGGGCATATTTATGTGTAAAATAAAAACATTGAGATAAAAAATATTTCATTACTAATTACTTTCTTATGTTATAATAATAAATATACAAATTAATTTAAATAAGTTTTATCTGTATGTATATAGGAAAAAATGGGGTTTTTAATTGCAATATAGGAGTGTAGAGGCAATTACATTGAAACAGTATAAAAATCTATTCTACACCGGTGTATATTGATCTGCAACTAAATACGAATTGAAAACGGTATGAAATCATAATAAGTATTTTGTGAATTGAAGACCTTCTGTAGGTCCCCTATAGATAACAAATCTGTTTGAAATTTTCTCTGAGTAGAATACCTTTAACATATGTTTTTATTAAACGAAATTTTAATGGCTCCACATCTCTTCGAAATTTCCAAATTATATAAAACCTAAAGTTAAATAATTACCCCCCCCCCCCAAAAAAAAAAAAAAATAAATAAATAAATAACAATAATAATAATAATAATTTAATGAAGCATTGGAGGTAAGCTTCACAAAAATAACAGACCCGACTTCTAAGGGTAGCCAAGGTGTATAAAGTTTGTTCCAAAATAAATTGTAGAGTCTTTGCGGAACCTTTCCTGCTGGAAGTTTTGCGGGTTCTGCTTTATACTTCAGCAGATGGTCGCTAAGGTCCGGCCTTATGAAATAATTACCAAATGGTACTAAAATGTACTAAAAACTGTATTTATACCCTACAACACTATGTGTTGGGGGTATTATAAGTTTGATTGGGCCAAAAATTATGTAACACCACGAAATATTGATTTCCCACATAGGAAAGTATATATGGATCATCCTATCTCGCCGAGCTGAGTCGATCTAACTATGTATGTCCGTCCGTCCGTCTGTCCGTCTGTCCATATTAAGTTGTAATCACTCTATAGGTCGTAATTATGGCCCAATCTTCACGAAATTTCAAATGCAGGTGGGGTTAAGGTCAGAATAGAACCCTATTTCTTTTGGAGATGATCGCACAATATTTAGAGGTCGAAATGGACCAAAAACAGAAAAAATTCCTGATTTTGCAGTTGCTCTACAGGTCGCAATTATGGAGCAATCGTCGCGGAAATTAGCATGGGGCTAGAGCTTCGGGCTGGGCAGAAGCCTTCCAATTTTGATGGTCATCGGGTAATATTTAGTGGGTGAAAAAGACTATAACATTTGTGTTTAATAAAAGTCAAATTTTCCATTAAACCGCGAATATTTTTAATCCCAGCGAAATCACAAATAGGTCCAAGGGTCAATTCTGACCTTTACGTAGTTGCCGATAGTAAAAATATCGGATATATATAGCGAAATATATACAATGTATATATACAAAGGAAAGGAATGTTAGATGGAATGCTTATATCTCAAGAATGGCTGGACCGATTTGAACAAATTTTGTCAGTTCAGAATGGCCTCTTGACATAAAAGTATAAAATCTAAAAAAATCGCATAAAAATAATTGAAAAATGATGTAAATATAGATTTTGTAGTATTTTGTGACATATTTTTATTTTTTCATATTTTTTATCGCATGCGATTTTTTCAATTTGACTTATAATATTTTGTAATATTTTTCCACCTTACAACACAGGTTTGGGATATTATATACAGAGTGCAATAATCGCCCGATCGTCACGAAAAGGGTAGTGTTAGGTTCAGAATGGCTAGGCCTATTGTTTTCAAAGATGTCCACAATATATTTAGGGGTTGAAATGGACCAAAAACTAACAATGTTCCTGATTTTGCAGCCGTTATAAAGGTCAAAAATAGAAACCAAAGGAAACGAAATCTCGCATGAAGTTAGGACAGCGGGTAGAATGGACCACTATTTTTGTCTGAAAAATACCAACATTACTTACAGGCAATAGCCGAAATACACAAAATGCGAACTTGTGCCTTTTTTGTTGATTTGTTGATGAATATAGCCAAATATCGTAGACAAGAAGATCGTATAGAAAAGTCTTAATTTGAAGATACAGAGGGACATCTTGCTTATGGACATGATCGCAAAATACGACAGTAAATATTGGGCAAATGGATTTGGATATAAGGGGGCTTCCAACATATTGTAGTGTTGTAGGGTATCACATGGTCGGCCCAGCACGACTATAGCCTTTGCTTACTTGTTTTTTTTTTCAATTTTGTCACATTTTTGGCATATTTTCATTTTGAATTGAACATTTGGTAATATTTTTACAGCTAACAAAACTAAGTAGTTGAGATATCAGGATATCATATACAGATCGCATTTATGGCCCGATTCTAATGAAATTTGCATGGGGATCAGATGAGGGCAAGAAAAGAAGCCTTCTCTTTTTGGAGATGATCGCCATATATTTAGGGGTTGAAATGGACCAAAAAACTGCGAAATTGTCAGCAGGTCGTAATTATTGCCCGATACTCACGCACATTTGAATGGGGGTTACCGGGCATTGCAAAAGCCAAGCAGTTTTGGATGGCCATCCAAAAATATTCAATGTGTGAAATAGTTTGCCAACTTTTGCAGACAAAATACGAAAATGACCATTCCAGTGACTTTTTGGAGAATTCACAAATACAGGAAAGACGCACTTCTGACTATTTCGTTAACGCTGATTTCGTTGGAGAATATAGTCAAATGTCTGTATCACATATAGATGCGTTTCAGTCAAAAACCAATAAAAATGTTAATCTTTTGCCACTTCTGAGAGATTATAGGTCTTTGGGGAATATTGGTTCCAGATCTAGGAAGACCATTTCCAATAAATTGAAAATGAGCAAATTAGTTGAAGTTGCTATTATTCGAAAATTAGAGAACGAAACCTGATGGTTTTCTTTTATTATTTGTCACAATATCTTGTGGAATTCTTTCGAGTATCTCGCCTATATAAAATGTATCGTTTGTTATAGTGTAGTAGGGTATTCAACGGTCGGCCCCGCTCGACTGTAGCCTTTGCTTACTTGTTTTTGACTACAATTATACACTTCTAGGGCTATCAGCTTTAAACTTCGCATGCAGTTTACTCCTGACAGGAGTCATTATATGAGGTGATATTTTTGGATATTCGTGGTAAAAAAGGGACTAAAATGCAAAAAAAATTGACATTTTGAGGAGGAGGAACGATTTTACCCAACTTCGAACTCGATCTAAGTTTGATAATAATATTACGATGTTCAAAGTTTGGACCAAATGTAACACTTGAGTTATCGCGCGCCAGTCAGCCGGACAGACGGACGGACGCACGGACATCGCTAGATCGACTCAAAATGTCCTGAAACGGATTTGGTCCAAAGACCTTGGATTTAAAACCGCTATTTCGATGGAGCACATTTTTGCCGTATGAAATGATATATACCCCCTCTAGCCATGTGGCTGATGGTATAAAAACGTTTGAAATGAGGCTTAACAAGTAAGCAAAGGCTACAGTCGAGCGGGGCCGACCGTTGAATACCCTACAACACTATAATAAACAATACAGTTTATACAGGCGAGATACTCGAAAGAACTCCACAAGATATTGTGACAAATAATAAGAGAAAACCATCATGTTTCGTTCTCTAATTTTCGGATAATAGCAGCATAAACGAATTTCCTCATTTCCAATTTATTGGTAGGTGTCGGTGGAATGGACATTTTCGTATTTAGTCTACAAAAGTTGGCAAACTATTTCACACATTGAATATTTTTGGATGGACATCCGAAACTGCTTGGCTTTTGCAATGTGCGGTAACCCCCATTCAAATGTGCGTGAGGATCGGGCGATAATTACGACCCGCTGACAATTTGGCAGTTTTTTGGTCCATTTCAACCTCTAAATTTATAGCGATCATCTCCAAAAAGAGTAGGCCTCTATTCTGACCCTCATCTTATCCCCATGCAAAATTTTGTAAGGATCGGGCCATAAATGCGATCTGTATATGATATCCTAATATCCTAACTACTCAGTTCCGTTAGCTGTAGAAATATTACCAAATGTTTAATTCAAAATGAAAATATGCCAAAAATATGACAAAATTGAAAAAATATGAGAAAATGTTACAAAACAAATATTTTCATCTTTAGAGAGATATTTTTATGCGATTTTTTAGACGTTTTTTCTTTCCTGCCAAGAGGCCATTCTGAATTAATGAGAACTGTCGAAATCAGTTCAGCCGTTCTCGACATATAAGATATCTTTCAAGCATATCTTCTTTGATAGACATATATATCGCACATATTTTGCTATATATCCGATTTGTCGGATGTTAACATCAATGTAAAGGTCAGAAGTAACCTTGTCATGGCTTTGTGATTTCGCCGGGATTTAAAAAATTCACGGTTTAATGAAAAATTTTGAATTTTTTCAACACAAAAGACATGGTCTATTTTACCCGCTAAATATTATCCGATGACCACCCAAATTGGTAGACTTCTTCCCCGCCCTAAACTCTAGCTACATGCGAAGTTCCGCGTCGATTGGTCTATAATTGCGACCTGTATAGCTACTGCAAAATCCGACATTTTTTCAGTATTTGGTCCATTTCAACCCCTAAACATTTGGCGATCATCTCCAAAAGAAATAGGCTTCTATTCTGACCCTAACCCCACCTTCGTGCAAAATTTCGTAAGGATCGAGCCATAATTGCGACCTGTAGAGTGATTACAAATTAACATGGACAGACGGACAGACGGACAGACGGACGGACGGACATACATAGCTAGATCGACTCAGCTCGGCGAGCTAGGAAGATCCATATATACTTTCCTATATGGGAAACCAATATTTCGAGGTGTTACATAATTTTTGGCCCAATCAAACTTATAATACCCCCAACACATAGTGTTGTAGGGTATAATGATATTTATATTTTTTTATACAAAACAGCTTGCTTTATGTATCGGAAATGCAAATAGAGTAGATCAAATGAACATTTGAAAAAATACAATTTCCTTAAACATATTTTGGCAGAGCCAAAAATCCGAATTCCTAGAAATACTAATATCTTTGTTAAGTTTTGCATATTTTTCACAAATAGCTTAATATTTTGTTCATTGTCCTTTCTGGCTATGACCCTCACATAATTCTCATTCATGAACGCATCAGCTCACCTATCAAAATAACCCGCATAATTTAACAACATGATTGCATTGAATTGAAAGTGAAAACAATTCGAAACAAGTTTCGAGGAAATGTACCTTGGATATTTGTTATCCTTTCTCCAAAATAATAACATCCTCATCCTTTACCTTCACAACAATATTTGGAATTCATACCCCTCATCACTACTGTTCATTTGTAACCCTAATGGAATTTAAGCCATTATGAACACATGTGCATGATAAACATGCACATACGCACACATGACCCCTATTTAGGCCAGTTATCTTAACTTAAAACTAATTGTAATTCCTAAACAAGAAACACGATGGTGTCACGTATTGACTTAAATATCTAAATTGAACACCTTTAACCTATGGCGCCCTATTGCGTCTTTATCAGGTCTTAATAAAAGAGAACGCATGTGTGGCTATGGGTGTGCGTGTAAGTCAAGGGGTACGTGTGTATGTGTGTCACTTAGAATCTCATTTTATTTAAATGAAAACTTCAGCATCGTCCGACCACATTTCTGTTGTAGATTGGCTACAGATGACTTTTATTGTTCAATTAAGAAGGCTTCAGTTGTAAATTGGTGTATTAGGGGATGTCGAAATTGAGAGGAAGGAAAGGAAATAACAGGTTGTAATTGATCTGAAATAAATTTATTAAAAATTTAAAGTAAACCAGTAAAAAATCAGGCCAAGCCGAACTTTGAATACCATCCACCATTTGGAAAGAATTTTGAAATTTTCAAAAAAAAAAAAAAAAAAAAATAACATTCGCCAAAAATTCTGTTAAGATCTTAAAAATACCGAATATAGCCTTTATATTGGGGTCTATACGAAGACGAGGACTTGCATAGGCAACTTTTGTCATAAGCCATTACAATATTAAAATACGAAACTTGGAAAAAATCCATGAATAATTTAGTAAAAATCATCAAAATACCGAATATGGGGAGGTACTGGTATATGGGGTTTGTACGAAGGCCTGTTCAATTTTCTGTCATAGACTGTAGTTCCCATTACGAGCTCTAAATACGAAATTTGAAACAACTTCGGTGAATGACATCGCTATAATTACCAAAATACCTAATGTTGAGATGTCCAATTAAATGGAGGCTATACGAAGACGTGGGCCTGCATAAGCAATTTTTTTGTCAAAGGCTATAGTACCCTTTACGAATTCTAGCTAAGCAATTTGAAACATCTTCGGTGAATAACGTCCCTGAATAACGTCAAATATCTAATATCGGGGGGTACCGTCGAATGTGGGCTATGCGATATCTTGAACCGATACGATATCGTTGACTTATATAGGAAATTCTCTTCCTGGGGGTAAAGTACTCAAAAGGAACTCCTTGTGTTTATTTTCAGAAAATTTCATTGAAAATGTGGCTAAAATCATCAAAATACCGAATATCGGGGGGTTATAAAACCGTACCCCTATGCGATATCTTGGACCTATGTAAACAATTCTCTTCCAGAGGGTAAAGTACTCCATAAGAACTCCTTTTGTGGATTTTCAGAAAATTCCATCGAAGGCTTTACAATAACGTGGACCTATATCAAGAATTCTCTTCCAGAGGGTAAAGTACTCACAAAGAACTAATTGTGTGGATTTTCAGATCATTTCATTGAAATATTTGGCTAAAATCATCAAAATACCGAATATCGGAGGGTTTTGTGTATGGGTGCTATACAATATAGTGGACCGATATAGCAAAAGACTGATCTGTGGAAAATTTAAGCTTCCTAACTTTATTCGTTTTGACTCTAGCGTGATTACAACAGACAGACGGACGGACGGACGGACAGGGCTAAATCGTCTTAGAATTTTACGCTAATTAAGAATATATGTAATTTGTTATGTCTACAATGATTATTTCGATGAGTTCCAAACGGAATGACGAACCCAATATACCCTCTCTACTATGTATGGTGGAGGATATAAAAAGTGAAATAAACGTAGGTAAATGAGCCGTATACGTAAGCACTCAATTATTTCAGTTTCGTGACTTTATTAGGTTTTTTTTTGCCTTGTATTTTGTATAAATACAAGGCAATCCTTCTTGAAATTGGAATAATTTGTGAGAAGGTCCGCTTTTTCGCATTAGAACTTCTTCGAAATTTAAAAAATTAACTTCGATTTCTCTTCACCCGAATACTCATTGATTATTGTTGTATGCTGTTTGTTAAAAAAGCCACGTGTGTCAGGAAACTTAATAAAAGTTTTGGGTCCCTTACATTCAAATGCTAATTTCGAAAAAGGATAGTGGTAAGTATGAAACCTATTTATGTGGGTTAAAATACGCTCAATATACAATGTCACTGACATACGTGAGAAATACCATTTTATTTCCGTTTGTGAGATTATTGAGTTCAATATTATGGTAATTTTGTTTAGAATACTTCCAAAAAAATGTGTGCTTCCCAAATTTTTTTTTTTTTGAATGTTGACGAGCCTTTCATTTTATTTTAAAGGTCGGAGAGTACAATTGAGATCAAAAGATTTCGTTTACAGTTCGTAGGAGTTATTGATTTTATATGGCGTGAATATATAACCAGTGGCATGTTTACGTGTTGAATACATCATCTTCGACTTTCGTTATGTTTTCCGTTTGTTTTTTCTAAATTCTTTGTTCGTTTTCCCGATATCTGCTCTAATTTTTGAGACGTTCTCTAAAAACGATTACGTGAAAGTTTTTTTGTATCATTAAATAATTTCTTTAATACTTTAAAGACTTTCATATACATCTTATAAATTAGAATATGTTCATATTAAGGAATCCAAAAACCAATGACAAGGCATTTTAAGTGTCAAAAGTAGCATACTAAAAGGTAGTCGATTCATGAATAATCCATATATTATTCGTAACCAAAGCCAATAAAAGAGGCGAGTTCGGTGAACATTTTATTTCACATCCGGACCGGTCAATTGGATTGTGCGATATAATGCTTTTAAGACTAATCTTTTGTGGGGTGGATAAAATTTTACTCTTACGTGAGTTATCTCTGCAGGACTTTTGGAATTGAAAATGGGCAATTAGGGTATATCCCTTATGAAACTGTAACGATAGATTTAAAGTTTGGTGGCTGTTTGATTTTTCACCTGAAAAAAGTCCTCGCATAGAACTGTCAATATAGGTCTGAGTTTTTGTATAGGCCGTATACGAATATACAGATATTCGGTATTTTGATGATTTGGGCACACTTTTTACCACAAATGTGTATAATTTGGGATTTAAAGTTCCTAATGGGCACTACGGCCTGTGATAGAGAATTGCTCATTAAGGTCCACGTGGTAAACCACAACCAACACCCCACCCCCTTATATAACTGTACCTCCCTTAATTCGGCATTTTGATATTGACATAGACCACAAGTGATACAGCATGTGATAGAAAATAGCGTATGCAGAACCACTTTTGGTATAGGCCTCAATGTAACAATACCTCCCCGTGTTCGGTATTTTTCAGATTTTAGCAGTATAGTTGTTTATAATATTCTTATAGCTATTAAAAAAAATCCCTTTATAAGGAAGCTGCAGAGGGTATATAGCATTTGATACAGCCAAACGTGGCTAATCGAAATAACGGTTTTTGACCCTAGGTCTCATTGGACCAATCCGTATCAGGATATTTGGAGTCGATCCAGGGGTGCCGGTCAGTTCGTTTGGCTTGCTGATACACATAATATCTCTTGAAGTAAGTATCCGATTTGGTGCAAATTTAGTGAATCGTAATAATATTATCAAATATAGATCAGCAATGTATTCACAGTATGTATTCACTGGTGATATTACCTCCCCCATAAAAGGTTACAATTTTCAAATAAAATAATTTTTTATACAACAAGATAGGATCTTCCAATTTTCAACAAACTTTGCAAATCTAAATATTTTTATCCATCCTAGGTCAGTTGTGAAAAATCAGGTACATCCCCACAACGGGTCAAAATTTTCAATAACTATGAAGCTCATGAAAGGCGAAATGAGCAAACTCAGGTATACCTCATCCACAACAGCTCACAATTTTGAATATACATAATGCTCATAAAATTCGAAATGAGCAACTGATTTCTTTCAAAATCGTCACATACCAATATATCTATCAACACACGAGCGGAAGGGAAAATGGAGCATATCATACCACTCCTTCTGGTAACATCTCCTCAAAGGGTCAAAATTTTAAATAACCAAAAATATTATAAAATGTGAAATAAGCTCTGATTCTTTGTCAGTTTCAAAGATTTTATCATTTTAACTAACACAAAATCTGCTGTGTAGGTTGGTTATATTCTCACCCTCATCCTTGTACCTTCCCCACAAAGATTTTTCCCACAACATTTTGTTTTTAAATACAACACCGACCGATATTTTTAACTGTTAGTCTTTAAAAAATGTCTCCTGTTTGTCCATAAAAATAATTCTTCTGCCTTTTTAAATCCCTTTTTTACTATCCCAGTTTTAATCCCTTACAATAAGTAGTTCTAAAAATGTCTGTCCTATATAAGTTTCTCCTTTAGAAATGGTACAGTTGCACCAAAATCCTTTTCCGCATTTATATGTAAAAATTCATTTTTGTTCGTCGTGAAATATTTCTTCATCGTCTATAGAGAGTAAATTTTCATAGTCTCGCCTATAAAGACTGTTTTCAGCTTTCCTATAAAAGTACTTACACCCATTGGTAATGTATAAGCACTCTCTATCGTCTGTGCTCTAAAAACTTTATTAAGCACGTATAGGGAGAGAGCCTTCAGCTCCATCATAGAGACCGCCTTCAGCTCGTTTACAGAAACCGCTTTTTACTCTTCAATAGATACTCCCTTTGTAGCTAATCTAAAGAGATTACCGTCCGCCCCCTTCGCAATTAAATTCGCGGTTAAGGATCCCCTTTTTCTTATAAGGCCTCCCTCAAGATCTTCTGCTCACCTGCCCATCACTCTCTTTTCTCTCTATTATCCACAAAATTTCCATTCTGTTTGTGCAAAATATTCTATCTTCAAATCTACAAAGATTTACTACACCATTTGGCTAGTCCAATACCTCCTGCCTCTGGTCGAGAAGAAGACTCTTCAGTCCAACTATATAAAAAATCAAATATGAAATTTGAAAACAATTCTGGTAAATAATGTCACTAAAATCATCAAAATACCGAATATCGGGGGTACCGTTATATGGGGGCTATACGAAGACGTGGACCTGCACATACAATTTTCTGACATAGGCTGTAGTATTCATTACGAACTTCAAATACTAAACTTTAAACAAATCCGATAAATAATGTCGCTGAAATCATCAAAATACCGCATATCGGGAGGTACCGTTGTTGGGGGCTATACGAAGACGTGGACCTACATGACCCATTTTCAATACCAAAAGTCCTGCAGAAATAATACACATTTGAGTATATATTTATTAACTTACTTCATTTTGTTCGGAGGCTAGAGTGATTTCCACAGACGAACATATGGATAGACGGACGGACGGACATAGCATTTTATGCTGATCAAAAATATATATACTTTGTATATTTCGAGGTGTTACAAACGGAATGACAAACTTAATATACCCTATTGTGGAGGGTATAAAAAAGAGCTAGTCTCTATAGAAGAAGTGAAGCTAGTCTTTATAGAGGAGCTGGAGTTTTGAAATTTCTTTCTGGTTTGAGACAATTGATGAGTGAAATATTGCAAAAGTACTTGCCAATTAAAGTTTAAACTTTGCCCGATTTTGGGATTTTAATATGGTTTCCACGAGTTCTGGTTGAATTTACCGCAATTTGAAATTGAAGCGTATAGTATATAAAAAAAACAATAAACCATCATTTTGTGGCAAAGTTCTACAATGAAAAAGCGAAGCGACATAAATTTAATATATTTTTTTCTTAATTAACTGACAGAAATACTTTCGGGACTGTAGAGTGATAACAGTCCCAAACTGACTAAGAGCTGCTGTAATGATATTGCTGTTGAACATATTTCCAATTATATTTCTTCCTACGGCGTGGACTTAGATTTAGATGTTCATGACTTAAAGAATATTGCGATTTTACAGACTACACACAGTTTTGTTCCAATTTTGTTCCATCAATGGGTACTGATTGAAAGAACACTTTTTTTTACGCCGGGGTTCAAAGAACATGGTGACCCACATCGTCACCCTTGCCCATTCATAGTCGGTTTTCCTTTTTCAAAACCTTTTGGTTTTGTCTAATTGGCATATGAACACATCGCCCATAACTGGTTAAGCCAATTACAATTTCAAATATTCATCCGCCCAATATCCCATGCTCTACTCATTTCTAATTTTTTACCCTTTCGTTTTCTCTTTTAAAGTTTAAATTCAAACCACCAGTTCTTTTTAATACAAACATATCCTTCCCCTTTTTCGATGGCTTTCATTAGCTTCTTTTTCTTTTGGCCGACGTAATAACATAAAAAAGAAGAACAAGGAACATGGTTACACATCGCGTTTTCCACTTCAGAATGACCATAAATCATTAATCTCCATCTATCCTAAAGCACACACAGTCTCAGATGCACAGTCTTATATATGTATGTACGTCTACACACACCGTAATATATATGTATGTATGTGTATATGTCTAAGCTAAGTTATTTCAATTTGTAAAGCCCCGGCCCGGCTAGCCCAAGTCAAACCAAGCCAAACGTTATGGTAGCTAGGCATTTCCAAGTAATTTGTTTAGTTTCCTTCCATCATGCTCGGGTCATAAATAAAACATTAGCGTAGCAATATTCTCAGTTCTTTAGGTTGTTTTTTCTACTGTTGTTGTTGTTTTATGCAGCTCTTAACCCGGCCGGACACCAGGCAGTATAGATTCCATGTAATCTATATTTAAGCTTTAAAGGAAATTTGTATTTAAGTTGTTGTTTTTGTTGCTGTTAGATTTTCATTATTATTTTATTATTTCATCGGTCAGATACTATTTTACATTTTGTTGTGAGGTATTAAATTAGTAAAAAATAAAAGGGATGAGGTTTGAAAACAGCAGATTTTCATCATCCGAAGGGCAAAAGTTTTAAAGGGGAAAAAACACATACATTCGATTTGCCACCAATCGATATTGTATAACAGAGCCATATAGACGAGCTGAAGGGTGTCTTTCTAGAAAAGTTTTATACGACCCAGAGAGAGTTTTTTTATAGACGAGCCACAGGGAGTAATTATCAACGAGCTGAAAATCTGCTGTTTTATAGCCGATCTAAAGAAAGCTAGTCTCTATAGACGAGCTGGAGCTAGTCTCTATAGACCAGCTGGAGAGCTAGTCTCTATAGACGAGCTGGAGAGCAAGTCTCTATGGACGAACTGGAGCTAGTCTCTATAGACGAGCTGGAGAGCAAGTCTCTATGGACGAACTGGAGCTAGTCTCTATAGACGAGCTGGAGCTAGTCTCTATAGACGGGCTGGAGCTAGTCTCTATAGACGAGCTGGAGCTAGTCTCTATAGACGAGCTGGAGCTAGTCTCTATAGACGAGCTGGAGCTAGTCTCTATAGACGAGCTGGAGCTAGTCTCTATAGACGAGCTGGAGCTAGTCTCTATAGACGAGCTGGAGCTAGTCTCTATAGACGAGCTGGAGCTAGTCTCTATAGACGAGCTGGAGCTAGTCTCTATAGACGAGCTGGAGCTAGTCTCTATAGACGAGCTGGAGCTAGTCTCTATAGACGAGCTGGAGCTAGTCTCTATAGACGAGCTGGAGCTAGTCTCTATAGACGAGCTGGAGCTAGTCTCTATAGACGAGCTGGAGCTATTCTCTATAGACGAGCTGGAGCTATTCTCTATAGACGAGCTGGAGCTATTCTCTATAGACGAGCTGGAGTTAGCCTGATGTGCTTAAAGACAAGCTTAAAACTGAGTTCCTATAGGTGATGAGCTGAAGGGCGAATCTTTAAAGACGACGAGTTGAAGGCCACCGAGTCTCTATAGACGGCAAGGTGAAGGCAGCCGAGTCTCCTAGACGACGAGCTGCAGTCCAGAGTCTCTATAGACGACGTGAAGACCGGAATCTCTATTGGCGACAAGCTGAAGGCCAACTTTCAATAGAAGACGAGCTGATTGCCAAGTCTCTAAAGGCGACAAGCTGAAGGCCGGAGTCTCTATAGACGATGAATTGAATGACGAGTATCCATAGATGAGTTGAAGGCCGAGTCCGCCGATTCTCTATAAGCAAGCTGAAGGCCGAGTCACCAAGCTAAAGGGTATGGAAATGACGACTATAGGCGAACTAAGGAGAGCGTCTATATATACTCTACACAGAGAGAAGACGTTTTAAGATTTCTCTCTCTCTCTCTCTCCCTCTAACATTTTATTGTTTTTCAAGAATTTCACTTGATTATTCCGGAATTTTTGATGTCATCACGTACTTTTAACATTTGTTTTATTTTGAAGCAATTTTTAACTGACAAATATCCTCCAGTTTTTTGTTATTTTTAACGTTTTAGAATTGAGTGATTTCAATATTCCAACGATATAGGCGACACCCGCTGATCCGATTTTTTTCGAAGATAAACGGTGAGAGCATTTCGTTATCTATATTTTCATTTATCTATGGTTCTGTTTATCTCCATGAATAATAAAAAACACCTTTCAAGGTTTGAAGAAATAAGTGCTCTATAGAAGAAAAACTAATTTACGGACAAGGTGATGGTGATCTCCATAGACAAGTTGAAAAAACATATGTATGCGAGCCAAGAAGAATATACTTTCAGAGTTCTCATTCTGAAAAGGCCATTCAATGATTTTTTCAACTCCATGACCTGTAAAGAATATCTTTCAAGGTTTAAAAAATATAACTGGTCTACGGAATATATTTAACGGACATAGAATGGAAGAAAATCTTGTTTACGACAAGGTGAAAAGAGTTGATATATTTGGGCATAGTAAAGCCTTTATATAGGTCTTCAGAAAAAAAATTCTTAGAGAAGCGTAAAGCTAGCGTAAATTATTTTGTAGAATATTTTGATTTGATAACATCCCATTGAAAAGAAATTTTTTACCACATTTTGAAAAAAACAAAACAAGTAAGCAAAGGCTATAGCCGTGCGGGGCCGACCATTTGATACCCTACAACACTACAATATGCGAGAAGCCACCTCATGTCCAAATCCATTTTGGAAGATTTCGCTTTTGAAATTATGTCACGGAGCACTGACCAGATATTACCCTTAGCAGTTTGACCAGGGACATTTTCCCAATATTTATACACTCCGTCGTGCTGTTGGTTTTTGTGGTCCATTTTACGGCTAAATATAATCCAATGGTCATCCAAAATGCTAAAATTCTTCACAGTGCTTAACTATCTTCTCAGGCGTGTCGATTGGCTTCAATTGCGTGATCAGGATTTTTTTCTGTTTTTGGTTCATTTGAACCCGTAAATATTTTGCTATCATCTCCAAAAGCAATTTGGCTATATTCGTCAACGAAATCAGCATAAAAAAGCTAGAAGTTCGCCTATTGTGTATTTCGAATATCACATGTAAGTAATGTTGGTATTTTTTCACACAAACGTAGTGGTCCATTCTAGCCGCTGTCTTAAATTCTAACTTCATGCAAGGTTTCGTGTCCTTTGGTTTCTATTTATGACCTTTATAACGCCTGCAAAATCAGGAACATTTTGAGTTGCTGGTCCATTTCAACCCCTAAATATATTGCGGACATCTTTGAAGCCCTTCTGAGCCTAAAACGACCTTTGTGAAAAATTTCGTGAAGATCACAAAATACTACAAAATCTATAATAAAATTATTATTGGTATATTTTTATGCGATTTTTTTAGATTTTATACTTTTATGACAAAAGGGCATTCTAATTTTACAAAATTTGCCAAAATCGCTCCAGCCATTCTGCAGATATAAGCATTCTAGCTAACAACCCTTTCCTTTGTATGCACACAATTTATATATTTCGCTATATATATCCGATATTTTTACTATCGGCATCTACGTAACGGTCAGAATTGACCTGTTCGTCTATTTGTGATCACGCCGGCATTAAAAATATTCGCGGTTTAATGGAAAATTTTACTTTTATTTAACACAAATACTTTGGTCTATTTCAACCACTAAATGTTACCCGATGACCATCAAAATTGGAGGGCTTCTGCCCAGCCCAAAGCTCTAGCCCCATGCTGACTTTCGCTTCGATTGGTCTATAATTGTGACCTGTAGAGCAACTGCAAAATCAGGAAATTTTTCAGGTTTTGGTCCATTTCAACCCCTAGATATTATGCGATCATCTCCAAATAGGGTTCTATTCTGACATTAATCCTACCTACATTTTAAATTTCATGAAGATCGGGTCATAATTGCGACCTGTGGAGTGATTACAAATTAACATGGACAGACGGACAGACAGACGGACGGACATACATAGCTATATCGACTCAGCTCGACGAGATAGGAAGATCCATATATATATTCCTATGTGTGAAATCAATATTTCGTGGTGTTACATAATTTTTGGCCCAATCAAACTTATAATACCCCCAACACAAAGTGTTGTAGGTTATAATAACAAAAGACCCTTTTTGTGAATTGCTTGAGTGTATCTCTTAAAAACACAATATACCTAAATGCAAACTTAACAAGAAATCTTTGTACGAAAATTGTAAATAATGTGGAAGGGAGTGTAACTTGCGCTCTCCAATTAGGTTTCTTTGCGATGTTAGCTGTCATCTATTCCTAGCTCTTCTTTCTGGAGCTTTCCTGTAATTATTTTTTTTTTTTTTTTTTTTTTTTTTTTTTGTCGCACATTGTAATATTTGTCTGCTTCCAACAATATTGTACCATATTTTCGTATAACCATGCATTCAAATTCCAAAAAGATACCCTTCCTCTATGTTATTCCTATCTCATTCTTCTTAATACAAATTAACGTCTCAACATGCAATCGAACTATTATGACCAGCCCATGACAGGTTATGAAAGTGCAATGAAAATTCGGTTTCATCATCTAACCAATCTGGTCATGTATCCCCCTGGGTGAAATGTCTACACGAATGTGATGAGATCGTCTAGGTTTACTATAACGATTTGTGTGGTCTGTGGGTAAAAGGTGTGGTTCGAAGAAATGCAAGGATGTAATTGTGTTGCGGTATGATTTCGAAACAATTATGGCATAAATTAATAATTATCAATAATGAATTTATAAGACACAAAACAATCATGAACATGTCTACTTTGGTGCATTGGTGTGTGTGTGTTGAGGAGGAAATTAAGAGTTTTGGGGAAATGCAAGCAAAATATTGAAATATTCATGTTATGAAATTTCAATTAAATTCTTGGGCATAACTACACATATAGCCATTAGTGGGTATTTATGCCCACATTATGTTTTCATAGAAAAATAAATAGGTTGGGTTTGGTATAACTGCAAAATGAACATTTGAAATTTTGTTTAAGGTCAAATGTTTTGATTTTATCCCTAATCTAGCTTTGATAACTGTAAAAATTTCACAAAGCAATGTTAGATGTCTTCTATGAATTCTCTTTCACAATTTTCTTTTCATTCGGTGACATTTGATAAGGGTCTGCCCTTTGCCCTTGAAGTTCATTTTTGTATATGTTATTTGGAAAAAGAAAGGAATTTTCATTGAAATACTTTTTTTGATTTGCGATTATTTTTTATTTTTCCTTTGGCATTTTCTGCCACAACAATTGAAACGTACGACATTAAGGCAAATAAGGGGAATTATTTAAATACATTTTGGGGTCAAAGTTTATTTGTTAGCGGTTTTTTTATAATGCTAGGATATTGAATAATTTATTTAAGTTTCCTTACCATGAAGTGGAAAAGAGTTAAGAATAAAATAAATGAGAAGTTCGGCCGGGCCGAACTTTTCATACCCTCCACCATTTGGTACAAACTTGGCAATTTCATAAAAACAAAATAAAAAATCCTTTAAAAATTCTTTTAAAATCTTAAAAATGCCGAAACGACGTGGACCTGCATATGCAACTTTTGTCATAAGTTAATATTTAAATGCGAAACTTGAAGAAAAATCTGTTTATAATGTAGCTAAAATCATCAAAATACCGAATATAGGGAGTACCGTTATATGGAGGCTATTCGAAGACGTGGACCTGCACAGACAATTTTCTGGTATGGGCTGAAGTATTCATTACGAACTTCAAATGCCAAATTTGAAACAATTCAGGTGAACAATGTCGCTAAAATCATCAAAATATCGAATATCGGAAGGTACCGTTATATGGGGCCTATATGATAACTTGGATCTACATGGCCCATTTACGAACTTAAGCTGCCAACTGGCAAAATATACATGTGAGCAAAAATTTTAGCCTTCTATCTCAGCTTGTTCGAAAGATAGCGTGTTTACAACAGACAGACAGACAGACGGATATGAATAAATCGTCATAGAATTTTACGCTGATCAAGAATATATATACTTTGTTGGTTTTGACATAAGTATTTCGAGGAGTTACAAACGGAATGACAAAATTAATATACCCTCCATAGTATGACGGAGTGTAAGTTATTTGAATATTTCCACAATCTAGGGTTACATTTTTTACAAATAAGCGGATAAAATATGAGTTGCAGGAGAGACTTTTTTAGAGAAGAAAAGGTTTAATAGGAGAGCTGAAGGCAGTCCTTTTAGGCGAGCTGAAGACGGTCCCTATAAGCGTGCTCAAGGAATTCTCAATAGACGAGCGGAAGTCATTATAGGCAAGAGAGAATCCTTATATGCGAGCGGATAGGCTGTTTTTAGAGGTGAGCGGAAGGTAGTCATTATATGCGAGGAATAGGGAGTCTTTATAGACGAACTGAAGCGGAGTCCTTGTAGATGAGCGGGTAGGAGTCCTTATGAAAAAATGCAAGAACCTTTTAACCGAAAATCTTGGATTTCTCTAAAAAAAGAAATACCTTTTGATCAAAAATTTTGTATTTGATTTATTTTTATAATTTTTTCATGAGTCACCGGCTGAAAATCTTTTTTTTTTCAAGGACCTCCTTACCCAAAATCGGGGACTTTTGAAAGACATTATATCAATGGTCTCTTAACCGAAAACCATCTATTTTTAAAGAAAACGTTTCCAAGAATGTCCGTGTCGGAAATCATAATTTTTCAAACTGTTTTGTAAGGACCGAGCTAAAAACAATAATTTTTTTTCAAAGATTTCCTGGCAGAAAATCTTAAATTTTTTGAATAAAAAAAGAAGACCTTCTGAAATCATATTTTTTATGGACCTCCAGACCGAAAATCGATAATTTTTAAAGACATTTTTTCAATGACTTCTTGAAGGAAAATCGTTATTTTTTATAAAATTGTTACCTTATCAAAATCTTTTTAAATACTGTTTTTAAAGACCTCCAAAAACCGGATTTTTTAAGAAATAATTCCAATGAACGTCTTTTAGAAAATCATAAAATTAAAAAAAATATCAAGGACTTCTCCTATAATCTTGGTTTTTAAATTACGTTTTTTGTTTTTCAAGAACTATCTGGCTTAATCTCATCGATATTAAATCATTTTGACCTCGAAAAGCGAGTATGTTTCAAAGCTTTCCTTTTTTTCTTTGATTTTTCAAAGAATTTTTTCTCGAGGAGATTGTTGTGATTTTTTATTTAAGAATAATTTTAACGTCTTTTTGAATATCGTGCATTTTGTTATCTCAAGCACTTTCTGACTTAATCTTGTCAATTTTAAGTAATTTTTTATGTCCTTCTTATATAAACTCGCGACATTTTTTAGAATTTTCTTCAAGACCTCCTGACTTCGGAAAGAAAATACGCTTCAATAATTAAAAACGAGCTGAAGGACCCAAATCTTGGAATTTTATTCAAAGAAATTTCAATCGAGGATTTTTTGACCGATACGTGAGTTTTTGTTTCTTTTTATGGACCTCATGGCTGAAAATCGTGGCCGTTTGAAAGACATTTTTTTCCAGTTTTTTAACGAAAACATTGGAATCGTTCAAATGTCGTTTTTAAGGACCTCTTGAAAGAAAATCGAGAATTTTCTTTTTTTTCGAGAATTTAAAAATAATTCTAATTTTAAATTTGCTTTCAACGATCTCCTGTTCCACAATCAGGGATTTTCAAAAGGATTTTTTTTCTTAGGGTCACTTAAACTCGTCAAATTTTGCGTAATTGTGAAATTTTTAACAAAACTTCAAAGACCTCCTCACCAAAAAATTATATTTTTTTAAAATATTTCAAAGACCTCTTGACTTTGAAAATCAAGTATATGTCAATAGATAAAAATGAGCGGAAGGTAGTTCTTATATTTGACCTAATGTAAGTCCTTTTGTCAAGAACCAAAATATTGATTTTTTTAAAAAAAATTCTCTCGAGGACCTTTTAACCGATACAGTTATTTTTATTATTTTTTCAAGGACCTTCTGACGGAAAGTTGTAGATTTTGCAAAGACATTTTTTCAATGACTTCTTGACGGAAAATCGTGGATCTTAAAAGAAAACTTGGGACGTCCTCATATTTTCCAAATTTCGTTTTTAATGACCGTCTGGCCTAAAACCTACGATTTTTTAAGAATAGTTCTAAGAGACGTTTTTTTTTTCAGAAAATCGTGAAATCTTTAAAATTGGTTTTCGAGAACCATCTGACCCACAATCGTGGATTTAAGAAAAAAAATTATTTTCCAAGGACCTTCTAACTTAAACTTGTTGATTTAAAATAATTTTTCTAGAACCTCCTAGATTTTTAAGAATTTTCTTTAAGAACAACCTGATCCAAAGTCGTACCATTAAAATTAATATTGACCAAAAAAACGTGATTGTTTTTAAATATTTCCAAGACCTTTTTCACATCGAAACCCAAGTATGTTTTAATAAATATTCTTAAGGACACATTACCTGAGGTGAAGATAATTTTTATAGACTAATTGAAGACTATTTTTATTGATGACCCAAAGGGAGGTTCTCTAGGCGACCTGAAGGCCCTTCTCAAGACGACCTGTAGGGAGGTTCTATAAGCAACCTCGTCAATAGTAGCTGAAAGACGACTCGTTTATAGAAAAATAAAAAACACACCTTAGTTCGCCTAAAAAGTCTACTCTCTTCTTGTGGGCAGATATAACCGTCAGCTCGTCTTTAGAGACACTCTTACGCTCATGTATAAAAATTTCACACTTCTGCAAAGACTGCTCTCTTTAGAGACTCGGTTTGTCTATAGATACTGCTACTATATACTCTATGCTTTTTTAATATACCCAATTATAACTAAGATTGTGTACACTGTCTTATCTCCAAGCTACCTGTGATATTCTTCATCAACACTTGTTTTCTGTTTTTACACCCTCCAGAACTTTCAGTTTTCTTTTTAATTCACTTGAAATCTATCAATTTTATATAAGAGTTTTCCCATCTTTTTCCCTCACTTCATCTAACAACGAGTTAAAAAATACATCATAAATCATTAAAATGGAAACGCTGCTGAGAAGAAGAAGCCAACAACGCGCTATCAACCCTGGTAATGGCACATGCACGAGTTGTAAGAAAAGTTTGATTGTAGTTGGAGGGATACTTTTAATTTTTTTAACAAGCAACGATTTTCTTCTTCATCTTCTTTTCTTCAGCGATTCAAAAAAAGTTGCCAACATTTTCCTCTGCCCTACTGCCCGCTCTGTTGTGGCGGTGTGTTTGCCAAATGTGACAACACTACATTTCTCAGCTGGCTGATAGTATTCATCGTTTACATCATTGAATTAATTTGAACAGAAAAGTTTTAGTGGGAGATTTTCTCTGAGAGCAGAAAATTCTTTTCGAATGAAGATGAAGCGTTGTTAGAAACAACAAGTGGATTTATGACAAAAAATGGATAATGAATGAGGGGATTATGATGTGAAACAATTGTGTGGCCAATGGAACGTATACGTAATATCGTATGAGCGATATATGAGAGGAAAATTTTTAAAACAATATAGTCGTATGCCACTTCATGGGAAATAACGGATCTAGAAACTATGTATCTTTGCACACAATTCGTTGGAGTCGATATTGCGCCTTGAAATGTTGAATTATCAAAATTGCTATAAAAATTATAATTATAGTCCGGTTTTCGTAAAAACATGATAAATTACAATATTTTTTCCAATGTTAAATAAAGTGTGAAAATGGATTGGGAATCGCTAATATCATTCTGCTCTGGATTGATCTTATTTTGCGCATCATAATTTTCAAATTTTGAATGGGTGCTAACATTTTTAAATAAAATTGTCATGGGCTTCCCTATTAAATATCGAATTGCAGTATTTGTAGAAAAATGTCTGACTAAAAATTGTGGATTTTTAAGGTCTTCAGTTGTGGAATTCTCTAAAAAATTTTTGAGTTACCGACAAAAAACCGGTAAAATCGAAATTCTTATAATTTCGGTAATTAACGAAATTTGTCGGTATGTTAGCGATAGTCGGTAAGACCTATACCAATAGGTGTGTCTGGTTACCCTAAAATTTGTGACAATTGTTACTGAAAGTCGTCTGTTAACCCGAAAGTTCTGCAAAAGAGAGCGGTTGGAGAGAGAAATTTTGACATTTCTTTCAGTGAGAGTTTGCAAATTCTTGCTGGACAAATTTCTTCTTGCAATCTCTTGCAACTCTTCTTCTTCTCATACATCGACATTCAATCAGATGTTTTCTATTGTTTATTTATTTCTTTTTGTGTTGATTTGATTGATTTTAATTTGAAAATATTGTTTTGGAATTAGCAAGAATAATTGTTTTTGGAGAACAACTTTACAAAATGTGAAAAACATAAATATTAATATTTAATAAGAAAATAAAAGAGTATTTCCAACATTTTTAGACAAATGCCATTAGCAACAGGTTTAAAGGATTCCGGAGAACACATTAAATCTATTTTTCTTTTATTGCTCATATTCTTATTTTATTTCCAATTTTCTTTTCATTTATAAAACTTGTAAAATTGGTGGTGGTTCCTTTATTTTAAATCTTTTAATGGGGGACAAATTGGTTTGTTTTGACAAATCAGCTGATTAGTTGTAAGCTTCTGCAGGAATACCGTCTGTTTACTTTTCGCAATTTCCTTGCAAAAGAGAATAAAACTACCTTACTCTCTCAGAAAGATGTTGCTGGACAATTCCTGCAGGAAAAGTAACCAGACACACCTAATGTTTTTCCAACTTTAACTTATTTTTATACCTAGGCCTATTGTTTTCAAATACTAAAAATGTTCCTGATTTTGCAACCGTTATAAAGGTCACAAATAGAAACCAAAGGACACGAAATCTCGCATAAAGTTAGAGTTAAGGACAGCGGGTACAATAGACCACTAATTCTGTATGAAAAATACCAGCATTACTTACAGCCGACATCCGAAATACATAAAAGGCGAACTTCTGGCTTTTTTATGCTGATTTCATTGGCGAATATAGCCAAATATCGTAGACAAGCAAATCATATAGATGAGTCTACATTTGGAGGTACGGAGGGGCTTCTTGCTTTTGGAGATGATTGCAAAATATTTAGGGCTTCAAATTAACCAAAAAACAGAAATGTTTTTCCGATCACACAATTGAACCAACCGAAACGCCTGTGTATAGAGTTAAGGACAGGGAAGAATTCTAGCATTTTGGATGACCATTGGATTATATTTAGCTGTAAATTGGACTACAACAACTAACAGCCAGACGGAGTGCATAAATATTGGGCAAATGTCCCTAGACAAAATCCTAATTTCAAAAGCGAAATCTTCAAATATGGGTTTGGATATATAGGGGCTTCTAACATATTTTAGTGTTGTAGGGCATAACATTGTCGGCCCCGCACGACTATAGCCTTTGCTAACTTGTTTATATCAAAATTTTTGGTTTCAAAGTTACCGATTTTTTTTCTTAAAAATATCCTTAATAAATAATTTTTGAATTTTTAAGAAACCGTTACAAGGATCTCAAGAACAAAATTCAATGATGACCGAAAATCGTGATTTTTTCAACAAAATGGATTTGTTAAGGACGTCCTGGTCCCAATTCATGGATTTTTAATGAACCACAATTTTCTCAAAATTGGTAATTTTTAAGAAATATAATTGATATGCTACTGGCCTGAAATCATTAATTTTTAGGAAATTTTTTCAAGGCCGTGTTTACCTGTAATTGAACATCTAAAATTGAGTCTTAAGTTTTTTTAATCACTTCCTGACCTTAAACCAT
Organism: Musca domestica; assembly: GCF_030504385.1. Lineage (NCBI taxonomy): Eukaryota > Metazoa > Arthropoda > Insecta > Diptera > Muscidae > Musca > Musca domestica. Next base: position 3,220,399 of record NW_026712219.1, on the reverse strand, counting down.
GTATTTTGCGAAAAAAAATTCGCAAGGACTTCTTGACGTCGTTTTTTTACTTAAAAATATGTGTCAAGGAACTCTTGAACAATATCTTTGTTGTTTTTAAGAGTATCTTTTAAAAATAAAGAAACCTTTTGACGTCCTTACCACAAATCATATTTATTCACACGAAATTTCGCACGAAGTTTGAGTTTAGGACAGAGGGTAAAATGGACCAACACTTTTGTGAGAAAAAAAAATACCAGCATTGCTAACTTGCGATATCCGAAATACACAAAAGGGGAACGTATGTTTTTTTATGCTAATCTTTGACGAATATAGCCAAATATCGTAGACTAGCAAATCATATAGATGAGTCTAAAGAGGGGGCCTCTTGCTTTTGGAAATGATCGCAAAATATTTAGGGGTTCAAATGAACCAAAACAGAAACGATTACCTCATCACACAATTGAAGCCAATCGAGACGCCTGTTATGGACAGGGAAGAATTCTAGCATTTTGGATGACCATTGGATTATAATAATGGACCACAACAACTACGGAGTGCGTAAATATTGGGCAAATATTCCTGGTCAATATGCTAAGGTTAATATATGGGCGGTGATCTGTGACATAATTTCAAAAGCGAAATCTTCCAAAATGGATTGGACATAAGGAGGCTTAAACAATATTGTAGTGTTGTAGGGTATCACATAGTCGGCCCCGCACGACTATAGCCTGTGCTTATTTGTTTCTCAAATATCGTTTTTAATGACCTCCTGACCTAAAACCGACATTTTTTTAAGAATAGTTCTAAAAGACGTTTTTTCAGAAAGTCGTGAAATTTTTAAAATTGTTTTTCAAGGAACTCCTGACCCATAATCATGAATTTTCCCCTCCATCCTTGTCGATTTGAAATCATTTTCCTAGATCTTCCTAGATTTTTTTTAATCTAAAATCGCAAATTTAAAACTAATCTAAGGACCTCCTAACTTCAAATTCAGATTGTTTTAAAGAATTTTTCTTTCAAAGGATTATTTTAGGTCACTAGTTCCTTGATATCCTGAGTTAAAATCGGAAATTTTCAAGCAATTTTTTTCATTAAAAATGTGTTTTGTGTGTGAAAACCTCAAATTTTGTCCAAAAAATTTTTTCATGGATATCCTAGACAAAACTCGTAATTTTTATAAAATTGTCTTTTAAGTTTCTTTTAAAAAATAAATTTAAAAAAAAATGAATTTTAAAGTTAATGAAACCGTCACACGCTGCCCGAATGTTGCTCTGCGGTATTTTGCTCCATTCCCGGCGAAACGCTTGCTTGAGGTGATCGACACTTTGGTAGTTCTTAGTGCCAGCCTTGCACTCGCCACCAAAATACTCCAGACACAATAGTCCAACGGATTGGTATCCGGAGATTTTGGTGGCCATTGTGTGCTGGAAATGAAGCGAGGAACCTCATTTTGCAACCATTTTTGGGTGGCAAGTGCTTAGTGCGATGGTGCTGATTCCTGTTGGAATGTCCAAGGTCTGCAGCTAAAATGTTTGCGAGTCCAAGGCTTTAATACACCCTCTATAATATTTTCGCGATTTTCGGCATTTATTCTGATGCCACGGTCGATTAATACGAGCGGAGAGCGACCATCGGCTGTTATGGCTGCCCACACCATTACTATGGCCGGCGCATGAGTTCTGGTGGCCAACCGAAGCTGCATATTTTCAGCTAACCTCTTTGGCAAGTAAACACGATTATTTGTTTGTTTAGTGATTTTATGAATATTTTCTAAGGGAACTATGTGTCTATCTTGCTTCCTTCGCCATGTTAGAAACAAATGCTTAAAGACATAATACCCTGTAGCACACAACACCTATAAAATTAGGAATTTTTATACCCTCCACCAGGCATAGTATGGAGGGCATATTATTTGTTTTATTTGTTTACAAACTGCTGGACAACGAATGTTTTCTCATCGGAGAAAACCAAATTTGGCAGTTCACCACTTTCGGCCAAGTGAAGCAACTATTTAACTCTATTGAGTCTATTTTCCTTCCGTGGCGGTGTAAGTTCTTGCACTTTTTGGAATTTCAATGGGTTCACCCCGAGCTCATTTTCAAAATTTGCCGAATGGAATATTGCGATATGTCCAGCTCACGAGCCAATTTTCCGGCCTCTGCGACGAGGGTTACGATCATGTCGCTTCTTTATTTTTCGAACCATTCCTGCTGATGTTGCTGTTTTCTTCCGTCCACTTTATTGATGTCGGGTTACGCTACCAGTATCACAGTAACGAGCGATGGTACGAGACCCAACAGATTTATTCACATTTAAATGCTGGAGTGCTCTAACTACAGCCACTATCACGCTTAAATTCCATCACGAATAACTTTTTTCTGGAAAATATTCACCGAAATGCTTTTGTAAACAATATAATAAACTGTCACTGGAATAATTTTATCTGCTTTCGGACGAGTGGCTTAGAAATGACAGCAGTCTGAAGTTGGTTGCAGTTTTTTCATCTCACCCTGTAGGTCCACGATATCGTATAGCCCCCATATAACAGTTATAATTGTTTAAAATTTCGTATTTAATTTTCGTACTTTGGGTACTACAGACTATGAGAAACATTTGCTTATGCAGGACCACGTCTTGGTACAGCCACATAATGGGTTTCCTTTGAGCTGTATTTTTCCATAAATAAGACATTTTTTTGTTCATCGTCTCTCATTGTTGCTAATTGCCAATTTTTTTCGCAAATAATTTAAATTTATATTCCTATCTCCACTTTCTTTTTTTGTAAAATGCCTTTACAAAACGCTTGCAGTAATTGCCAACAAAATTATAATGTGATAACATAAAAGCTCCATTAACATAATCCCATCAGTGTATCTCATTTGTAATACTCAATTCACTCATTTCGTTTTTTCATTTTTTTTTTTTTAGAAATTTGTAAATTTCAATACACACCCTAACGCCAATGAAATGCAATCACTTTGTAATGTATTTTCCGCCATTCATTACGTTTATTTGCCATTAGTCGGTATTTGAACTTAGATTTTGGCCATTAGTAAAGCAATGCGCGCAAAATGAGCTTGTGTGCAGGGCAATAAATTTTTGGGGGTGCAGAACTCATCACAAATGCTAAATTGTGAAAATTGCTTATAAAAACAACCCCGTTCTCATTGTTGGTGAAATGAAATGCGCTTGGAACTCTAATATCACTTGCTGTAACAACGCTAACGAAAATTACCATAATGTCGAGCGAATTGAAGCTGAACTGCGTCACTGATGATGGCAAACAATTTCAATGAAATGATGAAATAATTACCAGTGAATTTTCGTTGCGGTTGATAATGGCAGCCAGAGTGTTGGACAAAGCAACGAAATGTAACGTACTGTATTATGTGCAATAGAATTAGGATTCCAAATAGGGAAATTGTATTGGAATATGGTTATTCGATAATGCCGAAAATGGGTATGAATTTCAAAGGAAACTTACCAACATTACTAAGTAACTGGTGGCGTGCAGTTCCACTACCAAGGAGAATGTTTTGAATTTCAGCCTAAAACCTTTGCTATAATTAACATATTAAATTATGTCTTTGAATTCATATTCACAATTACGGAAGGAAGGTATCGTAACGGGAAAAATACACCTTTATCAGATGCAATTCAAAATGGAAGGAATGAAGTAACAAATGGAATTATGGAATAACAATCAAAATGTTTCCAGTTATAGATGGAATTCTCAAATTATACTTGAATATTACGTATTACATACAAATTCAAATTATATGTTACGAAACAATCGTTTTTTATACACTACACCACAAGGTGGTCAGGGTATTATCTCTTTGTGCATTTGTATGTAACAGGCAGAAGGAAACGAGATAGACCCATAGTTCCTTTTGATGATCTGCATAGAATCACATTCCGAGTCGATTTATGCATGTCCGTCCGTCCTTCTGTCCGTCCGTCTGTTCGTCCGTCTGTCCGTCCGTCTGTTCGTCTGTCCGTCCTTCTGTCCGTCCATCTGTCCGTCCGTCTGTCCGTCCGTCTGTCCATGTATTTTTGTAAACAAAGTACAGGTCGCATTTATTGCCCGATCCAGATGAAATTTTCCACAGATCATTTGTTTGGCCCAAGGACGAACCCCATTGAAATTGGTCATAATCGGTCAAAATTTAGATATAGCTCCCATATATACTTTCGTCCGATTTGCCTTTTATTGTGCACCAAACGTGTAATATCAGCTCGAATTGTATGGAATTTTGCATATACACCCATATTAGGCCTGAAAATATGTGTGACAAATTTGATCGAAATCGGTTCAGATATAGCTATAGCTCCCATATATATTGTTCATCCTATTTGTTATTTTTGTCCACCGCAGCCGTAATATGCACTCTGCAACAACAATATTTGGGGAAATGTATCAAATACAGCTCAGAAATACATTTGCTAAATTTTATCGAGATCGGTTCAGATTTGGATATAGCTCCCATATATAACTTCGTCCGATTTACCTTGGATTGTGCACCAAACGTCTAATATTTGCCCAAATTGGATGAAATTTTGCACTTATGACCGAATTGAGTCTAGAAGCTAGTATGTCAAATTTGGTTCAGATCGGTTCAGATATAGCTATAGCTTCCATATATATACTTCATCCGATTTGTTATATTTGTTACCCACAACCGTAATATGCACTCCGTAACAACGATATTCAGGGAAATATATCAAATACAGCTCAGAAATATCTTTGCCAAATTTTATCGAGATCGGTTCAGATTTGCATAAAGCTCCCATATATATCTTTATCCGATTTCAAATTTATTGTGCACCAAATGGGCAATACAATTCCGAATTTAAAATATACAAATGCTTCGGCATATTTAGGCCTTTGAACTTTAAATTATAATTATAATCATAGCGTGTATGACTGAATTCTCCCATAAAAACTTTTAATTGTTATGTGGAGCTCTACTAAATTAGCAAAGTGGTGTAGGGTATCATAAAGTCGGCCCGCCCGATTTTAAGACTTTCTTTACTGGTTTTTTATTTGCATACCCTCAACCATATTACCTTTGTAATCCCGTTTGAAGTTCTTCGAAACTCTCATTTCAGACCATGGAAATTTTATAAATCTTGATCAGCTTAAAATTCTAAGACGACATAGCCCTGTCTGTCCGTCCGTCTATTGTAATCACGCTGGAGTCAAAACGAATAAGGCACCTAAAATTTTGCACAGATCAGTCAAGTTCGAAGATGGCTATATCGGTCCATAATATCTTCATAGCCTTCATATAACGGTACCTACCGATATTCGGCATTTTGATAATTGTAGCCAAATTTTCAATGAAATTGTGGGAAATTCTACACAAAAAGTTCATTCTGAGTACTCCATATAGTCCACGATATCGTATAACCCTCAAAAAAACTTACAAAAACTTGTTTCAAATTTCGTTTTTTAAGTTCATAGTGGATACCACTGCCTATGACAAAAAATTGCGTACGCATGTCCACGACTTCGTATTGCCCTTATATAACGACACCTCCCGTTATTCAATATTTTGGTGATTATAGGGAAAATATTCACCGAAATTCTTTCAAGTTTCGTAATAAAGGCTCGTAATGGGTACTAAAATCTGCAACGGAAAATTGACTATGTAGGTCCATGTCTTTTTTAAGCACATATATAACTCCTCTTACTTTTGTTACGGATATTACCGCTACTTTTTACCGGAATTGTTATAAATTTAATTAAAATTCCTAATAGGTACCACAGCCTATGACAAAAATGTTTTCCTTTGAGCAGTATTTTCGACAGTTGTTTTTTTTTTTTAAAGAAACTCAAGTTTTTTTTTTCAAAATGAAAGAGGGTATTCAAAAATTGGCCCAGCCCAACTTAACTGCTTTTTTACTTGCAATGATATTAGAGACATTATTCACCAGAATTTCTTCAAATTTTGTATTTTCAAATCCTAATCCTAGGACAAAAAACTACATATGCAGGCCCACATCTTCGTACATCTGGAAAACCACAAGTGACGATAGAGCACTCCTGTTTTTAAATGTAAATAAATGTTTTGTGTCCCGTACCATCGCTTGTTACCGTGATACTAGTAGCGTAGCCCGACATATGTCAAAGAAGTGGACGGAAGAAAACAGCAAGATCAGCAATGGATCGAAAAATAAAGAAGCGACTTGATGGAAACCGGGGTCGCAGTGGCCGAAAAATGGGTGCTGAGCTGAACATATCGCAATATTCCATTCAGCAAATATTGTAAAATGAGCTCGGGGTAAAGCCATTGAAATTCCAAAAAGTTAAGGAACTTATACCACAATTGAAAGAAAAAAGACTAAAACGACTAAAGTGTTGCTTCGCTTAGACAAGAATGGTAAACTGCCGAATTTGGTTATCTCCGATGAGAAAACATTCGTTGTCCAGCAGTTTGTAAACAAACAAAATGATCGTGTTTAGTTGCTAAGAAGGTCAGCTGAAAAGGTGCTCCTTCGGTTAGCCACGCCATGGTGATGGCGGCGTCGCATAACAGCCAATGGTCGCTCTCTGCTCGAATTAATCGACCGTGGCATCAGAATAAATGCCGAATATTATCGCGAAAATAATCTGGAGGATGTGTTAAAGCCTTGGGCACGCAAACATTTTGGCCGCAGACCTTGGACATTCCAACAGGACTCAGCATCAGCCACCCAAGAATGGTTACAAGATGAGATTCCTCGCTTTATTTCCACCGCAAAATGACCACCAAAATCTCCGGATACCAATCCCTTGGACTGTTGTGTCTGGAGTATTTTGGAAAGCAAGGTTGCCACTAAAAAATACCAAAGGGTCGATCACCTCAAGCAACGCTTTGCCGGTAATGGACCAAAATACCTCAAAGCAACATTCGGGCAGCGTGTGACGGTTTCATTGGCCGTTTGAAGGCCATAATTTGCGCCAAAGGTGAACAATTCGAACAAATCTAAACTTATTCTAAAATGTGATGCTATTTCCGACAGTTTTTGCTTTCATTCAATAAATTAAAAAAAAAAAATAAAAATTATGTCGTTTGACTTGGTTTCAGTTTTTTTATCTCACCCCGTATATAAATTCTTCATCGACCTAAAATTCTAAGACGATTTATCCCTGTTCGTCCGTCTGTTCTAATCACGCTGGAATCAAAACGAATTAAGATAGGAAGCTAAAATTCTGCACAGTCAGTTTCGAAGATGGGCTATATCAGTCCATAATATCGTAAAGCCCTCATATAACGGTAACGGAATTGTAGGAAAGCAAGGATGGCACTAAAATATACCAAAGTTTCGATCACCTCAATCAAGCGCTTTGCCGGGAATGGGCCAAAATACCGCAGATCAAAATTTGGGCAGCGTTTGATGGTTTCATTGTCCGTTTGTAGGCCCTAATTCGTGCCAAAGGTTTCAAACAAGTGGCGTGCGACCGACTAGCAAACAAATCTAAACTTATTCTTAAATTTGATGCTATTTCCGACATTTTTTTGCTTTTTTTCGATAAAATTTAAAAAAAAAATGTACAAATTATGGCGTTTGACTCTGTTGCAGTTTTTTACCTCACCCTGTATATAGAATACAACTTAGAAATACCTTTGCCAAATTTGATCGAGATCGGTTCGATTTGAAAGGTACTGTACACTAAATGTCGAATTTGAATTTTGATTTTGGCATACACGTACGAATTTAGCCTAGCCGGAAATATGTGTTTTATCCGATTTTGAATTTTAGTCCCTCACAATCGTAATATGCTCTCCACAACAACTATATTTGGTCCCAGCTACCAGATGCAACATAGAAATACCTCTGCTAAATTCTATAGAGATTGGATCAGAGTTGGAGGGAGGTTTATACATCAGGTTTATTGTGCCTAAAGAGTGTAATATCAGCCCAAGTAGGATGGATTTTGAGGAAAATCGGTTCAGTCCGTCGACTAAGAGGAGAATATGTTTCCATAGTTTCGTTTCTTTCAGCTTTAAACATATATCTGCTTTAAACCCACAATAAGCATTCGAAGACTATCATCAATTCAAAAAAAACCAGTAAAGAAAGTCCTAAAGTCGGGCGGGGCCGATTTTATGATGCCCTACACCACTTTGCTAATTTAGTTGAGCTCCACTTAATAATTAAAAGTTTTTATGGGAGAATTCAATCATACACGCTATGATTATAATTATAATTTAAAATTCAAAGGACTAAATATTCCGAAGCATTTGTATCTTTTAAATTCGGCCTGGTATTGCCCATTTGGTGCAGAATTAATTTGAAATCAGATAAAGATATATATGGGAGCTATATCCAAATCTGAACCGATCTCGATAAAATTTGGCAAAGATATTTCTGAGCTGTATTTGATATATTTCCCTGAATATCGTTGTTACGGAGTGCATATTACGGCTGTGGGTAACAAATACAATAAATCGGATGAACAATATATATGGGAGCTGTAACTATGTCTGAACTGATCTTCACCAAATTTGGCATACTACCTTCTAGACTAAATTCGGTCGTATGTGCAAACTTCCATACTATTCGGGCTGATATTACACGTTTCGGGCTGATATTACACGTTTACAATAAAAGGCAAATCGGATGAAGATATATATGGGAGCTATATCTAAATTTTTACCGATTATCTCCAATTTCAATAGGGTTCGTCCTTGGGCCAAACAAATGTTGTTTGCAAAATTTCATCTCAATCGGATAATAAATGCGACCTGCATTTTGTTCACAAGAATACATGGACAGACAGACGGACGGACGGACGGACAGACAGACGGACTGACATGCATAAATCAACTCAGAAAGTGATTCTATGCAGATCATCAAAAGGAACTATGGGTCTATCTCGTTTCCTTTTGCCTGTTACAAACAAATGCACGAAGACATATTACCCTGACCACCTTGTGGTGTAGGGTATAAAAAAATTGTTATGGGTATCTCTACGAAATATGCAAATTAGTGTAGGTTATGATAAAGTCGGCCACGTCCGACTTTTGCCCTTGCTTTACTGTTTTTTTTTTCTTAACTTGGAAAAATTGTCGTAAAATTGTCTATTGTAGATACAAGAGAACAATGACATACAAACGAATGTTGAATATGTTGTGTTGTGTTTTTTTCTTCTAACACAAACACAAACATTGTTTTTAAAACATGTTGTTCTCCTTCATTTTGATTCGATGTTTGATTATAATTAACATTTTTTATGGTCAAATTGCTGCCTACGAATACACATACCTACGTATATACGTACATATGTATGTGAAATGAACAAAACACAGGTACATATAGGTATATGAGCCGTTTGACTTTGTTTAATGTGTACACAAACACATAACACATGTCCTTCATTATCCTTGTACTTTCCTGTGTACACGTTTGTTACAGACAAGAGCACCTCAACAAGCCTTAGAACAACAAAAATCCAAAAGAAAACATAATTTCGTCATTGAAACATTGTTAACAACAACTGAAATTGTACAACAAATTACTGAGAACACTTTTAATGGAAAGTTTTTTGCTGAGCATGACATATAAGTGAACAACAAGACCGAAAGAAGACAAGCCATATATACAGGGTGAGATAAAAAAAAAAACTCCAACAAAGCCAAACGCCATAATTTGTACATTTTTTTTTAAATTTTATTGAATAAAAGCACAAAATATCGGAAATAACACCAAATTTTAGAACAAGTTTAGATTTGTTCGAATTAGTCACCTTTGGCACGGATTATGGTCATCGAGCCTTCACAGGCTGCCCGAAAATTGCTCTGCTGTATTTTGGCCCATTCCCGGCGAAGCGCTTGCTTGAGGTGATCGACACTTTGGTATTTTTTAGTGCCAACCTGGCTTTACTCCAGACACAATAGTTCAACGTATTGGTGTCCGAAGATTTTGGTGGCCATTGTGCTCTGGAAATGAAGCGAGGAACCTCATTTTGTAACCTTTCTTGGGTGGAGCGTGCTGAGTGGAATGGTGCTGAGCCCTGTTGGAATGTCCAAAGTCTGCGGCCAAAATGTTTGCGTGCCCAAGGCTTTAATATACCTTGTAGAATATAATATTCGGCATATATTCTGATGACACTGATGATTAATACGAGCGGAGAGCAAAAATTGGCTGTTATGGCGGCCCACACCATCACCATGCCAGGCGCTTGAGTTCTGGTGGCCAACCGAAGGTGCACATTTTAAGCTGACCTCTGAAAGGTGCTGGATAACGAATGTTTTTTCATCGGATAAAACCAAATTCGACAGTTCGCCACTTTCGGCCAAGCGAAGCAACTCTTTAGCTCTTTTGAGTCAATTTACTTTCTGTTGCGGTGTAAGTTCTTGCACTATTTGGAATTTCAATGGCTTTACCCCGAGCTCATTTTTCAATATTGGCCGAATGGAATATTGCGATATGTTCAGCTCACGAGCAATTTTCGGCCAGTTCGTTAATGGAAAAAATATTGGAATGTGCAGACAATCTGACTCTAATTCCGAATTTTTATGAGAGATACACAAGGCTGTCACAGAAACCATGTCGGTTTTGCTTATTGTCGTTTTTGTAAACCAATGTTGGTTTCATTTGGTGTCATGAAACCAAGTTGGTTTTGTCAATTTCGAATGTAAATAAATCCGATGTTCGAAACAGCTGTTGTTACTTACATGTGTTGTTTGTTTATTTGTCATTGAAGTATCAGTAAAAGTAAAGTAAATAAAAAAAGGAATAAGTCGCTATAAATAAAGTAAAATGGCATCAGCAGTGGTAGTTTTTGTGTTATTAGACGAAGAATGCTCAGAAAAGGTGACGAGAAAAGCTCTTAGAGATTTCAGCAACCCACTGGAGTTGCCGGAGATAGCGTTAGTACATTTTTATACCCTACACCACAAGGTGGTCAAGGTATTATGTCTTTGTGCATTTGTTTGTAACCGGCAAAAGGAAACGAGATAGACCCATAGTTCCTTTTTATGATCTGCATAGAATCACATTCTGAGTCGATTTATGCATGTCCGTCCGTCCGTCCGTCTGTCCATGTATTTTTGTAAACAAAGTACAGGTCGCATTTATTGCCCGATCCAGATGAAATTTTGCACAGATCATTTGTTTGGCTCAAGGACGACCCTATTGAAATTGGAGATAATTGGTCAAAAATTAGATATAGCTCCCATATATATCTTCGTCCGATTTGCTTTTTATTGTACACCAAACGTGTAATATCAGCCCGAATTGTATGGAATTTTGCACATACAACCAAATTAGGCCTGAAAATATGTATGCCAAATTTTATCGAAATCGGTTCAGATATAGCTATAGCTCCCATATATATCCGATTTGTTATTTTTGTCCACCGCCGCCGTAATATGCACTCTGTAACAACAATATTTAGGGAAATATATCAAATACAGCTCAGAAATACATTTGCAAAATTTTATCGAGATCGGTTCAGATTTGAATATAGCTCCCATATATAACTTCGGCCGATTTGCATTTAGTGTGCACCAAACGTCTAATATTTGTCCAAATGGGATGGAATTTGGCACATACGACCGAATTGAGTGTAGAAGCTGTCAAATTTGGTTCAGATCGGTTCAGATATAGCTATAGCCTCCATACATATTATTCATCCGATTTGTTATATTTGTTACCCACAACCGTAATATGCACTCCGTAACAACGATATTCAGGGAAATATATCAAATACAGCTCAGAAATATCTTTGCCAAATTTTATCGAGATCGGTTCAGATTTGGATATAGCTCCCATATATATATTTATCCGATTTCAAATTAATTGTGCACCAAATGGTCAATACAAGTCCGAATTTAAAAGATACAAATGCTTCGGCATGTTTAGTCCTTTGAACGTTAAATTATAATTATAATCATAGCGTGTATGATTGAATTCTCCCATAAAAACTTTTAATTGTTATGTGGAGCTCTACTAAATTAGCAAAGTGGTGTAGGGTATCATAAAGTCGGCCCCGCCCGACTTTAAGACTTTCTTTACAGGTTTTTATTGTGATCTTACTCATAAAGTTGCTTTGCAGACTTATGGTTTATGGTCCTTTAAAAATTCCTTAAAAAATCCACGTTTATAGTCCTTTAAATATCCTATAAAAATTCTTTAAAAAATCCACGTTTATGGTCCTTTAAATATCCTTTAAAAATTATTTAAAAAATCCAACTTTTTGGTCTTTTAAATATCCTTTAAAAAATCCACGTTTATGGTCCTTTAAATATCCTTTAAAAATTATTTAAAAAATCCAACTTTATGGTCTTTTAATGTCCTTTAAAAATTCTTTAAAAAATCCAACTAATGGTCTTTTAAATATCCTTTAAATATCCTTTAAAAAATCCACGTTTATGGTCCTTTAAAAAATCTTAAAAAAATCCACGTTTATAGTCCTTGAAAAAATCCACGTTTATGGTCCTTTAAATATCCTTTAAAAATTCTTTAAAAAAATCCACGTTTATGGTCCTTTAAATATCCTTAAAAAATTCTTTAAAAAAAATCCACGTTTATGGTCCTTTAAATATCCTTTAAAAATTCTTTAAAAAAATCCACGTTTATGGTCCTTTAAATATCCTTAAAAAATTCTTTAAAAAAAATCCACGTTTATGGTCCTTTAAATATCCTTTAAAAATTCTTTAAAAAAATCCACGTTTATGGTCCTTTAAATATCCTTAAAAATTCTTTAAAAAAAATCCACGTTTATGGTCCTTTAAATATCCTTTAAAAATTCTTTAAAAAAATCCACGTTTATGGTCCTTTAAATATCCTTAAAAAATTCTTTAAAAAAATCCACGTTTATGGTCCTTTAAATATCCTTAAAAAATTCTTTAAAAAATCCACGTTTATGGTCCTTTAAATATCCTTAAAAAATTCTTTAAAAAAATCCACGTTTATGGTCCTTTAAAATTTTTTTAAAAAATCCACATTTTTAGTCCTTTGAATATCCTTTAAAAATTGTTTAAAAATCCTCATTTTAGTCCTTTGAATATCCTTTAAAAATTGTTTAAAAAATCCAAAGCTAATGAAAAGTGATAGCTCTAAGCAACTTGGTTTATTTCCAATATCAAACCCAATAACATTGGCTTCTATGACAATCAAAACCTATAAAATTCTAATTCGGAAATAAAACCGATAACATCGATTTTCATGAGACCAAATCATTTTTTCTTGCCGATTTTAAAAACAATAGTGACAAAATTGGTTTCTATGACATCCCTGACAATTATTCAATATTTTAACCCGTTGTGGTGCAGGTACCAAAAGGGCCTATTTTTTCAATTTTTTTTTTTTATCTGACCCACTGATTAAAATATTAGGACCTGCAAAATAATTTTCTCTTTTTATTAAGTAAATTGCCAGACCTTACTGGGGGGGAAATACCAGAAGGAGAGAACCGAATTTGTTCATTTCTAAACTCGATCTATGTGTGATAATAATATTACGATGTACAAACTTTGAACCAAATCGGTTAATCCTTCTTAAGAGTAATTATCCGTTTGAGAACAGTCGATCTGGCTGTCTGGCTGGTGCGCACCAGATACACAGACTCTGCTAGAGCTACTGTTCTCAAACGGATTTGGTTCAAAAGGGACATAGGCTCTAAAGTCTTTATTTCGATAAGGCACGTTTTGACCGTATCAAACGATATATACCCTCTGTAACCATATGGCTGAGGTTATAATAAGACAATGTAAAGACCCATTAACGAGTAATAATATAATTAGACCTATAAAATTTTGATGCATAGTTCGCAACTGCATTTGCACGATCATAGGCTGAGGATATTGTCGACAAAAAACCTTTTTTTCTTCTTTATAGATTTAATAGATTTCACTGAAAATACTTCCAATAATGTCACGCCATTTCCCTTTGCCACACAGATCAGAATATCTCCCTTCAAAGTCCTTTGAACACATTGCATTTTTGAATTGCCGTCATCCTACATGCAATATTTCTCAATATATGTTATTTTCAATTTCCAATTTACCAACCACTTATCCGAAAAACGTTTTATAAATATCATTTGTAATACATATGTAACACAGAGAGTGGTTTATTTGCATTCGTGTGTCTACATGAGTGTGTGTGTGTGTTTGTTTGTTTGTCCTACGTTGTCAGAATCAATTACCATAACAAATGACAAATTCAATCCCAGCAAGCAAAATCTATCCCCCAAATCACTTAGAAGTCACGCCTAAGCGATTGAAATCATGGCGTCTGATATCGCTTTCTCACCCCGGAAGGATCATCCTTCGGGAAGAGATGAACCACGCCCGCGATAGTTTTCAAACAATCGTGGAAGTCACTTCCTCGATAGTTATTGGAAGTGAAAAAACAAAAAAAAAAAAAAAAATTTAATCCAGACTTAAGCATTTATTATTTTTTTATTGTTACGATATCCAATGTTAATTTACATAGAACTCTTACTTATTAGATGAAATATTCAAACATTTTTTTTCGTTTTGAAAATGTGATGTCTGGATTGGGAATCGAACCGAGGTGTTCAGAGAGCAAAGCTGGCATGCTTACCACTGCGCCACAGTGTCTTATATTCCTCAGATAGAATAAAGTCTTATTTATGTTCAATTTGTGAATGATTGTAAACTATCACTGTTTTATCCGATGGCAGTCACAACATAGTGTCTGCACACGAGATACCTTCTTTTAACTTTCTTGCGCCACTACGTAGTAACTACGTGACGATAGAAAGTAGACAACAGTAGTTTTGTTATTGTAAATGTACATACTATCGCATTTAATAGGATTAGAAGCGTTGCAGAAGTGGCATCTTAAAATGGAAGTGAGTCACACACTTCCAAATGCTTGCTGGGATTGCACTTATATTCCTGGGTGGATGTGTATGTGTGCGTATGTGTAAGAGCGAGTGTGTGTTTGTGAGTAAACATGTTCATATTCATGTCGAATGTGTTTGCACAGGAGTTCATTTGTTGATATTACAGTGAATTGAATGTTTCCGGAACATAGGGTCACACAAATGCACTCACATATGTAACTATAACTGGCTACAGACGATTCCATCTAAGCGTAAATGTGTCAAACTTAATAGCTATTTTCAAGTTCGCAAAAGTATTTTTAAAGCCAGATTACACATTATGTTAGAGTCATATGTAAGTCATAGAGTCATATTTATTCATACGTATTAGTTTCTAAAAGAGAAAATGTATATACAAGTATACATTAATAGTTGTTTGGTTTAAGTATAATCTAAACCTGTAAGGAAAAGTTAAATGTCGGGCGGGGCCGACTATTTGATAGCCTACACCACTATATATATTCAGTAGAGCTCCCATAACAAAATAATTTATTTTGGGAATTTATTTGATGTAGGTGGATAGGTGGTGTATCCACCTTTGGCTTTAGAGCAGTTATAATATGGTTTCAGAGGGAGCTAAAATATGGGAGGCATGTCCAATTCTGAATCGGTTTTCATCAAATTTGACGGAGAAATATTAATCGTTTATACCAAATAACATTGCTATTAAGTGCATGATATCAATTTGAGAAGGATTACATTAAAAACAAGTAAAAACCAGTAAGGAAAGTCTTAAAGTCGGGCGGAGCCGACTTTATGATACCCTACACCACTTTGCTAATTTAGTAGAGCTGCGCATAACAATTAAAAGTTTTCATGGGAGAATTCAATCATATACGCTATGATTATAATTTTAAGTACAAAGTACTAAATATGCCGAAGCATTTGTATCTTTTAAATTCGGATTTGTATTGTCCATTTGGTGCACAGTTAATTTGAAATCGGATAAAGATATATATGGGAGCTATATCGGAACCGATCTCGATAAAATTTGGCAAAGGTATTTCTGAGTTGTATTTGATATATTTCCCTGAATATCGTTGTTACGGAGTGCATATTTCGGCTGTAGGTAACAAATACAACAAATCGGATGAACAGTATATATGGGAGCTATAGCTATATCTGAACCGATCTTCACCAAATTTGACATACTAGCTTCTAGACTCAATTCGGTCGTAAGTGCCAAATTTCATCTAATTTGGGCAAATATTAGACGTTTGCGGCACAATCAAAGGCAAATCGGACGAAGTTATATATGGGAGCTATATCCAAATCTGGACCGATCTCGATAAAATTTAGCAAATGTATTTCTGAGCTGTATTTGATATATTTCCCCAAATATTGTTGTTACAGAGTGCATATTACGGCTGCGGAGGACAAAAATAACAAATCGGATAAACAATATATGTAGGAGCTATAGCTATATCTGAACCGATTTCGATCAAATTTGGCATACTTATTTTCAGGTCCAACCTGATCGTACTTGCAAAATTCCATACTATTCGGACTGATATCACACGTTTGGTGCACAATAAGAAGATATATAAAAATTTTGACCGATTATCCCCAATTTCACGAACGAACCCTATCATTCTTGGGCCAAACAAATGAATCATGCATAAATCGACTCAGAATGTGATTCTATGCAGATCATCAAAAGGAACTATGGGTCTATCTCGTTTCATTTTGCCTGTTACAAACAAATGCACAAAGACATAATACCCTGACCACCATGTGGTGTAGGGTATAAAGAAGGTTAGTTCGGTCGGGCCGAACTTTTAATACCCTCCACCACATCGAAGGAAATTGAAAAATTTCAAACAAAAAAAATCCGAAAACTGCCACTTAAATGAAAACCGTTATATGAGGGCTTTGCGAAGACGTGGACCTGCATATACAAATTTTTGTCATAGGCTGTAGTACTCATAACGAACTTCAAATACAAAATTTGAAACAATTCCGGTGAATAATGTCGCTAATATCGCCAGAATACCGAATATCGGGAGGTACCATTATATGGAGGCTATAGGAAGAATCGGACTTGTATACAAAATTTTTTGGCATAGGCTGTAGTACTCATTGGGATATTCCAGTACGAATTCTGAAACGATTCTGGTGAATATTGCTGCTGAAATCATCAAAATACCGAATATCGGGAGGTACTGTTGTATATGGGCTATGCGAGGACTTGGACCTGCAAACAAAAATGTGTGTCATAGGCTGTAGTACCCATAACAAACTTCAAATACGAAATTTTAAATAATTCCGGTAAATAATGTCGCTAAAATCATGAAAATACCGAATATCGGGAGGTAGCGTTATATGTGGGCTATACGAAAACGTGGACCGACATGATCCATTTACGAACATAGACTGCCTGCTGGTAAACTGGATATGTATGCAAAATTTTAGCCTTCTATCTCAATTCGTTCGAAAGATAGCGTGATTACAACAGACAGACAAACGGACATCGCTAAATCGTCTTTATCGCTGATTCAGAATATATATACTTCGTAGGGTCTATTATAAATATTTCGAGGAGTTACAAACGGAATGACAAAGTTAATATATCCTCCATAGAATGGTGGAGGGTATAAATATAGTTCCACGAGTTCCACGTCTCTAAATTTACTCGATTTGCACTGATATTAGCCATTATTTACACAATAAACCTGAAATCGAATTAAGGACATATATGGGAGCTATATCCAAATCAGAGCCGATCTCGATAACATTTTAAAGCTATCTTCAAGCTCCATAAGATATCTGATACCAAATATCATTGTTGTGGAGTGCACATTTGGACTTAACCACCAAATCGAATGAAACATATATATGGAAGCTATAGCTTTATCTGAACCGATTTTCCCCAAATTCGAAGTAATTGCTTCTAGACTAAGTTCGGTGGGATGTGCTAAAATTCAGGTAATTTGTGTTGATATTGGCCAATTGGTGCACAATTAACCCCACATCGACTAAATCTTAATGTGAACCGACCTGGATACAATTTGGCAGAACTATTTCTAGACTAGGCTCTGCTAAAATTCAGATAATTTGAGTTGATATTGGCCAATTGGTGCACAATTATCCCGAAATCGGTTGAAGATATATATGGAAGCTATATCTTAATTTGAACCGATCTGAATAAAATTTGCCAAAGGTATTTCTGGGTTGTATGTGATATTTGGTACCATTGTTGTGGAGTACATATTACGAATGCGAGGGACTTAAACACCAAATCGGATAAAATATATGTATAGGAGCTATAGCTTTATCTGAACCGATTTTCACCAAATTTGATGTACTTACTTCTAAACTGAATTCGGTCGGATGTACCAAAATTCAGTTAATTTGGACTAATATTGGCCAATTGGTGCACAATTAACTCGAAATCGGTTGAAGATATCTACGGGAGCTTTATCTAAATTTGAAACGATTTGCACCAATTTCAACGGGGTTTGTCCTTGGGTAAAACATGTATTGTCCGGAAAACTTCATCTACATTGGATAAAAAATGCGACCTGCATTTTGTTCACAAAAATACAAGGACTGGCGGACTGACATGCATAAATCGACTCAGAAACAATGGGTCCATCTCGCTTCCTTCTCCATGTTACAAACCAATGCAAAAAACATAATTCCCTCATCACTATGTAGTTTAAGGTAAAAATACTTATACTAGCACATCCATTGAAGACCTAACACTCGAATTGATAGCAGTTTTTTTTTTTTTTGTTGAGAGAAATTCATTGTTCAATTGTTAATTTAATTTTTCCATTTTACCCATCACCCATTTTTGCCCAATTACCCATTTTTAGCACAAAAGTGGAATCGACTGTTCTCGTTTAAATTCGATATCTTTGAGTGTGCATCTGGCTCAATGATATTTGTTGCATTAATAACAGCAGTAATAATGGTAACATATTCACTGTTGTTTGTCTACTCTTTGGCATCGTGACTCGCATCTAGAAATCATGTTATAAGTAAATAACAAGTCACATGCAAATCATGAAATGTCCAACGTGTAGGTATGTTTGTGTCTGTGTACAAAAAACAAACAGCAAATATTGTTCAATTGCTGGCAGAATTTAAAACGGATTGTTATGAAAGTAAAGTAAAATTGTAATGGAATTAATTAAAAATTTAAATATTGCATTAAGTTGAACAACGAAAGACATTAACCTATGGAAGGAGAATTCATGGCATTTTCCAGTAGAACAAATTATAGTATTGCTATAATTGTATGGGAAACTTTCAAAATGTCCCTCATGGGTATTTTACAAATGGAATGTTGTTGTAAATTGAATGGATGAAATATCTTCTAAATTTCGGATGCAGTCGATGGATAATCAATTGATCTACAAATCATCTATGAATAGAAAAAAAGTGTATGGGTCATCTAATAACCTATTTTGCTCCTTTGTTTTTCGAAAATGTTAAGCCTTAAAGCTGTACCATTTGGTCATCTTTATAGCCTCAACCACATGGCTATATATAACTTGATAAGACCAAATGTCTCATAAAAATAACAGCTTTGGAACTTTGGGCCAAATGCCTTTCAGGACATTTGGAGTCGATCTCCGTGCGTTTGTCTGGCTGGCTGGTGCGCACGATAATCTCAAAAGCAGTATCGGATTTAGTCCAAACTTGATACATCGTAATATTATTGTCAAACATAGATCGAGTTCGGAGATGGGTAATATGAGGCCACTCCTTCTGGTAAAAGGTAAAAAAATTTCAAAGAATATAATTTTCATTTAAATGTCATCATAATTATCTCTCCGAAAATAAACAACATCGACCCACCCCATGCAATACCTCCTCCACAAAGGGTCAAAGTTTTGAATAAATATAACTCTCATAAAATACGAAATAAGCATCCGATTCGCATCATATTTTACATATCGCAATATTTTTTCAAAACAAGATGGAATATATAGGTTCACTCCTTCGGGTACCATGGTCTTCCAATTTTACACATCCCAATTCTCTCACCAACACAAAATCTGGTATCAAGAATGTATGGCTCGCACTACTACTTCTGGTATCCCCCTAACAAAGGGTCAACTTTTGAATAACCATGAAGCTCATGAAACGCGAAAAGAGCATTGTTTCCAAATGTGTCACATCCTAATTTTTCCACCAAGACAATAACAAGTACGGAGATGGGATTCGTCCGCCTACTCCTTCTGGTACCCCCCCAGACACAGAGGGTCCAAATTTTAAAAAATTATAAGAAAAAGGGTCCCATTTTCTTCTAGTTTTGCACAGCTCAATATTTTACCCACACAAAATTTGCTAAGAAAATGGAATATATCGATATCGATAAATATTTTTTAATAATTGGACTTTTCAGGACAATGCGAAGTAATCACCCGATTCTCTTCAAATTTCACACATCCCAATATCTTTATTAACAAAATATCTGGTGTAAAGATGGATATATCTGTCCACACCTTCTGATTAATCATATCTCTCATAAAATGTGAAATAAGCATTTGATTCTTTATATACTACGCATATTCCAATATTTCTACTAACACAAGATTCAGTGTGAAGACTGGGTGAGATAAAAAAAACTGCAACAAAGCCAAACGCCATAATTTTTAAATTTTTTGAAAATATTATTGAATGAAAGCAAAAAATGTCGGAAATAGCATCAAATTTTAGAATAAGTTTAGATTTGTTCGAATTGGTCACCTTTGGCCAGAATTATAGCCATCAAACGGCGAATGAAACCGTCACACGCTGCTCGAATGTTGATCTGCGGTATTTTGGCCCATTACCGGCAAAGCGCTTGCTTATGGTGATCGACACTTTGGTATTTTTTAGTGCCAACCTTGTTTTCCAAAATTCTCCAGGCACAATAGTCCAACGACTTGGAAACCGGAGATTTTTATGGCCATTATGCGCTGGAAATGAAGCGAGGAACCTCATTTTGTAACCACTCATGGTTGGCACTTGCTGAGTCCTGTTGGAATGTCCAAGGTCTGCGGCCAAAATATTTGCGTGCCCATGGGCTTAATACACCCTCCAGAATATTTTCGCGAATTTATTCTGATTCCACGGTCGATTAGAATGAGCGGAGAGCGACCATCGGCTGTTATGGCGGCCCAAGCCATAACCATATCCGGCGCTTGAGTTCTGGTGGCCAACCGAATGTGCACATTTTCAGCTGAACTCTTTGGCAAGTAAACACGATCATTTTATTTGTAAACAAACTGCTGGACAACGAATGTTTTCTCATCGGAGAAAACCAAATTCGGCAGTTCACCACTTTCGGCCAAGCGAAGCAACTATTTAGCTCTACCAATATCGCGGTAACGAGCGATGATACGAGACACAAAAGATTTATTCACTTTTAAATGCTAGAGTGCTCTAATGATAGCCACTTGTGTTTTTCCACTCAAATATAATGAATCACACTAACACGCTTGAATTCCATCACGAGTCGCTTTTTTCTGGAAAATTCTCACCAAAATGCTTTTGTACGCTTGTAGACAATACAATGAGCTGCCACTGGAATAATTTTAAGAGCTGTCGGACTAGTGGCTTAGAAATGACAGCAGTCTGAAGTTGGTTGCAGTTTTTTCATCTCACCCTGTCAGTATTTATATATATCATTGTCAGTATTTATATATCTCGAAACTTGCGAAACAAATCAGCTACTTTTTTCAAACTATTTCCCAACCAAAGATTCGACGTGGGACCATCCCCACAAAAGTTGAACATTTTGGATGTCTTTAATTCGCAAAAAATTGGAATTAAGTCCCATATTTCCTTTAAATTTTGCACATACTAATACTTTTATCAGTATTTGATGATGTGGATTACGGTCCGCTATAGAAGGTACCCTACGCATAATTCAAAAATTTCTCACGATTAGCTCCTATCACTTAAAATGTAAGGAAAGTTTTCGATATAGCTCAAATCTGGCACTTTGTCTCAATTAGACTTAGGTAAGATGCGAAATGCTCAACATTGGGCCACTTTTTCGGACTTTTCCCCATATAGTGTCAACTGTTTGAACAAGCTGTATACCCCAGCTCAGTCGACAAAGCCGACGTTTTTTGTTGTTCGCTCTCCCGGAAATTTCAACTAGCGATCCATTACCTAGTAAAATAAACTTAATCCATAAAACAAGTAAGCAAAAGCTATAGCCGTGCGGGGCCGACCATTTGATACCCTACAACACTACAACATGTTAGAAGCCCTCTTATGTCCTAATCCATTTTGGAAGATTTCGCTTTTGAAACTATGACACGCAGATATTACCCTTAGCATTTTGAACAGGGACATTTGTCCAATATTTACGAACTATGTCGTGTTGTTAGTTGTTGTGCAAAAATGCTAGAATTCTTCCCTGTCCTTATCGCTCTTCACAGGCATGTCGAATAGCTTCAATTGTGTATCAGGATTTTTTTCTGTTTTTGGGTTATTTGAACCATCTCCAAAAGCAAGAGGCCCCTCTGAATCTCCAAATTTAGATTCATCTATACGATTTTCTTGTCTACGATATTTGGTTATCGTCAGATATCGCCTGTAAGTAATGGTGGTATTATTTACACAAAGTAGTGGTCCATTCTACCTAGAGTCCTCAACTCTAACTTCATGCGAGATTTTGTATCGTTTGGTTTCTATTTGTATTATAACGGCTGCAAAATCAGGAACATGTTTTGTTGGTCAATTTCAACCCCTAAATATACTGCGGACATCTTTGAAAACAATAGGTCTACCTATTCCGAGCCTAACCCTACCCTTTTCGTGGGGATCTGACGATAATTGCAATATATATATATACAATATCCCCAAACTGTGTTGTAAGGTTAAAAAATATTACAAAATATACACTTTAATATTATAAGTCAAATTGAAAAATCGCATGCGATAAAAAATATGAAAAAATAAAAATATGTCACAAAATACTAAAAAATCTATATTAACATCATTATATGCGTCTTTTTATGCGTTTTTTTAGATTTTATCCTTTTATGCCATGAGGGCATTCTGGCTTGACAAAATTTGTCAAATTCGGTCCAGCCATTCTTGAGATATAAGCATTTTAGCTAACAACCCCTTCGTTTGTATATATACATTGTATATATTTCGCTATATGTTCCCGAAATATTTACTATCGGCATCTACGTAACGGTCAGCATTGACCTGTTCGTCTATTTGTGATTTTGCCGGGATTAAAAATCTTCGCGGTTTAATGGAAAATTTGATTTTATTTAACTCAAATGTCATAGCCTTTTTCACCCACTAAATATTACCCGATGGCCATCAAAATTGGAAGGCTTCTGCCCAAGCCTAAGCTCTAGCCCCATGCTAACTTCCGCGTCGATTGGTCCATAATTTCGACCTGTAGAGCAACTGCAAAATCAGGAATTATGCGATCATGTTCAAAAGAAATAGGGTTCTATTCTGACCCTATCCACACCTTCATTCTGAATTTCGTGAAGATCGGACTGTAATTGCGACCTGTAGAGTGATTACAAATTAACATGGACAGACGGACAAAGGGACGGACGGACATACATAGCTAGATCAACTCAGCTCGGCGAGATAGCAAGATCCATATATACTTTCCTATGTGGGAAACCAATATTTCGAGGTGTTACATAATTTTTGGCCCAATCAAACTTATAATACCCCCAACACATAGTGTTGTAGGGTATAATAAGATTTTCCCTAAAACACCCAAATTTAAAACATCCTAAATTTAACCACTTGGAATAAACGTCACAAGGTCAGAGAAAAAAAAAACTCCCGTATATTGCAACATTAATCAATAGTACTTATCTTAATTTGTGTTCATCCTTCAAATGCCAAAACAGAACCCTTGCACAGTTTTATCACCCTTTCATTCATGTTACCAACAAAAAGAAAAGCGAAATGAGTCAAGACATTCTATGTAACATCATAAATACATTCGACGCATAAATATTTATGTTTGCAATTCGACACATGTGTCCTGATTGCATTTGCAATGAACAAACATGGCGAACATATCGATATGGCAACAGTGAAAGACAAAATTGCATCCATTGAGAAAAATACGTTCGATCGTTTGAAATAAACTTTTATGGTTCTATATTTTCTTCTATATTTTTGGAAGAATTGTAGTCATTAGATGTAATTTCAAGGATGTCTTCGTATTTTTATTGTAACTTCAATTTCTTATGTGTGGCCAACGAAGAGAAATGGTATTTAGAAGAAATGTAATTCGTTTTCAGATATGTAATATTTCAATTCTATTTACACCTTGAATTTTCTTACCTTGCACATCATGTATCAGCCTTTAGAAACTGCACCTAACGACTTCGATGAAAAAAAGTTTTGTATCCCTTCATTTCTCTTGAATCTGTATTGAGACATAAACCTCAACACTTTTCCATGTGACGTCAATACAAGTTATTGACAGGATTTCATACGAACGATACGAAGTTCTGCGATGGGGGGAAGTTATCACAACCACTTTTCTTAAAGCACATGTGAAAATTCAATTGAAGTTGCCAGATGTCATATAAAAATTTCGAGTCGTTATGAGATAATTAGGACACTATAACCCCGTTCTCGGAGAGGAAAACACACAATTTTTCATTTCGCGCATAATGAGTGGTTGGTTCCTGGTTGACAATTTTACTAACAATAGAGGGCGATTTAGCCATGTCCATCCGCCCGTCCATCTGTTTTATGTGAAAGGAACAACCTAACATTTTGCATATAGTTGTCCTCTGTCTGCAGTCAGGTCAAGTTCTAAGATAAGCCATATCGGCCAACGTTTTGCCATAGCCCACATATAATTGTACTCCTCATATTCGGTATTTTTAAGATTTTAGCCACACTCTTTATAGGGAAAAATTTAAAATTTGGCATTCAGAGTTCGAAATAGGACCTACCTCCTATGGCAGAACTTTGCTTGATTTCTTATAGCTCCCACATATAGTTACCTCCCGATATTCCGTATTTAGACGATTTTAGCCACACTTTCTAACGGAAAATATGTTATACTTTCATGTTATACAAGCAAAGCACAAGTCGCAGTTATTGTCTGACTGGGACGAACGCTATTGAAATGGATGGTAATCGGACCAGATTTCCATATAGCTCCCATATATAGTATCGTCCGATTTTATAAGTATTGTGCACCAAATGCCTTATATAAGTCCGAATTAAATTAATATTGGCACACACGGTCAGGTTCAGTCCTGAAGCATGTATGGCGATTCTGATGAATATCGGCTCAGATTTAGATATTTAGATATAGATCCCGTACATATTTTCGTCCGACTTCAATTGTTTTGTGCACCATATGTGTAATATTCGTCCAAATGGAAAGGATTTCGGCTAATCGAATTTAGCCTAGAAGAGACAAGTTAAAATTTGGTGAAAATCGGTTCAGTTATAGCCATAGCTCCCATATATATGTTTCATCAGATGTATCAAATATAGCTCAGAAATATTTCTGCCAAATTTTATCAAAATCGGTTGAGATTTGGTTATAGCTCTCATATACTTATTTATCCGATTTGCCGTTTTTTGTGCACTATATGGTTATTATTAGTACAAATAGAACGGATTTTGGCACATATGACCTAAATCAATCGATTCAGATATAGTTATAGCTCCCATATACGGGGTGAGATAAACAAACCGCAACAAAGACAAACGCCACAATTTTTACATTTTCTTTAAAATATTATTGAATTAAAGCAACAAATGTTGAAAATAGCATCAAATTTTAGAATAAGTTTAGATTTGGCAAGAATTATGGCCTTCAACCGGCCAATGAAACCGTCACACGCTGCCCGAATGTTGTTCTGCGGTATTTTGGCCCATTCCCGGCGAAGCGCTTGCTTGAGGTGATCGTATTTTTTAATGCCAACCTTGCTTTCCAAAACACTCCAGGCAGAATAGTCCAACGGATTGGTATCCGGAGATTTTGGTGGCCATTGTGCGCTGGAAATGAAGCGAGGCACCTCATTTTGTAACCATTCTTGGGTGGCGCGTGCATCGAGTGCGACGGTGCTGAGTTCTGTTGGAATGTTCAATGTCTGTGGCCAAAATGTTTGCGTGCCCAAGATTTTAATACACCCTTCAGAATATTTTGGCGATAATATTCGACATTTATTCTGATGCCACGGAGAGCGACCATCGGCTGTTATGGCGGCCCACACCATCACCATGGCCGGCGCTTGAGTTCTGGTGGCCAACCGAAGGTGCATATTTTCAGCTGAACTCTTTGGCAAGTAAACACGATCACTTAGCTTGTTTACAAACTCCTGGACAACGAATTTTTTCTCATCGGAGAAAACCAAATTCGACAGTTCACCAGTTCGGCCAAGCAAGGCAACACTTTAGCTCTTTTGAGTTTATTTTCCTAAATTGCCTAAATTTGGTTGCACTTTTTTCCTTATTGGGTTTTAATAGGTTTAATCCTCCCAATATTCGGCATTTTTTTGATTGTAGCCAACT
The DNA here is from genome assembly GCF_030504385.1 of Musca domestica. Lineage (NCBI taxonomy): Eukaryota > Metazoa > Arthropoda > Insecta > Diptera > Muscidae > Musca > Musca domestica. The sequence goes on along the minus strand of NW_026712219.1, from coordinate 3,194,091 downwards.
TTTTTGCAGAATTTTTTGATATTTCGATTGAATATTCCTAATAACAGAAGTGAAGCATACCTCCGAATAGTGAAATTTCGGCATTTACAGACATGAGTTACCTTCGGAATTGTAGAGAGTAGGTAGAACTTTACTGCTTTTTTACTTGTTTGAAAATAGCGTTTCTACAAAATGGAAAACTCGAAGTGCGGAATCAAATAGAAACATGGCCAAAACGCAAAAAAAATCTAACAAAAAAATGCTATTCCAAAATGTGGACTGATATGACCCATTTCAGGTACGACTCTAACCCCAAAATTTACTTTTAATATAAATGAATTCCTGACGTTTTCTAGTGGTAGTATTTTATGCCTGACGATTTTGCAACAACAAAATACTATGGTATCCCAAACAAGCAAGCCAAACACTGTTCTATTAATAGACACAGGCACGGTCGACGAAGGGGTTTTTGTTGTAACAGACAAAACAAACTTACATGGTTATGTTACTTCGTTCAGGTTGAACGAAAGCATAACAAGTGGAGAAAGATGTAAATGTTTATAAGTGCGGTTGTAAGATTTAGAAGATTTTCCAAAAGAATTTTAGTTTTATGTAATTCTTTTGTTCCTCTTCTATTGAGCTTACGATCTCGTCACTTGGGTAAAAAATGTTTTTTGTCATAGAAGTTATTTTTTAAATAACTTTTGGGGAGAATATCCCAGACAAGAAACAAGGGAACTGATGAGGATTGGTGGCTCTTTCCGAAACCTAGGTATTCCCTGCCTTACCCCCTGGTAAACATTACCATCGTTCTCCACTCATAAACAAACGTTGTTTTTATAAAAACAACAATAATGGGATTTTGCCTGACGATTTTGCAACAACAAAATACTATGGTATCCCAAACAAGCAAGCCAAACACTGTTCTAGAAATAATTTTTGTAGAATATTTCGACTTGCTAAGATTTTGTTTAAAGGGAGCTTGTAGCCATATTTTAAAAAATGAGGAGAAGGAGGAGAATGGAATTTATACTTTCAAAACACAAATAAATGTGTCAACCTTTTTAGCTCTACTTCCATAATTTGCCGAATTTTCCCTGTAATTATTTTTGTGTTCCCCAGTAAAATTTTATAAATTTCGATCCAAGTTTTCTTTCTTCGAATTCACCCCAATATTCATCATATTAAAAATACAATGTTCTCTCAGTGTACGGGAGAAATAGCATTTATTTATGATTTCCCCCTTTTTTTCTTAAGAGTTTCCGATCAATGTTGTAGTGCAGTAGTTGTATTTGTTTATGTGACCTTAATAAAACTTGATTCTTTATGGGCACCTCACTGAGTGTTTTAGCAAAATGGGTGGAAAACATTGGTTAGGCCTTCCGATGTGTGGAATCACGTTCACCTCTCTTCCTTTCATTGTTTCATCTCGCAGACAAATTCAAACTGATAAATTGTTATGGGCCATATTTATGTAGCAAGCATTTATCTAGGAACTTAAAGGAAATGCATTGTTAGAGATACGTTCTTGGCAAAGCAATTTATGATTGTTGACAAAACAATTCGTTAGGAAAATCAATTCTCACAAATTTAACGACAAAAGATCCAGGTGTATTTTTTCAGAGAGGGAGAGAGAGAGGGAAATAAAGTGAAAGATTGTTGGGGCTTAGAAATTTCCCTAATGACGTTGTTTTGATTTGTCAAGGGAAGTATTTCAAAACACGGAAAATTGCTATCAAATTTTCATATCCCGAAAATTGCCAATAACTTCCGTATTTTTATCAGCAATTTACAACAAAATTTGCAAATATCTTTGTTTCTTGCAAATTTCCCTTAATTCTGTCGAAAACAATTTAATGCTTGAATGGCCAAATAACTGATGTTACCAATAATCTATTTAAATCTGACCACAACAAACGGACAAAATGACATGTGTATAGGAGAAATGTCAATATCAATTCATGTTTAATGGAAATCAAACAAAAACATCTTTACTAACTGCAAATATATGTATGTGTATGTGTGTGTGTTGATTGACACACAAACACTTTGGGTTTAAAAGAAAGGAAACTCGAATAATAACTTCCACATAGGCAGCCAGTCAGATATATGCATGTTGCTATGTCAATTTCCATGTCGTATGTTTGCGTGTATGTGTGTAAGTGACATCTATTGAAGATTTTAACTATCGTAGTTCATGATTGACACAATCTCGAATTGGGGAAAACAAAATCTTTTTTCTCATTTGGAAAATGACTTATTTATCTTGAAATATTTATATGTAGGTTCTCGTGATTGTAAAAATGTATGTGTGTGTGTGTGTGTGTGGGTTTGGGTTTTGTTTATACAATCTGTAATAGTTATTTAAAGCACCGAGAGTTTGTGTGTGCTACTCACTCATGAAGGATTTTATTTTTTCTTTCTTTTATTTTTTCGGTAAAAATTATATTAAACAAGTAAAAAAGTACGAAAGTTCGGCTCGGCCATTGGGAACGAATTTGGCAATTTTCAAAAACAAAAAACAGTTAAAAGTTGCCTTAAAACCTTAAATATACCGAATATAACTGTTATTTAAGGGTCTATACGACGACATGGACCTGCATAGGTAAATTTTGTCATAAGCCAACAAAATATTCAAATGCGAAACTTAAAAAACAATCGGTGAATAATCTAGCTAAAATCATCAAAATACCCAATATCGGGAGATACTGTTATATAGGGGGGTTAAACGAAGATGTGGACCTGCACAGACAATTTTCTGTCTTAGACTGTACGAACTTCATATAAAAATGTCGCTAAAATCATCAAAATACCGAATATCGCGAGTACCTCCCGATATTCGGTATTTCGATGATTTTAGCAACATTTTTCACCGGAATTGAATCAAATTAAGGATTTGAAGTTCGTAACGGATGCCTCAGCCTATGACAGAAAATTGTCTGTGCAAGTCCACGTTTTCATATAACCCCCACATAATGGTACCTCCTTATTTCGGTGGTGATTTAAGCGACATTATTCACCGGAAATGTTTCACGTTTGGCCTTTGAAGTTCACAATGGATACTACAGTCTAAGACAGAAAATTGTCTGTGCAGGTCTACGTTTTTTTCCTGTATTCTGTATTTTGAAGATTATAGCTAAATTATTCACCGATTTTTTTTCAAGTTTCGCATTTGAAAATTATAATGACTTATGACAAAAGGATAACGGATTTATTTCTTTGAAAAGTGCCAAATTCGTTCTGAATGGTGATGGGTATTAAAAGTTCTGCCCGGCCGAACTTACGGCTTTTTTACTTGTTTCAAATTCAACCGGATTTTTCCATTTGGTGAAATTCGGTGCTCGCGATATTCGGTATTTTGATGATTTTAGCGACATTTTTCTCCGGAATTGCTTCAAATTTGGTATATGAAGTTCGTACAGTCTAAGACAGAAAATTGTCTGTGAAGGTCCACGTCTTCGTTTAAACGTGGACGTGCACAGACAACTTTCTGTCACAGGCTGTAGTACCCTTTACGAACATCAAATATTATATTTGAAACATTTCCGGTGAATAATGTCTTTTAAATCACCAAAATACCGAAAAATCGGGGGTTCCATTATATGGAAGCTATACCAAAACGTAGACCTACATCACCTATTTTCAATACCAAAAGTCCTGCAGATATAATACACATTTGAGTAAAATTTTATCAACCTACTTCATTTTGTTCGGAAGCTAGAGTGATTTCCACAGACGGATAGACGAACAGACGAACATCGCTAAATCGACATAGAATTTTATGCTGATCAAGGATATATATACTTTGTGGGGTCTAAAATGTATATTTCGAGGTGTTACAAACGGAATGACAAACTTAATATACGCTCCATACTATGGTGGAGGGTATAAAAATCTATCCAAATTTGGGTTGATATTATATCGTGGACAATAACCGTAAAATCGGATAAAGATGTATATCGAAGGTATATAAAAATCGGAATCGATCTCGATAAAGTATGACAGAGGTATTTTCGAGCTGTATCTGATGACCGGTATCAAATGTCATTGTTTTGGAGTGCACCAAATTTGAAGTACCTGTTGCTGGTGTGAATTCAGTCGGAAGTGCCAAAATTCAGTTCATTTGGGCTGATATTTGCCATTTGGTGCACAATTAAGCCGAAATCGGTAAAAGATATGTATGGGAGCTATATTTAAATTTGAACCGATTCTTACCAATTTCAATAGGGTTCGTTCGTGGATCAAACAAACATTGTTTAGAAAACTTTATCTCAATCGGTTAATAAATGCGACCTGCATTTCGTTCACAAAAATACATGGACAGACGGACGGAAGGATGGACAGAATGTGCTTCTGTGAAGATTCTCAAGAGTAACTATGGGTTTATCTCGCCTCCTTCTCCATGTTCCAAACAAATGAACAAAGACGTAATACCCTTTCCACTATGTGATGAAGGGTATAACGAGAAGTGAAATAACCTACAGACTGTTAGACTAAATGAAAATCTAGAACCAGAAAAATCGGCTGAAGCTGGAATCTTGAAATTTTGCAAGCGGGCCCTTCTTTGTGAGTGGGCGTGTGATAAAGCTTCGTTATTGGAAATTTGTATTTAATTGTTAAAAAAAAAAATGAATTATTTGCATTGACCTTAAATTCGGAAATTTGGAATTAGAGTCAATGATAAAGTACAGGATAGATATACCAAATGGTTTTTGGATATTCGAACTTTAAGGCTACGAAAAGTTCTAAAATGGTACTAAACTTCTAAAATAGTACCAACGAGTATTCTGTGAACGAATAGTGCTACAAACTTGAAATTTGGTATGAGAATCAAGAATCAATCAAATTTATTATTTGAATTATCCTACAAATAAAAATTAACGATAAAATACATAAATGAAAAAAACAATAACAAATTGTTTTCAACTGAGTTTTATTGACAATGTTCATGGTTATGAATATAAACAAAATTAATTGAATGATGAGGAAAATAAAAGCAAAAACTTTAATAAAAAAAATTAATGAAGTTGATAGGGTGACATAAGGGGGTTCGAGCTTATTGTAAACTCTGGCCGGCAAACGAATTATAGGGGAGGCTGTTGAAAAACAAAAAAAAAACATAAATTAATAATAAAAACCATTTTAACATAAATATTTAATATAGAAAAAATGTAATGCAGAAAAAGCCAACAAATCTCTGCGGAATGTTGCAAAAAAACAACTAGTAGAAAAGAAAATATGTTAGGCCGAGCCAAACATTTAATCCCCTCCAACATGTGGGAGGAACTTGAAAAAATTTTTTTTTCGAAAAATATGGTTTGAGTGAAATCCGTAATATGGGGGGTATAAGAAGATGAGGACCTGCATATACAATTTTGGTCGGCGTTCCCTTTACGATCTCTAAATGAAAAATGTGAAATAAAATCATTGAAATACGTGAAATAACGTAGCCAATTTACGAACTTAATCTGCTTTCTGATAAAATACAGGGTGAGGTAAAAAAAAAAACTTCAGACTGCTGTCATTTCCAAGCCACTTGTCCAACAGCTCTTAAAATTATTCCAGTGACAGCTCATTATATTGTTTAAAAGCATCCAAAAGCATTTCGGTGAGAATTTTCCAGAAAAAAAGTTATGGATGGAATTCAAGTGAGATAGTGTGATTTCTTCATATTTGGCTGGAAAACCACAAGTGGCTATCGTTACAGCACTCCAGCATTTAAATTTGAATAAATATTTTGTGTCTCGTAGCCCGACGCTACCATTATCACGGTAACGAGCGAGGATGTGGACGGAAGAAAACAGCAACATCGGCAGAAATTGTTCGAAAAAAAGGAGGGACTTGATCGAAACCCGCGTCTCAGTTGCCGAGAAATGGCTCGTGAGCTGAACATATCGCAATATTGCATTCGGCAAATATTGAAGAATGAGCTCGAGGTAAAGCCATTGAAATTCCAAAAGGTGCAGGAACTTACACCGCAACAGAAAGAAAATAGACTCAAAAGAGCTTGGCCGAAAGTGGTGACCTTCGTATAGCCCTCATGTAATGATAATCCTGTAATTTGATATTTTGATGATTTCAGCAACATTATTCACCGGAATTGTTTCAAATTTCGTACTGGAAGATTCTAAAGGTTACTACAACCTGAGACAGAAAATTGTCGTGCAAGTCCCCGTCTTCGGTACCTCCCGATACTCCGTACTTTCTTGAGTTTTACGACATTATTCACCGTAATTGTAACCAATTTCGTATTTGAAGTTCGGAATGGGGACTACAGCCTATGACAACAAATTTCGTATGCAGGTCCACGTCTTCGTATAGTCCCCATATAACAGTTTTCATTTAATTGGTAGTTTTTGTTTTTTTTTTTTTTTCCTTTTTATACCCTACACCACAAGGTGGTCAGGGTATTATGTCTTTGTGCATTTGTTTGTAAAAGGCAAAAGAAAACGAGATAGACCCATAGTTCCTTTTGATGATCTGCATAGAATCACGTTCTGATTCGATTAGTGCATGTTCGTCCGTCTGTCTATCCATGTATTTTTGTAAACAAAGTACAGTTCGCATTTATTGCCCTATCCAGATGATATATTGCACAAATCGTTTGTTTGGGCCAAGGACGAACCCTATTGAAATTGGATATAATCGGTAAAAATTTAGATATAGCTGCCATATATATCTTCGTCCGATTTGCTTTTATTGTGCACCAAACGTGTAATATCAGCCCGAATTGTATGGAATTTTGCATGTATGATCAGACTGGACCTGAAAATAAGTATGCCAAATTTGATCGAAATCGGTTCAGATATAGCTATAGCTCCCATATATATTTTTCATCCAATTTGTTATTTTTGTCCTCCGCAGCCGTAATATGCACTCTGTAACAACAATATTTGGGGAAATATATCAAATACAGCTCAGAAATACATTTGCTAAATTTTATCGAGATCGGTCCAGATTTGGCTATAGCTCCCATATATAACTTCGTCCGATTTGCCTTTGATTGTGCCGCAAACGTCTAATATTTGCCCAAATTAGTCTAGAAGCTAGTATGTCAAATTTGGTGAAGATCGGTTCAGATATAGCTATAGCTCCCATATATACTTTTCATCCGATTTGTCATATTTGTTACCCACAGCCGTAGTATGCACTCCGTAACAACGATATTCAGGGAAATATATCAAATACAGCTCAGAAATATCTTTGCCAAATTTTATCGAGATCGGTTAAGATTTGGATATAGCTCCCACATATATTTTTATCCGATTTCAAATTAATTGTGCACCAAATGGGCAATACAAGTCCGAATTTAAAAGATACAAATGCTTTGGCATATTTAGTCCCTTGAACTTTAAATTATAGTTATAATCATAGCGTGTATGATTGAATTCTCCCATAAAAATTTTAATTGTTATGCGCAGCTCTACTAAATAACCAAAGTGGTGTAGGGTATCATAAAGTCGGCCCGCCCGAGTTTCTTTACTGTTTTTTTTTTTTTTTTTTTTTTTTTTTTTTTGGAAATTGTCAATTTACTTCGAAATGGTGGAGGGCCGGATTGAACTTAGCTTTTTTTTCTTTTACTTCTAGTATCTCAGTCTGTATACTTATGTACAAAATTTTAATATTCAATCTCAATGCGTTCGAAAGATAGCGTGATTACAACGAACAGATAGATGAGGAGACGGTCATCGCTAAATCGACTTAGAATTTTACGCCGATCCAGAAAATATATACTTTTTACGGTCTAACATGAGTATTGACAATGTTAATATACCTCCATAGGATGCTGGAGGGTATAAAAATATAATACAGAAAATGCCGACAAATCTCTGTAGGATGTTGCGAAGAAAAAAACAAAGAGTAAATATTTATTTAAACTCTAAAGACCCCAGCACCGCATGAAGATAATTGGAAAATTTGCCACAGGGGATTAAAAAAAATTACAATGGCAAAAAAGCAAAAAGCATGACAAACCATGTGATAACCACAATAAACAAACTATTCACAGTTTCAGTTTTATTTGCAATATTTTTAAATGAGATACATTCAAAGGTGAATGGATATGACACGGGTATTTTACAATGACCTACAATGGAATTATGCTGACTTAAAAAATCACTATCAGAATCATGAATTAAAATTATGTAAGAAACTTTAGCTTCAGATTTTTTTAGCCTAAAGCAATATTCCCCCGTATGGCATAAAATATTATATCCTTTGTCTTGGGAAATTTAATATTTTGTGACATATGTAATTATCATTGTTCCCCTGTTGTAAACTGAAATACCAAATATCTGTATATAAGTAAGGCCACATATCCCAAATCTAAAGATAATTTTTATTAATCCCCAGATATTGCAAACTATTTCATCGGAGCCAGCGAGCCTTACATAACCTTTGGGATAAATTCATTGCTAAATAAAAAGGAAGCGAAAAAAACCAACGAAGCCTTTTTCCCCTTTAAGTTTATGGACATCCCTTCGAAGTTTACTGAAACTAAGAGAAACTACATTTCCTCAACAATAAAATGAAGAGGAACTGGAGAACAAATAGTTTTTTTTTTTTTTTTTTTTATATGGCATAAATGCCATGCCAGACCAATTCAACATCGTTTAAACGTTTAAGTTAAACGGTAAAACACAAGTGAATGGCGTCTGTAGTAATCGTGTGTTTGGTTAGGGAGGATTGGGGGAGTGGGGTTTTCAGACACAATTGTAAACTGGAATTAAATTTTGCCTAAAACCACAGTCGAACGTGTGTGTGTGTGTTAGAATATGAAATAATAGTTGTGGATGGATACAAATTCAATCAGGGATATGCTTTTAGGCCATAAGGAAACGATAATCTGTTACTTAGGTGGAACTATGAAAAGGATTTCGATACAAGATTGAATTGGAAAGTTGTTCGCTACAAATGTAGCATTATTCAGTATTAAGTTTCGTTCATGATCAGCAATGACATTTTGGTTTATGAATGATATTCAGATATGTTAAAGAATGTAACACGTGGCACCCGTGAGTTTCTATTAATTTTGTCATTCGTTTGTAATTCCTCGAAATATTCATGTTAGACCCAACAAGGTATATATGTTCTTGATCAGCGAAAAAGTCGATTTACCTAGGTCAGTCTGCCCATCTTTCTGTGTGCAGGGTGATATGAAAAAAACTGCAACCAATTTCAGACTTCTGTCATTTCTAAGCCACTCATCCGACAACTGTTAAAATTATTCCAGTGACTGCTCATTATATTGTTTAAAAGCGTACAAAAGGTGACAATTTTCAAGAAAAAAAGTTTTCGTGATGGAATTAAAGCGTGATTTCTTTATATGGCTGGAAAACCACAAGTGGCTATCGTTAGAGCACTCCAGCATTTAAATGTGAATAAACAGTTTGTGTCTTGTACCATCGCTATTTACCGTGATGCTGGTAGCGTAGCCCGACGTCAAGGAAGTGGACGGAAGAAAACAGCAACATCAGCAGAAGTGGTTCGAAAAATAAAGAAGCGACTTGATCAAAACCCGCGTCGCAGTGACCGAAAAATGGCCCGTGAGCTGAACATATCGCAATATACCATTCGGCAAATATTGAAAAATGAGATCGGGGTAAAGCCATCGAAATTCCAAAAATTGCAAGAACTTTCACCACAACAGAAAGAAAATGGACTCAAAAGAGCTAAAGAGTTGCTTCGATTGGCCGAAAGTGGTGAACTGCCGAATTTGGTTTTCTCCAATGAAAAAACATTCGATGTACAGCAGTTTGTCCTGCTGAGTCCTGTTGGAACGTCCAAGGTTTGGTGGCCCACGCCATAACCGTGTTCTGGTGGCCATCCAAAGGTGCCCGTTTTAAGCTGTCCTCTTCGGCAGGTAAACACTATCATTTTGGTTGTTGACAAACTGCTGGACAACGAATGTTTTCTCATCGGAGAAAACCAAATTCGGCAGTTCACCACTTTCGGCCAAGCGAAGCAATTCTTTAACTCCTTCAAGTCTATTTTCTGTCAGTGGCAGCGTAAGTCCTTGCACTTTTTGGAATTCCAATGGCTTTACCCCGATCTCATTTTTCAATATTTGTCGAATATTGCGATATGTTAAGCTCACGTGTCATATTTCGGCCACTGCGACGCGGGTTTCGATCAAGTTGCTTCTTTACTTTTCGAACCATTTCTTCTGATGTTGTTATTTTCTCCCGTCCCCTTCCCTGACGTCGAGCTACGCTACCAGTATCACTGTAATGAGCGATTGTACGATACACAAAAGATTTATTCACATTTAAATGCTCAAGTGCCCTAACGATAGCCACGTGTGGTTTTCCAGCCAATATTAATAATTCACACTATCACGCTTTAATTCCATCACGAATAACTTTTTTTCTGGAAAATTCTCACAAAAATGCATTTGGACGATTGTAAACAATATAATGAGCTGTCACTAGAATAATTTTAACAGCTGTCGTATGAGTGACTTAAAAATTATAGTATTCTGAAGTTTGTTGTATTTTTTTGATCTCACCCTGTAAGGTCTAAAGGATCTTAACAATACTTTAAAGAAGAAATTTTTTAATTAATTAAATTTATTTTTTATTATTTCCTAAGTTTTTTTTTAAGAAAATGAAATTTAAAATTCTGCAGCATCAAAATATATTTTTAGATCCACGAATTTTAGAAATGTATTTATTATCTTTTTTTAATTTCTTAGCCAGGAAGTACATGGAAAATATTAAAAACAAACGTAATTAATCAGAAATTATTACAAAAATTCACATTTTGAGAAGTTAATAATTATCGAATTTCTTAAACTCCTGGTGGTGGTACGAAAAGGACGCCAATACTGTCCAAGTTCACACCTGACCTAAGTCAGATATAAATATTACCATGTTCGAAGTTTAGAGTAAAATAAAAAGTACCATTGCTTTTAAAGACATTTCAAACTCGACATGGGTTTAAAAAAATGTTGTAATGTTCCAAGTTTTTTTTTTTTTTCAAATTCAATACTTCCTTCGAGAGTTAGTAGATCGACTTTAAATGTCCTGATACGAATTTTTTCTACAGAGTCATGGGTTTCCAAACCTTATTTAGATAAGTGAAACCGGAGTAAAAATGGTAAAACACATATTCCACTTCAAGTCTTACCACTATACTGCCTTTCAGCAGCTAAAAATTACTTGTCTTATTTCACTTTAAGAATTATTCTGATGATTGCTTTGCCATGCATTTTTTTTTGCTTCTTTTCTTTTTCAAAACACAATGAAATGGCAGTTTCATTAAAACGAAACATCACAACTGACATGACACAAGGAAGCACTAACTGACTGCCTGACTGACTCACTGACTACCTGAGAATCGAAGTAAACCAAAAGGATAATAGTGTGATATCTATTATCTTTTGGTTCATTTCGTATTCTCATTCAGAATTCCAAATAACATTCGCATTCAGATGCAATATTCTTCGAAGAAATCAAAAACTAAAGTCTTCGTTCAATATCTTTCACATTGAACCAAGTGCGAAAAAGGAGGTAGAGTAGAACATGAAAAAGCCTACCCTTAAATGCGACTTGTGCTATCAGCAAATGTGTGGAGAATGTTTTCATATCCTTGTCATGAACATTCTTATTCCAGAGAATTTTGGGATATTGTTATTTACCTGTGTGTATGTGTTTTTCAAGCTTAATTTGGTTCCATATTCGTGTTTCTTCAAGGATCTCCTTATGTTTGTTTCTTTATCCAAATGCTGTTAGCATTCTAAATTGTGGTATTCTCTTAAATGCACTTGGTTTTTTTGGGGGGAGTTTTGATTTACATTATTATGAAGAAATGATTGGATAAGATCGAAGAATTAAAAATTCTTGATAATGAAAGAAAGGACTGAAAAATGTATATTCTGCTAAACAATTTGTTAAAATGCCAAAAGAGACCTTTTAATGCTTCTAAATTGGAATTTTGCTTTTTTGTATTTTTGAATTGCTCTTGATCTGGTTCGATGAAAAATTTACATAGCTTTCAAGAGCAGAAAATTACAAATAATACAAAGGGTTTTGAAACATAATGGCAAGAACCCAATTAACCTGGTAATGAAAAATTACGAATCTAGATAGGCATAATTGTGCATGGTCATCTCGGATTACGACCACAAGGGGAAATAACTTAGAATGCAAAGAAGAAACAACTATGTCTATAATATTAACAAGTTAAAAAGCAGCAAGTTCGGCCGGGCCGAACTTTGAATACCCTCCACCATTTTTAACGAATTAGAAAATTTTCAAAGAAATAAAATCCATTAATTTTTTTCTTAAATCTTTACAATATCTAATATAGGAAGGTGCCGATATATGGAATATATATGATATTGTGGACCTATTAAGACAAATCTATGTCTGGGTTTAAAGTACTCATAAGGAACTACTTGTGTGGATTTTCAGATAATTCCATTGGAAAAAGTGGCTAAAATCATCAAACTACTGACTATCGGGGGGTAACGTTATATGGAACATATACGATATTGCGGACCTATATAGACAATTCCCTTTCAGGGGTTAAAGTGCTCACAAAGAACTCCTTGTGTGGATTTTCAGACAATACGATTTGAAAATGTGGCTAAAATCATTAAAATACCGAATATCGAGGGTACCGTTATATGGGGGATATACGATATCGTGTACCTATACAGATAAGTATCTGCTGAGATATTAAGTACCCACAATGAACTCCTTATGTGGATTTTCAGACAATTCCGTTGAAAAATGTAGGTAAAATCATCAAAATACCGAATATCGGGGGGTACAGTTATATGGGGCATATACGATATCGTGGACCCATATGGACAATTCTTTTTCAGAGGGTAGAATACTCACAAGGGACTCCTTTTGTGGAATTTCAGACACTTCCATTGAAAAATGGGGCTAAAATCATCAAAATACCGAATACCGGGGGATACGATATCGTGGACCTATATAGATAATTCTCTGCCGAGGTATAAAGTACCCACAAGGATAAAGTTATTAAAATACCGAATATCGGGGGTACCGTTATATTGGGGATATACGATATCGTGGACCTATATAGACAATTCTTTCTCAGGGGGTAAAGTATTCACAAGGAACTACTTGTGTGAATTTTCAGACAATTCCATTGAAAAATATGGCAAACATCTTCAAAATACCGAATATCGGAGGGTACCGTTATATGGGGGTTATACTACATCGTGGACCGATATAGCCCATCTTCGAACTTGACCTGCCTGCAGAAAAAGAGATTTTAGCTTCCTATCTTAATTTGTTTAGACTGTAGCATGATTACAACAGACGGACAGACGGACAGGGCTAAATCATCATCATAGAATTTTACGCTGATCAAGAACAGATATACTTTGTTTCGATGAGTTACAAACGGAATGACGAACTTAATATACCCTCCATACTATGTATGGTGAAGGGTATAAAAATGGGTGGTAGGTAGGTATTTTTTGGAAAATCGTAACAAATGGTACTAAGAAGGACTAAAACTCAAGTTTTGGGTTATAACTGTAAACTTCACTGGTTAGGATTCGAAAATTCCGCATGTAGACCACTTGGAATAAGATATTAGATAGAGTATTGCATTCTTACTTTAAATTGGATATTTATGTGTACCCCACCATACTATGTAGGGCGTATAACGATAATTCGGAGTGAAATAAAAAACTGCAACAAAGTCAAAAGCCATAATTTTACATTTTTTTTTTTTAATTTTACTGAATGAAAGCAAAAATGTCGGAACTAGCGTCAAATTTTCGAATAAGTTTAGATTTGTTCAAATTGGTCGTTTTCAGCACGAATTATGTCCTTTAAATGGCCAATGAAACCGTAACACGCTGCCCGAATGTTGCCCTGCGGTATTTTGGCCCATTCCCGGCGAAGCGCTTGCTTGAGGTGATCGCACTTTTTAGTGCCAACCTTGCTTTCCAAAATACTCCAGACACAATAGTCCAACGGATTGGTATCCGGAGATTTTTGTGGCCATTGTTCGCTGGAAATGAAGCGAGGAACCTCATTTTGTAACCATTCTTGGGTGGCGCGTGCTGAGTGCGATGGTGCTAAGTCCTGTTTGAGTGTCTAATGTCTGCGGCCAAAATGTTTGCGTGCCCAAGGACTTGATACACCCTCCAGAATATTTTCGCGATAATATTCGGCATTTATTCTGATGCCACGGTTGATTAATACAAGCGGAGAGCGACCATCGGCTGTTATGGCGACCCACAACATCACCATGGCCGGCGCTTAAGTTCTGGTGGCCAACCGAAGGTGCACATTCTCATCTGACCTCTTTGGCAACTAAAAACGATCATTTTGTATATTTACGAACTGCTGGGCAACGAATTTTTTCTCATCGGAGAAAACCAAATTCGGCTGTTCACCACTTTCGACCATGCGAATCTACTCGTTTGACTCTATTTTCTTTCAGTTGCAGTGAAAGTTCCTGCACTTTTTTTGAATTTCAATGGCTTTACCCCGATCTCAATATTCAATATATGCCGAATGATATTTTGCGATATGTTCAGCTCACGAGCCACTTTTCGGCCGCTGCGAAGCGGGTTTCATTCAAACCATTTCTGCTGATGTTGCTGTTTTCTTCCGTCCACTTCCTTGACGTTGGGCTACGCTACCAGTATCACGGTAATAAGCGACGGTACGAGACACAAAAAATTTATTCGCATTTAAATGCTGGAGTTCTCTAACGATAGCCACTTTTGGTTTTCCAGCCGAATATAAAAAAAGAAATCACACTATCACGCTTGAGTTACATGAGGGATAAATTTTTTCTGGAAAATTCTCACCAAAATGCTTTTGTACGCTTATAAACAATATAATGAGCAGTCACTGGAATAATTTTAAAAGCTGTCGGACGAGTGGCTTAGAAATGACAGCAGTCTGAAGTTGGTTGCAGTTTTTTCATATCTTCATGTATCAGAATTTTATGGTAAATAATTTTACAGAATAATTTGACTTGCTATGATCTCATTTTGGAAGATTTCGTTTTTAAAATAATGTCAAAGAGCCCTGTCCAGAGGTTACCCTTAGTATTTTGACCCGAAGAATTTGGCCAATATTTTCGCACTCCGTAGTGTTGTTAATTCAAAACAATGTCACACAAAAGTTGTGGTCCATTTTACAGCTAAATATAATCCAATGGTCATCTGAAATGCTAGACATCTTCCCTGTCCCTAACTCTCTTCTGATGCGAAATTCCGTGTCGATTAGTTTCAGTTGTGGCCTACAGAGCGACTACAAAATTAGACAAAATTAAATAAAAAATTCTTAATCCATTTGCACTTCTAAATGTGCATCTTAAGGACAACAGACTTTAATTCTGACCCTAGCCCTACCCCCATGCAAAATTTCGTGAGGATCGGACGATAATTGCGACCTGCATATAATACCCTCAAAACGTAGTGTTGGGGGGTTTAAAAATTTAGAAAATTTACAATTTAGAATTGTAAGTCAAATTAAATAAATCGCAGATGATAAAAGATATGACAAAAATTAAAAAAAATCGACAAAAGATATTCACTTTCTTATTTTTCTGTGATCTTCTTAGACTTTATCGTTTTCTGGCAAGAGACCATTCCAAATTGATGGGAATTGTGAAAATCGGCTGAGCGGCTCTTTATTTAAAAGCAGAATAAATAAAATAAATTTTTTTACATATATATTGTACCTATTTTGCTATATATCCGATTTCTTGGCTATTAGCATCACTGTAATGGTCAGAAGTGATCTTTTAATGTTTTTGTGATTTGGATGGGATTGAAAATATTCGCGGTTTAGTAGAAATTTTCGTATTTTCTTATATAAAAGTTAGGCTCTATTTTATCCGCTAACTATTGTCAGATGGCCGCACAAATTGGTAGGTTTCTGCCCACTCTTAAACTCTAACTCCATGTAAATTTTCGCGTCGATTGGTTCATAATTGTGGGCTATAGAGCAACTGCAAAATCAGGGGTTGGTCCATTTCAACCCCTAAATATCGTGCGATCATTTCCAAAAACAATAGGGTTCTATTCTGACCATAACCCCACCTCCATTTTCAATTTCGTAAGGATCGGTTCATAATTGCGACCTGTAGCTTGATTACAAATAAACATGGACTGACGGACATATATAGCTGGATCGACTCATCTCGGCTAGATAGGAAGATTCATATGTACTTTCCTATGTAGGAAACCAATATTTCGAGGTGTTACATAATATTTGGCCCAATCAAATTTATAATACCCCCAACACATAGTGTTGTAGGGTATAAAAACACAAATTTGAAAAAAATTGTAAGATGGAGGAGCTTTACCTTCAAAATCTGCTAGATTTTCTCTATAATTATTTTTTGTGCTATAGAAACATACGATTTTTATACCCTACACCACATAGTGGTAAGGGTATTATGTCTTTGTGCATTTGTTTGTAACATGGAGAAGGAAACGAGATAGACCCACAGTTACTTTTGAGAACCTTCATAGAATCACTTTCTGAGTCGATTTATGCATGTCAGTCCGTCTGTCCGTCCGTCCGTCCGTCCGTCCGTCCGTCTGTCCATGTATTCTTGTGAACAAAATGCAGGTCGCATTTATTATCCGATTGAGATGAAATTTTCCAAACAATATTTTTTTGGCCCAAGGACGAACCCTATTGAAATTGGTGATAATCGGATTAAATTTAGATATAGGTCCCATATATATCATCATCCGATTTCGGGATAAATGTGCACCAAATGTCCACTATCAGTCCAAATTACCTGAATTTTGGCACACCCAACCGAGTTCAGCCTAGAAGCAAGTATATCAAATTTGGAGAAAATCGGTTCAGATATAGCTATAGCTCCCATATATATCTTTCATCCGATTTGATCTTTAAGTCCCTCACATTCCTACTATGCACTCCACAACCGTGATATTTGGTACCTGGTATTAGATGGAGCACAGAAATAGTTGTTTTAAATTTTATCGAAATCGGTTCAGATTTGGATATAGCTCCCATATATATCTTCATCCGATTTCGGGTTAATTGACCACCAAATGGCCAACATCAGACCAAATGGCCCGAACTTTGGCACATGTGACCGAGATTAGCCTTAAAGCAAATACAACAAATTTGGAGAAAATCGGTTCAGAAACTGCTATAGCTCCCATATATATGTTTTATCCGATTTGGTGTTTAAGCCTCTCACATTCGTAATATGCACTCTACAAGAATGATATTTGGTACCAGATAGAAGATACAGCCCAAAAAAAGCTGTTTGTAATTTTATCGAAATCGGTTCAGATTTGGATATAGCTCCCATATATATCTTCATCCGATTTCGGGTTAATTGTGCACCAAATGGCCGATATAAGTCCAAATGGACTGAATTTTCAAATTCAGCCTAGAAGCAAGTATATCAAATTTAGTGAAAATCGGTTCAGATATAGATATAGCAACCATACATATATTTCATCCGATTTAGTGTTTTAGTCCCATACATTCGTAATATTCACTCCACAACCGTGATATTTGGTACCATGTGTTAGATGGAGCATGGGGAATAGCTGTTTTAAATTTTATCGAAATCGGTTCAGATTTGGATATAGCTCCCATATATATCTTCATCCGATTTCGGGTTAAATGTGCACTAAATGGTCAATATCAGCCCAAATCACCTGAATTTTCGTACATAAGACCGAATTCAGTCTAGAAGCTAATACGTCAAATTTGGAGAAACCCGGTTCAGAGATAGCTATAGTTCGTAAAATGCACGATAGAATTAGATAGATTTTGATTTTGTACGGAATATCTCATAGAGCTCTGAAATGCCCTGTATAAACCTTTTCTCGAGAGCTCTACTAAATATGCATAGTGGTGTAGGGTATCATATAGTCGGCCCCGCCCGACTTTTGAGCTTTCCTTACTTGACTCTGAATAATAATAATTTATCTCAAAGTAAATTAATTTTTGTTAATCATCAAAACTTATAAAGATACTATGAGAAAATATTGGTGAGCTCGCACATCTCTGAACCTTTCAAGTCTCCAATCATGCGTTTAAATTAAATAACATTAAGAACTCCAATCACAATTACATTTCAAATCACATTTACCAATCTGCACTCGAGACAACCCAAAAATCGTTAGTTAATTAAAATCCATTGATAATCAATTTAGAAATTCAATGTTTGACATTATTCCGAAAACGAGGAGAACCTTTCAAATAGTTTGTAAATAATAACACATCCTTTGCAGTTATTACTTTTACAATAAATTTATTGTACAATACAAATAAGCTCTGAGGATTGGCCAAGGCACCCAGGGAGTCACCTACGTAAGTACATTTGCCATTTATCCGTTCAAGCGACGTCGTTGGACAAATATTTTCCCTGTAATAATATCAAAACAAGATGAATTCTTTTATTCTTTGAATGGAACGATAAACTACCACAGGAGTTGGAAATGAGAGTTGAGGATTGAATTTATCTGGACGTATGTTCAGGGATAATGAGAAGAAGAATGCCAGACAGACAGACAGACAGACGTAAAACTGTAATCCCATTGGAGAAAATGAAAAAATTATAGCAGTTTGCTGCAGAATACCCATTGAAAGGTGAACTTGTAAGCTATCGAACAATACAATGTGAGGAGGAAGTCATCTTTGATGAATAGAGTGGGAAATATTTTTAAACAAGACTCCTCCAAAGTGGAATATCATGATATGTGTTGGCCTGTTGATGATATGATATTTTAGGAGAGCATGGTTAAGAGTGGACAATGCCAAGGTGCGCATTGCCTGACTGAAATACAATTATTATTAAAAATATTGAACTTTCTCGCACAGTGTAATTTTGCAAAGCTATTACGAACGGAAAATATTGGAATTTTAAAGAATGTTCTGTACAATGTTCTCCCGCAAAAAGTTTAAAATTTTGGCAACATTTGTTCAGAACCTACATCTTTGTTTTATACCCTCAACCATAGTATGGAGGGAATATTAAGTTTGACATTTTATTTGTAACACCTCGAAATATACTTGTTAGATCCCACAAAGTATATATATTCTTGATCAGCATAAAATTCAATGTCGATTTAGCGATGTCCGTCCGCCTGTCCGTCTTTGGAAATCACTCTAGCTTCCGAACGCATTGAAGTAGATTGATAAAATTTTACTCAAATGTATATTATGTCTGCAGGACTTTTAGTATTGAAAATGGGCCATGTAGGTCCACGTTTTGGTAAAGCGCCCATATTACAGTACCTCCGGATATTCGGTATTTTGATGATTTTAGGGACAATATTCACCGGAATTGTTTCAAATTTTGTATTTGAAGTTCGTAATGGATACTACAGCATAAGACAGAAAATTGTCTGTGCAGGTCCATATCTTCGTGTAGCCCCCATATAACGGTACCTCACGATATTCGGGATTTTGATGACTTTATCCACATTATTCACCGATTTTTTTATACCCTATACAATATGGTGGTCAGGGTATTATGTCTTTGTGCATTCGTTTATAACAGGCAAAAGGAAACGAGATAAACCCATAGTTCCTTTTGATGATGTGCATAGAATCACATTCTGAGTCGATGTATGCATGTTCCTCCGTCCGTCCGTCTGTCCATGTATTTTTGTAAACAAAGTACAGTTCGCATTTATTACCCGATCCAGATGAAATTTTGCATAAATCATTTGTTTGGCCCAAGGACGAACCCTATTGAAATTGGAGATAATCGGTCAAAATTTTAAATTCGATAGGGATACTACAGCCTATGACAGGAGACTGTCTGTGCAGGTCCACGTCTTTGTATAGCCCCCATATAACGTTACCTCCCGATATTCGGTACTTTGATGATTTTAGCGACATCATTCACCGGAATTGTTTCAAATTTGGTATTTGAAATTCGTAATGGATACTACAGCCTAAGATAGAAAATTGTCTGTGCATGTCCACGTCTTCGTATAGCCACCTTATAACGGTACCTCCCGATATTCGGTATATTGATGATTTTATCCACATTATTCGCCTATTTTTTTAAGTTTCGCCTTTGAATATTGTAATGGCTTATGACAAAAGTAACCTATGCAGGTCGATGTCATCGTATAGACCCTAATAAAACAGCTACATTTGGTATTTCTAAGATTTTAATAGAATTTTTAACGGATTTTATTGTTTTTGGGAATTGCCAAATTCGGTCCAAATACTAAAGGGTATTCAAAGTTCAGCCCGGCCGAACTTACAGCATTTTTACTTGTTCAAATGTATATAGAGCCAAAAATCGTTAATTGTTATCAAGAATCTCCAGGGAAAATTAAATCATGATTTTTGTAAAATTCTTGGAAAATATTTTTAAAACAAATCGTAGAACACGGCAAACATGCGAAGGTTCACACAAAATTAGACAAATTTGAAAATTTAGCGTAAAATGAGACTGGGTCTTAGCCGCTTATTTCGGTATAGGGCATTTTAGCTGTCTCAAGTTCTGCCATAAGGCTGAGGGTATCAAAAGGCTAAATTTTCCCAATTTCATAAAGATTTTCGGAAAATTTAATACATTTTCCAGCCGAATAAATTGCAATTAAAATGTAAATGCCTGGTATGTACACTACCTTCCCGTCAATTATTTTCAATATAGGTTGATTTTTTTAGGAAAATTTTCTAAACAAATTAATTTTTTTAGACTCTTAATTATTGGTATCACTATGGGAGACCAACGAAGAGTATTTAACAATTTCCAATACCAATACAGATTCCTTCATATGTTTCCAATGTATTTTTTCTAGCGCAGGGAGACGAATGTTTTATTTAGCTTTCGAAATACTAACACGTGTTTCCTCCCCCGAAATGAGAAAAAAAAAAACTCATTTAGGAATTTTAGGAAATTCCAACACACGCTCAGTATTCCCCATATTTAATAAGATGGTATTTATTTTGTTCGGAACAATGTGGGCTCCATTAATGTTAAATGAAAAAGCATCTTGACCTAAATATGTTTTATTTTCATTTCGCTTCGTCTCATCTTCCTTTCACACTCTGTCCTGTTTTTCTCTTCATCACTTGCATGGCTAGTTTTCATTTCGTATTATATTTCTTATTTCGTAGTTCCAAGAACTCAACTTTCCATCTTGGCTCTCTTAGGTTGGCATTCAATTGGTTATTTTTTCTTTCTTATTCTTTGCTGTTATTTTCATTTGTTTGTAAGGTTGTTTCGTTGGTCGGTTGCTTGGTGAGCCAGCAATGGTAATGGCGGTGCCTTTTTCACCCCTCCTTAAATATTTATATTATTATTTTCTTTCGTACAATTTTTTTCACTTCATTTTTAAGAAAAAATATATATTTCTTTGATATGAAATGAAATAAAATTAAATGGGGAGAAATTCACACGAAGCAAATACAATTTACAATACCAGAAAAAAGTTGTGTGTGAGTGGGGAAGTGAGTGTGTGTGAGTGCGTATGTGTGTGTGAAAGTACTTATAAAAAATGTATAAACCCAATCCTGTTGAAATAGGGTAACCAGAGGAAATAAGATGCATGTATCAGCCGAAAGTAGAGCGAAACAAAATAATTACAATGGAATTAAAAACACAATCAACGAAATACTCATACATACACATAGATACACATACATACTTACATACACATGTTGAAAGTAATATCAACACTTGTAAGCCTCTATAATTGTATAAAATTATCTTCTAGAGAAACTCTCAACTTTGGTCCCATAAATAGAAAATGAAGATTTTTGGAACTCTTGTTATTGGATTATATGACTTGGAGACTTTCTGCTTAAATATGAGTAGCAAAATTCTGGTCTGGTAATGTGTAGAAAATCGCCTTGTCTCCGTTAGAGAATATCTTTCTAAATTTTAAGAAGATATTATTTAGGGTACTTGGTTACAATACAATTGTTCAGCACGACATGTTTTTTCGTCTATGGGTAAACAAATAATAATTTTTAAGGCTTTCTGTGAGCAATCGATCTTCTGGTCCTATGACTGGAAAAAATCGCTTTAATGATGATAAGTCTTGAGTCTTCCTTGAGTGGACCATCTACTCTTTCTTAAAAAATAACAAGTTAAAAATCAGTAAGTTCGACCGGGCCGAACTTTGAATACCCTCCACCATTTGGAACGAATTTAGAAATTTTCAAAGAATAAAATCCTTAAAAATAATCTGTTTAAATTTAAAAAAAAAAACCGAATATTGCCGTTATATTGGGGTCTATACGACGTGGGTATTGCTTGTCATAAGTCATTACCATATTCAAATTCGAAACTTGAAATAAACGGTGAATAATGTAGTTAAAATCATTAAAATATCGTATATCGGGAGGTACCTTTATATCGGAGCTGTGCGAAGACCTGGACCAGCACAGACAATATTCTGTCATAGGCTGTAACATCCATTACGAACTTTAAATACGACATCTCAAACAATTTCGGTGTCAAACTTGTCAAAATACCGAATATAGGAAGGTACTGGTATATGGGGTCTATACGAAGATGTGGACCTGTACAGCAAATTTTCTGTCTTAGGCTGTAGTATCCATTCCGAACTTCAAATACCTAATTTGAAAAAATGCTAGTGATTAATGACGCTAAAATCATCAAAATACCGAATATTGGGAGGTACCGTTATATGGGTGCTATACGAAGACGTGGACCTGCTGTAGTATCCATTACGAACTTCAAACACAAATTTTAAATAATTCCGGTTAATAATGTCGCTAAAATCTTCAAAATACCGAATATAGGGAGGTACCGTTATATGGGGGCTATACGAAGACGTGGACCTGCACAGCCAATTTTCTGTCTTAGGCTGTAGAATCCATTTCGAACTTCAAATACCTAATTTGAAAAAATTCTGGTGATTAATGACGCTAAAATCATCAAAATACCAAATATTGAGAGGTACCGTTATATGGGTGCTATACGAAGACGTAGACCTGCTGTAGTATCCATTACGAACTTCAAATACAAATTTTAAATAATTCCGGTTAATAATGTCGCTAAAATCTTCAAAATACCGAATATAGGGAGGTACCGTTATATGGGGGCTATACGAAGACGTGGACCTGCACAGCCAATTTTCTGTCTTAGGCTGTAGAATCCATTTCGAACTTCAAATACCTAATTTGAAACAATTTCGGTGAATAATGTCGCTAAAATCATCAAAATACCGAATATCGCGAGGTACCTTTATATGGAAGCTATATGAAAAAGTGGACCTACTTGGCCCATTTACGAACTTAACCTGCCTACTGAAAAAATAAACATAAGTACAGAATTTTAGCCTTCTTTCTCAATTCGTGCGAAAGATAGCGTGATTACAACAGACAGACAGACAGAGGGGCAGACAGACGGACATCGCTAAATCGACTTAGAATTTTACGCTGATCAAGAATACATATACTATGTTGGGTCTGAAATGAGTATTTCGCGGAGTTAAAAACGGAATAACAACCTTAATATACCCTCCATAGTATGCTTTGATGAGAAGACGAAGTAATCTATTCTTCAAGTAGATAATCTAATTGTATTCTCCTGGTGCATTAGTAATGAACCTTCCGCTCTTCATAACTCAAGGAGACATCTGAAACATTCCCGTCTTCTATGGGCAAAACACCAACTGCTGCAGACCTGCTTTCTTATGAAAATATAGCATTCTTCTTTTTATACCCTACAACATTATATGTTGTCTATCTGTCGTCTGTCCATGTTAATTTGTAATCACGTCACAGGTCGCAATTATGGCTCGATCCTTGTCTCTCTTGGTTCTGAAGATTATCGCATAATATTTAGGGGCTGGAATGGACCAAAACCTGAAAATTTTCTTGATTTTGGAGTTGCTTAACTGGTCGCAATTGTAGACCAATCGACGGAGAAGTTAGGCCTTCCAATTTTGATGGTCATCGGGTAATATTTAGTGGGTGAAATAGGCCATAATATTTGTATTAAATAAAAGTCAAATTTTTCAGTAAACCCCGTTTTTTTATCCTGACGAAATAACAAATAGACGAAAAGGTCAATTCTGACCGTTATATAGATCCCGATAGTAAATATATTGTATATATATAGAAAAAATATACAATGTATATATACAAAACAAGGGGATGTTAGCTAGATTGTTTATATCTCAAAAATGGCTGGACCGATTTCGACAAATTTTGTCAATTCGGAATGCCCTTTTGGCATAAAAAAATCTAAAAAATCTCATAAAAATATGACAATAATGATGTTAATATATTTTTTCAATTTGATTGATTTTTTTTTCAATTTGACTTATAATATTGAAGTGTACATTTTGTAATCTTTGTTTTTAATGATGTCTGCAATATATTTAGGGGTTGAAATGGACCAACAACTAAAAATGTTCCTGATTTTGCAGCCGTTATAAAGGTCTCAAATATCAAGCAAAAGACACGATATAAAGGTAGAATGAACCACTTTTTTTGCGAAAAAATACCAACATTTCCTTTCTATCTACACGGAATTTTGCCTTAAAAGAGGGTTAAGTACAGCGAAGAAGTCTAGCATTTTGAATGACCATTGGATTAAAATTACATGTATAATGGACCACAACAACTAACTCTTTGAGTACAAGACAACCTCTCCCTTTAGAAACAGAAGATATTCTCTTCTTTAATGATATGAAGACCTTGCAATTTTCTACAATAAGAGGATCTTTCTACCCGCGGAGGAAGGGAAAAATCATATCTAATTTTCAATCAGTAGAAGACCATTTTGCCATCATTGAAGAAGGCCTTTCCGTTTTCTACCCAATTTGTCAACTCTATTTTTGTGAATAGAGGATTGCTTACTACAAGTAAAAAATTTGCTTCCTAAGAAAAGACCTACTTTGAGCACGAGTAGACATTTTTCTGTTTTATGAGCAGTAGTAGATTTCTTTCAGCTTATCTGAGAGCAGGAGCCCTTCTTCACCTCATTTGTGAGCTGGAGAACTTCTTCATCTCATTTGTGAGTGGAGGAGACAATATGCTCTTCTTTGAGTAGCAGAAAACTTTTTACTCTTTTTGGAGCAGAAAGCAGGGAGAACTCCTCTTTTCTGTGAACAGGAGAATACCTTCTGTCTAGTGGGAGCACTACTTCTTTTTACGAGCGTACCTTGTCCTCTTCTGTGAGCACGAAGGGATTTTTTAATTTTCCGTAAACAAGAGAAGGACTTCTTCTGCTCATCTGTGAGCAAGAGACCATCTTCATCTAACCTGTGAGTAGACAATATGATCGAGTACTTTTGAACTTATGTATCATTCTGCTCATCTATAAGAAGGAGAAGGCCTTCTAGGTTTTGGTGAGCAGGAGGAACCTCTTGCTCTTTTGTAATCAGGTGGAGACTTCATATTTGTTATTTTGATGATTCTTGCTACATTTTTCCACAGATTTATCTAAAAATTGGTATCTGTTTGTCAAAATGGATTCAAGCTCCGGTGGCGAAACAGAGTATGTATAGGTCCTCGTTTTGATATAGCTTCCATATAACGGCAACTCCCGATATTCGGTATTTTGAAAATTTTTGTCACATTTTCCACGAATTTGTCTAAAAATTGGTATCTGTTGATCATAACGGGTTCTAGCTGCAGTGGCGAAACGGTTTGGTAAGACCCCATATAACGGCATCTCCCGATATTCGGTATTGATGATTTTTGCCACATTTTTTTTACGGATTTGTCTGAAAATTGGCATTTGTAGGTTAAAATGGGTCCTCTTCGTAGCGAGACATTGTATATAGATCCACGTTTTAGTATAGCTCCCATGTAACTGTAACGGTATTTTGATGGTTTTTGTCACATTTTTTTACGGATTTGTCTATAAATTGGTATTACTTGGTCATAATGGGTCCTAGTTCGTGTGGCAAAACATTGTATGTATAGGTCCACGTTTTGGTATAGCCCACATATAACAGTACCTCCCTATATTCGGTATTTTGATAATTTTTCAACATTTTTCCACGGATTTGTCTGAAAATTGGTACATGTAGGACACGTTTTGGTACAGCCCACATATGAGGGTACCTCCCTAAATTCGGTATTTTGATGATTTTTGCAAAAGATTTTTCCATGAATATGTCTAAAAATTTTTATTTGTTGATTATAATGGGTTCTAATGTTTCCTTAGGGTAAGGGTGGAGGGTATTAAAAGTTCGGCACGGCCAAACTTAATGTTTTTATACCCTACAACACTATGTGTTGGGGGTATTATAAGTTTGATTGGGCCAAAAATTATGTAACACCTCGAAATATTGGTTTCCCATTTAGGAAAGTATATATGGATCTTCCTAGCTCGCCGAGCTGAGTCGATCTAGCTATGTATGTCCGTCCGTCCGTCTGTCCGTCTGTCCGTCTGTCCATGTTAATTTGTAATCACTCTACAGGTCGCAATTATGGCCCGATCCTAACGAAATTTTGCACCAAGGTGGGGTTAGAGTCAGAATAGAACCCTATTTCTTTTGGAGATGATCGCCAAATGTTTAGGGGTTGAAATGGACCAAATACTGAAAAAATGTCGGATTTTTCAGTAGCTGTACAGGTCGCAATTATAGACCAATCGAGAAATTTCGCATGTAGCTAGAGTTTAGGGCAGGGAAGAAGCCTACCAATTTGGGTGGTCATCGGATAATATTTAGAGGGTAAAATAGACCATATATTTTGTGTCGAAAAAATTCAAAATTTTTCATTAAACCGCGAATATTTTAAATTCCGGCTAAATCACAAGGCCATGACAAGGTTACTTCTGATCTTTACATTGATGTTAACATCCAACAAATCGGATATAAAGCAAAATATGTGCGATATATATGTCTATCAAAGAGGATATGCTTGAAAGACCTCTTATATGTCGAGAACGGCTGTTCTCATTAATTCAGAATAGCCTCTTGGCAGGAAAGAAAAAACGTCTAAAAAAATCGTATAAAAATATCTCTCTATAGATGAAAATATTGATTTTGTAACATTTTTTCATATTTTTTCAATTTTGTCATATTTTTGGCATATTTTCATTTTGAATTAAACATTTGGTAATATTTCTACAGCTAACAAAACTAAGTAGTTAGGATATCAGGATATCATATACAGATCGCATTTATGGCCCGATCCTTACGAAATTTTGCTTGGGGATAAGATGAGGGTCAGAATAGAAGCCTACTCTTTTTGGAGATGATCGCCATATATTTAGGGGTTGAGGTGGACCAAAAAACTGCAAAATTTGTCAACAGGTCGTAATTATTGCCCGATCCTCATGCACATTTGGATGGGGGTTACCGGCCATTGCAAAAGCCAAACAGTTTTGGATGGCCAACCCAAAAATATTCAATGTGTGAAATAGTTTGCCAACTTTTGTAGACAAAATACAAAAATGTCCATTCCGGTGACTTTTTGGAGAATTCATAAATGCAGGAAAGACGCACTTCTGACTATTTCATTAACGCTGATTTCGTTGCGTTTCAGTAAAAAAACAATAATAAATG
This sequence comes from Musca domestica, assembly GCF_030504385.1. Lineage (NCBI taxonomy): Eukaryota > Metazoa > Arthropoda > Insecta > Diptera > Muscidae > Musca > Musca domestica. The sequence goes on along the minus strand of NW_026712219.1, from coordinate 3,166,640 downwards.
TTAATCTTTTGCCACGTCTGAGGGATTATAGGTCTTTGGGAAATATTGGTTCAAGATCTAGAAGACCATTTACGTGCAACATCTACCAATAAATTGGAAATGAGCAAATTAGTTTAAGTTGCTATTATTCGAAAATTAAAGAACGGAACCTGATGGTTTTCTTTTATTATTTGTCACAATATCTTGTGGAATTCTTTCGAGTATCTCGCCTATATAAACTGTATCATTTATTATAGTGTTGTAGGGTATTCAACGGTCGGCCCCGCTCGACTGTAGCCTTTGCTTACTTGTTTTAAACTTTTTTTGAAAAGAAAGCCTCCATATCCTTTGTTTAAACACGATACTATACTCCATCTCATTCAGGACAATTCAGTCCCTTTTGTAGGGTATAGAATTCTATTAAAATTGTTAGTTTTTGTTTTTTTCTTGTTTTTTATTGCCATTGCTTTGCGGTAACAAAACTCCACCACAGAAAAAACAGTTTTTCTCGCTATTGTAAATATATAAAAAAGTAGAAAAAAAATAATAACAACAATCGATTAAATTTCATTTTGAAAAGGTTTGTCCACCCCCGTTCTTTACAAATAAAACTCTGCTATAAATGTTGGGGTCCCAAATGTATTCGAGTGGAAATAGAAATTCACAACAACAAAAACAATAGTAGGGGATCAACATAAATAAGATTTAAGGAAAAAATGGGTTCAAAAAACACAAGCAATGGTATTGAAATTTAAACGGAATTTGGGTAAAAAAAAAAATATAAAAATTTCATTTTTTAAACGAAGACATTTATTTTAGTCGGAAGGATTCGACTTAGGTTTGGAAGCTTGCTGGTAAAATTAGTGCTAAATTTTATGATTTTAAAGAGGCCAAAGGTGAGGGGTTTAGAGATTTTATCCTTAATTCTTGAAATCAACAATCACTAGGAATAAGATCACCTCGAATCTAGGTTTACATTTTGAAAGAGCACCTGGTTCCCTTAGTATTAATTTTATGTACTTAATTGAATGCGAATGATTGTGGATTTTTCTACAAATTATGGAGATGTGAATAAGAAACATCTCCATAATTTGTAGAAAAATTCACAATTATTCGCATTCAATTACTTTCATTTTATACACGTTTGAGTTTCAAAAACTCTGCCTTGCATATAATGTACTTGAAAGGATATTAAGACATACTCCAATTAAACTTTTTTTTTGGATTACCAACATTTAAGCAGTTTGAGCCCAAATGTGCGCATTGACCTCAATTGCAAATTTTCTTTCCTCGATTTTGGCAAAGTATTTGTATAGCTGGCTTTATGCCTTTGGTTAGGACTGCCAAAGGTATTTTTTAATATGCTGCAAAACATGATTTTCCAAGCGTTCTATTAGGCTAATGCTTCTTTTATTTATAACCATTGTTGCAATGATGTGACTTTTGAGCAGGTACTGTGGATTGGAAATTGGCTAAAATGCAATCCTATTTGATATTTATGCTGTTAAATTAAATTTTTTTCTCAAATGAAATGAAAATAAAGTTAACAAATATCCGTCTTCCTATGGTCATTTACAGAGGATTATATTTGATTAGTAACATTTACGGTCAAAATGTCACCGTAAATGATGAATGATTTAATTATCCATATTTAAACCCTCAACCATACTATGGAGGGTATATTAACTTTGTCATTCCGTTGGTAACTCCTCGAAATACTCTTGTCAGATATATATATATATATATATATATATATATATATATATATATATATATATATATATATATTCTTGATTAGACGATTTAGCAATGTTCGTCTGTCTGTTGTAATCATGCAATCTTTTGAACAAATTGAACAAATTGCACACATGTTTATTTTGCCAGGAGCCCGGCTAAGTCCGTAAATGGGCCATGTAGGTCTACGTTTTCATAAAGCCCCCATATAACGATACCTCCCGATATTATGTATTTTGATAATTTTATCGACATTATTCACCGAAATTGTTTCATATTTGGTATTTCGTAATGGGAACTACAGTCTGTGACAGAAAATTGTCTATACAGGCCCAGGTCTTCGTATAGGCCTCATATATCAGTATATCCCTATATTCGGCATTTTGACGATTTTATGTACAATACTCACCGAAATTGTTTGAGATAACGTATTTGAAGTTCGTAATGGATGCTACAGCCTGTGACAGAAAATTGTCTGTACAGGTCCAGGTCTTCATATAGCTCCGATATAACCTTCCTATATATGGTGTTCTGATGATTGCATTATTCACCGTTTATTTCAAGTTTCGAATTTTAATATGGTAATGGCTTATGACAAACAAAGCATATGTTAGTCCACGTCGTATAGACCGAAATATAACGGCTATATTCGGTACTTTTATGATTTTTAAAGGATTTTTAACGGTTTTTTTTTTTTTTTTTTTTGAAAATTTCCAAATTCATTCTAACTGGTGGGCTTTTTAACTTGTTTCCATTTCCATTCTTGAAAAGCATTTTAAAAAAAACAAATCCAAGTTTTATTTTCAACTGAAAGATCTTGTATAACATCAGACTCCAAATTTTTTTGCAAGGAAATATTTAATAAAATTATTTTTTTATGATTTTTGAACTGAGGCATAAAAAACAGGTTAGCAAAGGCTACAGCAATGCGGGGCCGAACATGTGATACCCTACAACACCACAATTAGTTAGAAGTCCCCTTATGTCCGAATCCATTTTGGAAGATTTCGCTTTTGAAACTATGTCACGGAGCACGGCCCAGTTATTACCCTTAGCATTTTGACCAGGGACATTTGCCTAATATTTGCGCACTTCCTCGTGTTGTTAGTTGTTGTGGTCCATTTTACAGCCAAATATAATCCAATGGTCATCCAAAATGCTAGAATTCTTTGGATGGCGTGTCGATTGGCTTCAATTGTGTGATCAGGACATTTTTTTCTGTTTTTGGTTCATTTGAACCCGTAAATATTTTGCGATCATCTCCAATACTAAGAGGCTCTTGTTTATCTCCAAATTTAGACTTAGACTTAGACTTATTTATATTGTCAACGAAATCTGCATAAAAAAGCTAGAAGTTCGCCTTTTTTTGTATTTCGGATATCGCCTGTAATTAATGCTGGTATTTATTCACACAAAAGTAGTGGTCCATTCTTCCCGCTGTCCTAAACTCTAACTCCATGCGACATCCCGTGTCCTTTGGTTTCCATTTGTGACCTTTATAATGGCTGCAAAATCAGGAACATTTTTAGTTGTTGGTCCATTTCAAGCCCCAAATATATTGCGGACATCTTTAAAACCAATAGGCCTATCTCTTATGAGTCTTTCCCTACCCTTGGGAAAAATTTCGTGAGGATCGGACGATTATTGCAATCTGCATATAAAAACCCCAACCTGTGTTGTAAGGTGAAAAAATGTTACAAAATATCCACTTCAATATTATAAGTCAAATTGAAAAAATCGCATGCGATAAAAAATATGAAAAAATAAAAAATATGTCACAAAATACTACAATACCTATATTAACATCTTTATTGGAATATTTTTCTGCGATTTTTTTAGATTTTATACATTTATGTCAAGAGAGCATTCAGAATTGACAAATTTTGTCAAAATCCGTCCAGCCATTCTTGAGATATAAGCATCCTAGCTAACATCCCCTTTCTTTGTATATATATATTGTATATATTTCGCTATATATATTTGATTTATTTGCTGTCTGCATCTACGTTACGTTCAGAATTGACCTTTTCGTTTATATGTGATTTCCCGAAATTAAAAGATTCGCGGTTTAATGGAAAATTCGATTTTTATTTAACACTAATGTTATGGTCTATTTGACCCAGTAAATATTACCCGATGACCATAAACATTGGAATATTATTTATTATTTTCTTTTTTTGCAAAATTTTATAGAATAGAATTTTACGCTGATCAGGAATATATTTAATTTGTTGGGTCTAAAATGATTATTTCGATGAGTTACAAACGGAATGACGTACTTAATATACCCTCCATACTATGTATGGTGGAGGGTATAAAAAAACTTCCAGAGTCTTTCAAATTTTAATTTTTATTACATCTCTAAATATACTCTCGTTATACCACTTCACATACTCCAGACAACTTTCCTTACAGTTAGCTCCTTCGTATTTCTTATTCACTTCATTTGGCACATGCATGTTTGATTTATGTTTTCACAACTTTATTATGTACTCTTCGAAGAAGTCAACTCAAACATTTGACATTGTAATCACAATAATTGTTCATTCTGGAATTGCTTGCTTGCTTTGACTTTCTTCGCGAAGTCATAATAAATCACAGCTAATTTATTTGTATTTGTTGTTCGTTTTCAACACTTCAACAAAGAGACATCAACAAACGAAAAATGGAAATTCTTTAGACTTTTTGACGTCGCATTTTCTTACCAAAAATAAGACTTGGTAACAACCTTAAACTCGACATAATACCCATTAACTCTTTATTTTGATCACTCAATATCCCCCTCTCTCTCTCTCTCTCTCTTTGTCTTTAGATCCATTTCATTCTGACTGTTAAATAATTAACATATTAAAATTAATTTTTTTCTTAAGCGTACATTCTTGTTTGTCGGTAGTAACAAAGAGAAAAGAAATTCAGAAAAGTTTTTTCTTCTCCATATTTTCCTTCGACTTCGTGGAAAAAGGGAAAAACAAGTTGAGGCCGCAACAAAGATATTTTTTGTCGTTGCTGTGTTTTTTTTTTTTTTTTCTTCATCGCGAATAACTTCTTTGTCGTAAATACTTTTGTTTGTGCGCATTTTCTGGTGGCATAAATAATTGAGTGGAAATTTTTCAATTAGACAAAAACAAAGTTGGAATTTATATATGGGTTTCTCCGACTGTTGTATTCCCTGGGCCCATTATAAAAATACAAATTTGGGACTCCTTTTACATTATGTAATTAAAAAAATTTGAGTGAATGTTTTTGAAATTTAAAATATTGAATTTGAACATTTACATAAAAAACCAGTAAAAAAAAAGTCTTAAAGTCGGGCGGGGCCTACACCACTTTGTTAATTTAGTAGAGCTGCGCATTAAAATTGATAGTTTTTATGGGAGAATTAAATCATACACGCTATGATTATAATTATAACTAAAATTTCAAACGACTAAATATGCCGAAGCATTTGTATCTTATAAATTCGGACTTGTATTGCCCATTTGGTGCACAATTAATTTGAAATCGGATAAAAATATATATGGGAGCTATATCCAAATCGGAACCGATCTCGATAAAATTTGGTAAAGATTTGACCAAATCAGATGAACAGTATATATGGGAGCTATATCCAAATCTGAACCGATCTCGATAAAATTTAGCAAATGTATTTGTGAGCTGTATTTGATATATTTTCCCAAATATTGTTGTTATAGAGTGCATATTACTGCTGCGGACGACAAATATAACAAATCGGATGAGCAATATATATGGGAGCTATATCTATATCTGAACCGATTTCTATCAAATTTGACATACTCATTTTCAGATCCAATCTGATCGTACGTGATATTACACGTTTGGTGCACAATAAAAGGCAAATCGGACGAAGGTATATATTGGGGCTATATCTAAATTTTGAGCGATTATCTCCAATTTCAATAGGGTTCGTCCTTGGTCTAAGCAAATGATTTGTGCAAAATTTCATCTGGATAGGGCAATAAATGCGAACTGTACTTTGTTTACAAAAATTCATGGACAGACGAACGGACGGACGGACAGACGGACGGACGGCCATGCATAAATCGACTCAGAATGTGATTCTATGCAGATCATCAAAAGGAACTATGGGTCTATCTCGTTTCCTTTTGCCCGTACAAAGAAATGCACAATACCCTGACCACTTTGTGGTGTAGGGTATAAAAAAAATATGATACCGGTTCCAGAGACGTCTTTCTGAACGCCTCCAAATCCTGGGTTAGTTGCGACATGACTCCGAAAACAAAATTGTACTCAGTTTCGAAAATACTGGTAGTTATATATCCTAATCACCTATGATTTGAAGGTTTATTGTATTGTAGTAGTTAGTCATCCCAATTGAACAATTTAGTGATATGAATCCAGAATATACTCCATTCAATATCCTGCAAGATATTTTTCAAGAATATGTTTTCCTCATTAAGATTTCTAAATTGCAAAACTACATCGAAATATACAATATGTGTACTCAAAATGTCAAATGAATGCCAGTTCATGCTTCCGACACCATACAGTTTATAAATATTGGAATTTTTCGGCAGGGCGGGATTAAATTCTGTGGAAACTCAATTCCAACTCCGATAATATTGTTCAACTCCTTATCTATTATCTATCATTTTTTAAATTTACATCCAAAATGTAACATACTCTCTAAATCATTGCAGAGCTCACCCACAGTAATACCAACCAAAACAAGTAAAAAAGCAGCTAAGAAGAACTTTTCATACTCTCCAACATTTTAAAGGAATTTGAAAAATTTTAAAAAAAATCGTAGAAAAATATCTCTCAATTAAATCCGTTATATGGTGGGTATACAAAGACGTGGCCCTTAATAATTAATTTTTCGTCATAGGCTGTAGTACCTATTACGAACTCCAACTACGAAATTTGGAACAATTTGGGTGAACAAAGTCGCTAAAATCAATAAAATACCGAATATGGGGAGGTATCATAATATGGGGCATATATGAAGACGTGGACATTCACAGATAATTTTCTGATATAGGCTTCAAACTTAACTATAGGCAAACTTCAAATACGAAATTTGCAACAATAGCGGTAAATAATTCAATCAAAATACCGAATATTGGGTGACATCGTTATATGGGGGCCATCCGAAGACGTACACCTACATAAACAATTTTCTGTCATAAACTGTAGTTCCCATTACCAACTCTAAATACGGTGTATAATGTCGCTAAAATCATTAAAACACCGACTATTGTGAGATACCGTTATATGGAGGCTATACTAAGACGGGGTCCTGCATACTCATTTTTCGTCATAGGCTATAGTATTCATAACGAATTCTATATATGAAATTCGAAACAACTGCGGTGAACACTGGCCCATTCCCGTCGAAGCGCTTGCTTGAGATAATCGACACTTTGGTATTTTTTTAGTGCCAACCTTGTCTTCCAAAATACTCCAGACATTATAGTGCAACGGATTGGTATCTGGAGATTTTGGTGGCCATTGTGCTATGGAAATTAAGTGAGGAATCTCATTTTGTAACCATTCTTTGGTGACGAGAGCTGAGTGCAATGTTGCTGTGTCCTGTTGGAATGTCCAAGTTCTGCGGCCAAACTGTTTGCATGCCCATGGCTTTTATACACCCTCCAGAATATTTTCGCGATAGCATTTATTCTGATGCCACGGTCGATTCAAACGAGCGAAGAGCGACCATCGGCTATTGTGGCGGCCCACACCATCACCATGACCGGCGCTTAAGTTCTGGTGGCCAACCGAAGGTGCACATTTTCAGCTGACCTCTTTGGCAAGTAAACACGATCATTTTGTTTGCTTACAAACTGCTGGACAACGAATGTTTTCTCATCGGAGAAAACCAAATTCGGCAGTTCACCACTTTCGGCTAAGCAAAAAAACTCTTTAGCTCTTTTGAGTCTATTTTCTTTCCGTTACGGTGTAAGTTCTTGCACTTGTTGGAATTTCAATGGCTTTACCCCCAAGCTCATTGCCGAATGGAATATTGCGATATGTTCAGCTCACGAGCAATTTTTTGGCCACTGCGGTTTGTGGGTTTCGATCAATTCGCTCATTTACTTTTCCAACCTGTTTTCTTACGTCCACTTTCTTGACGTCGTGCTATGCTACCAGTATCACTGTAACGAGCGATGGTACGAGACACAAAAGATTTATTGACATTTAAATGCTGGAGTGCTCTAACGATAGCCACTTGTGGTTTTTTTCCGGCCATATATAAAGAAATTACACTATCACGCTTGAATTCCAACGCGAATAACTTTTTTTCTGGAAAATGTTCACCAAAATGCCTTTGAACGCTTGTAAACAATATAGTGAGCTGTTACTGGAATAATTTTAACAGCTGTCGGACGAGTGGCTTAGGAATGACAGCAGTCTGAAGTTAGTAGCTGTTGTTCCATCTCACCCTTTGCGATATGGTGGTCATATATAGACAACACCCTTTAGAGGGTGTTGAGTACTGAAAAGGACCTCCTTTTGTGGATTTTAAGACAAGTTCAGTGAAAAATGTAGCTACAATCTTCACAATACCGAATATCAGGTGTACCGTTATATGGGGGCAATACGATATTGTGGACCATTATAGCCCATCTTCGAGCTTGACCTGCCTGCAGTCAAAAGGCTGATCTGTGCAAAATGTTACCTTCCTATTTGCATTCGTTTTGACTCTAGCGTGATTACAACAGACAGACAGATGGACGCTAATTTTTTACGCTAATCAAGAATATATATACTTTGTTAGGTCTAAAATTGTTATTTCGATAAATTGCAGATGGAATAACGAACTTAATATACCCTCCATACTATGTATGGTGGAGGGTATAAAAACTTTGTTTTGCCCCACTCTGTCACACACACACATACATATTCAATCGAAAAAAAAGAACTTCAACACATTCAGATGCCATGGAAAATACAAAATTAAAGAAATCAAACCCACACTCACACCTACCGACGCAAATAAGAAAACCCCTGAAAAAAGCAAAAGTATTTGTGGAGGATTGAAATAAAACAATGAAAATGAACTGGAAGGCAACAAAGTTACTGCCACAACCTAAGTTAAGATGATAGGCAGGCGGTTTGGGCGGGTGATTGTTGTTGTTGCTGGCATTCTTAGATATTAAAGCCAACACACAAAACACACATACACACCCACAAAAAATACTTAAATTTGTTACTTACAAGAAAATCTTATCAGAATAATGGCTAGGAAATGAAAAGGGAAATTGACGTTGTGGTGGTTAGATGACACACACACACTCATACATATATTCATGCATAAACACATAGAAATGTCCATATATGTGTGTTTCATGAGAAAAGAAAATGAAAATTTGTTTTTCTATTTTCTTGTTCAAAGAAGCTAAGCATCAAAGCTGAAGAATAACAAATTGTATACGCCAAAGGACAATATTTGCTATGCAGTTCTTTGGTTTCTTTCCGTTTTCGTCTTGTTTTTGATTATTGTTAAATTTGCATCTCTGCTGATGATAACTGAAAATTTAGGTGCCCAGAATTTGTTGTTGTTGTTTTCTTGTGTTTTTTCGTTTTCATTTCTACTGTGGCGAACTGTTGTTCAAGCAACAGCCTGCAATTTGCTTTGTTTGGCAACCGAAAAACTTCTTATTGGCAGAGCTTGCATTTGGTTGATGCGCCCTCTGGGTCAATTGTGAATTTGATAAGTTTATCATGAAGTGGCCTCATTTTTTCGGTGAAGGAAAATATATTTTTTTCGAAGAAAGGGGTCGGTGAGGGAAATATGGTGAGGGTAATCGAGAGAAAAAACAGGCTCTATATCCTTCATCGCTACAATTTAAGATGGGGGGATGAAGTCAGATTTCAAACCCAATTTTTGGATATGTGACATACAGGATACAAGTATGAACTGTTGAGATTATTTGTATACCCTCCACCACCATTCTATGGAAGGTGTATTAACTTTGTCATTCCGTTTTGAACTCCTCATGAAATCCTCATGTTAGACCCTAAAAAGTATATATATATATTTTGGATCAAAGTAAAATTCTAAGTCAAATTAGCGAGGTTCGTCTGTCTTTTGGAATCACACTATCTTTCGAACGAATTGAGATAGAAGACTACAATTTTCCACACATATGTATTTTGTCAGTAGGCAGGTTAATTTCGTAAATGGGCCATGTCGCTCCATGTCTTCGTATACCGCCTACGTAAAGGTTTCTACAACCTATAACCTCCCGATATTCGGTATTTTGATGTTTTTAGCGACATTATTTACCAGAACTGTTTCAAATTTCGTATTTGAAGTTTCGCAAAGGTAGTACAATATATGATCCAAAAAACGTATGTAGAAAAAATTTCCATTTAATCGGTATTTTTCGATTAAGTTTTTTTTTTTTTTTTTTTGAAAAATGTCAAGATCCTTCCATGTGGTGCAGGGTATCCAAAGTTAGATCCGGCGTAACGTAGCTGCTTTTTATACTCTCAGATATATGATTAGGGAGAGTATATATCATTTTATATGGGCTCAACATGCCTCATCAAAATAATGGTTGTAGATCCTGGGTCTCTTTGGATATTTGGAGTCGATCTAGGTATGTCCGTACGTCCGTCTGTCTTTCTGTCTGACTGGTGCGAACGATAACCTCCAAAGGGAGTATCCGATTTGATCCAAACTTAGTACATCCTAATATTATTATCAAACTTAGATCGAATTCGGAGAGAGGCAATATCGGTCCAGTTCTTCTGGTACCTCCTCCCAAAAAGGTCGAAATTTTCAAAAAAAAAAAAAAAAAAATATATATATATATTTTACTGCACAGAAAATGAAAGGATAACACAATTTAGCTTTTACTTTGTAAATCGTAATCTTCGCATCAGTATTAGGTCAAGTGAGAAAATAGACAATATCGGCTCACTCCATCAAGTACCTTCCCCACAAATGGTCAAAGTTATGAAATATTATATATTTTTTAAAAAATGTGATGTAAAAGTCCGATTTTCCTCAAATTACACACTTCACGACATTTTTATTGACTCAAGGTCTGCTGTGAAGATACAATATATCGGTCTATTCCTTCTGGTACCACCCACACAAAGGACCAACAATTTGAATATTCATGAAACTCATAAGACACGAAATTAATATCCGATTCCATTCAGACTTAGCTCATCTCAATATTTCCATCACCACAAGATATATGAAAAATATGATAGAGATCAAACCATTCCTTCTGGTACCTCTTCTACATAGGGTTCAAGATTTTTACAACCCAAATGCTCAAAAAGAGTGAAATAAGCATCCAAATCAATCCATCTCCTTAAATTTCCACATACAAATATTTTTGCTAACACAATTCGGTGATAACCGCGATTCTTGGCTGGAGGCATACATCTGTCGACAAAACCGACAGAGACTAATTTACTTGTTTGTTTGTCTTTATACCCTCCACCATTCATAGTATGAAGGGTATATAAGTTTGTCATTCAGTTCCGAAATAATAATTTTAGACCCAACAAAGTATGTATATATCTTGATCAGCGTAAAATTCAAAAACGATTTAGCTCTGTCCGTCCGCTCTTCTGTTGTAATCACTCTACAGTCAAAACGAATTAAGGTAGGAAGCAAAAATTTTCAACAGATCTGTTTTTTGTCTGGAGGCAGGTCGCAGATGGGCTATATCGGTCCACGATATCGTATAGACCCGATATTCGGTATTTTGATGAGTTTAGCCATATTTCACAATGGAATTGTTGGAAACTGTACACAAGGGGTTCTTTATAAGTACTTTACCACCTGACAGAGAATTGTCTTTATAGGTCTACAATATCGTATAGCCCCTATATAACGGTACCCCCCCCCCCCTAATATTTGGTATTTTGATGATTGTAGCCACATTTTTCAATGGAGTTGTCTGAAATTGTTCACAAGGAGTTCTTCTTAAGTACCCCCTGACAGAGAATTTTTTAATTTTAGTAACATTTTCAATTTTTACCCCCCGAAAAAAAACCTATATAGGTCTAAAATAGCGTATATCCCCCATATATCGGCACCTTCCGATTTCGGTATTTTTAAGATTTTAACAAAATTTTTAACGATTTTTTTTTTTTTTTTTTTTTTGAAAATTGCCAAATTTGTTCCAACTGCTGGTGGATATTCCAAATTCGGCCCGCCCGAATTTACTGCTTTTTTACTTTTTATACCCTACACCACATAGTGGTAAGGATATTATGTCTTTGTGCATTTGAATGTAACATGGAGAAGGAAGCGAGATAGACCCATAGTTACTTTTGAGGATCTCCATAGAACAACTTTCTGAGTTGATTTATGCATGTCAGTCTGTCTGTCCGTCCGTCCGTCCGTCTGTCCATGTATTCTTGTGAACAAAATGCAGGTCGCACTTATTATCCGATTGAGATGAAATTTTCCAAACAACATTTGTTTGGCCCAAGGACGAACCCTATTGAAATTGGAGATAATCGGTAAACATCTAAATATAGCTCCCATATATATCTTCGTCCGATTTTCCTTTTATTGTGCACCAAACGTCTAATATTTGCCCAAATGGGATGGAATTTGGCACTTGCGACCGAATTGAGTCTAGAAGGTAGTATGTTAAATTTGGTGAAGATCGGTTCAGATATAGCTATAGCTCCCATATATATTGTTCATCCGATTTATTATTTTTCCCCTTCGCAGCCGAAATATGCACTCTGTAACAACGATATTCAAGGAAATATATCAAATGCAGTTCAGAAATATATTTGCCAAATTTTATCGAGATCGGTTCAGATTTGGATATAGCTCCCATATATAACTTCGTCCGATTTACTTTTTATTGCACATCAAACGTCTAATATTTGCCCAAATGGAATGGAATTTGGCACATGCGACCGAATTGACAAGCTAGAAGCTGGTATGTCAAATTTGGTGAAGATAGGTTCAGATATAGCTAAAGCTCCCATATATATTGTTCATCCGATTTGTTGTATTTGTTACCCACAACCATAATATGCACTCCGTAACAACGATATTCAGAGAAATATATCAAATACAGTTCAGAAATATATTTGCCAAATTTTATCGAGATCGCTTCAGATTTAAATATAGCTCCCATATATATCTTTATCTGATTTCAAATTAATTGTGCACCAAATGGGCAATACAAGTCCGAATTTAAAAGATACAAATGCTTCGGCTTATTTAGTCCTTTGAACTTTAAATTATAATTATAATCATAGCGTGTATGATTAAATTATCCCATCAAATCTTTTAATTGTTATGTGGAGCTCTACTAAATTAGGAAAGTGGTGTAGGGTATCATAAAGTCGAAACCGCCCGACTTTAGGACTTTCTTTACTGTTTTTTTGTTTTTTTTTTTTTTTTTTTTGAAATTTTCAATTTTCTTCAAGATGGTGGATGGCATTAAAAGTTCGGCCCGGCCGAATTTAACTGCATTTTTACTTGTTTTTTATGAAAATTTTAATTTAAACTTTTGGAATTTTTCAATCACATATTCTACAATCAACATTCTTCTTCTAGTATATTGAAATAAATAAAATACAAAATGTGATCCTTTTGAAATATGCCCATGAGTTTACGTTTGCTGACAGCCTTTGTGAGAGGTATATCCTTTTTCAGTAAGTTTTCTAGATATCATGTGCACATGTACAATTTGTATGCCTACATAAACAACTAAATGTCTGAGTTGATACACATACATACGCACAAAGACACTCATTATATGCATAAGAGGATTATGTGTAAGCAAATGATGGGATTTGTGGTAACATCCACACAGCCTTGGCTAATGAAGCTAGCAGATAATGAAAACTAATCTGAATTGAACAAAAAAAAAAAAAAAAAAAAAAAAAAAAAAAAAAAAAAAAAACTTGTATGATTTTATTTAGTTGAGAAGTTTTTAAAAACTGAAAACCAAATAACGAATTAACACATTATTATGAGTATAATAAAGAAAAGAGATGATACGACGAATATCGTTAAGGTTATGTTTATTTCATTATAATAGGAACAAAAATAATGTGATAAATTGAGATTTCAAATATTTATGTAACTTAAACGTTATGTAAAAAAATAAAATGGAATATTTGCACAACTTGAAGGAAATTACAATCTTTAATTAAAATACTTAATTAAGGTAATAACATTTGAAAAATCCTGCGAAACACCAACAACACCAGCAATTGTTGCAGCTGTATATAATGAGAGTAGAGATATAAATAGAAGAAGATAGATCGCTAAGTAACCAGATTATAGGGGGAATTCCCCCCTTTCACAACTTCTGCAATATCCGAAAAAGAATTCCTTTGAATCTTAGATTATTAGGTACATATTGCTGACAATATAATGGCATTTTAGTATAAATTATCAAAGAAAAATATTCTCTATGCTCATTATGTATCAAGAAAATATTTGTATCATTGTCGCCAAGAAAAAGGGAAAATACAGCTTGAGATAAAAAAACTGCAACCAACTTCAGACTGCTGTCACTTCTAGGCCGCTCGTCCGACAGCTCTTAAAATTATTCCAGTGACAGCTCATTATATTGTTTATAAGCATACAACAGTATTTTGGTGAGAATTTACCAGAAAAAAATTATCCCTGATGTAACTCAAGCGTGATAGTGTGATTTCTTTTTTTATATTTGGCTGGAAAACCAAAAGTGGCTATCGTTAGAGAACTCGAGCATTTAAATGTGAATAAATCTTGAGTATCTCGTACCATCGCCCGTTACCGTGATACTGGTAGCATAGCCGGTCGCCATCAAGGAAGTGGATGGAAGAAAACAGCAACATCAGCAGAAATGGTTGGAAAAGTAAACAAACGACTTGATCGAAACCCGCGTCGCAGTGGTCGAAAAATTGCTCTTGAGCTGAACATATTGCAATATTCCATTTAGCAAAAATTCAAAAATGAGCTCGGGGCAAAGCCATTAAAACTCCAACAAGTAGAAAAGCTGTAAGTTCGGCCGGGCCGAAATTTGAAAACCCTCCACAATTTGGAACGAATTAGAAAAATTAAAAAAAATAATAATAAATAAATAAATAAAATCCATTGAAAATTCTGATAAAATCCTTAAAATACCATATATCGGAAGGTGCTGATATATGGGGGGATATACGAAATTGTAGACCTATATAGAAAAATCTATTTCTGAGGGTAAAGTACTCACAAGGAACTCCTTGTGTGGAATTTCAGATAATTCCATTGGGAAATGTGGCTAAAATCATCAAAATTCCGAATATCGTGGGTACCGTTATATGGGGGATGTACGATATTGTGGACCTATATAGACAAATCCCTTTCAGGGGTTAAAGTGCTCACAAAGAATTCATTGTGTGGAATTTCAGACTATTCCATTGAAAAATGTGGCTGAAATCATCAAAATACCGAATATCGGAGGGTACCCTTATATGGGGGATATACGATATCGTGAACCTATAAAGACAACTCTCTTGCAGGGAGTAAAATACTCACAACGAACTCCTTGTGTAGAATTTCAGACAATTCCGTTGAAAAATGTGGCTAAAATCATCAAAATACCGAATATCGGAGGGTACCCTTGTATGGGGGATATACAATATCGTGGACCTTTATAGATAATTCTCTTTCAAGGGATAATGTACCTACAAGGAACTCCTTGTGTGGATTATCAGACAATTCCGTTAAAAAAATTTGGCTAAAATCATCAAAATAATTTAACAACAGACTGACAAATGGATAGACGGATGTACCGAACTAAATCGTCTTAGAATTTTGCGCTGATCAAGAATATATATACTTTGTTATGTCTAAAATGACTATTTCGATGAGTTACAAATGGAATGACAAACTTAATATACCCTCCATACTATGTATGGTGGAGGGTATTAAAAGTGCAAGAACTTATACCGCAACAGAATGAAAATAGACTCAAAAGAGCTAAAGAGTTGCTTCGCTTGCCAGAAAGTGGTGAACTGTCGAATTTGATTTTCTCCGATAAGAAAACATTCGTTTTCCAGCAGTTTGTAAACAAACAAAATGATCGTGTTCACTTGTCAAAAAGGTCAGCTGAAAATGTGCATCTTCGGTTAGCGGTGTTACAGCCTTGGGCATGCAAACATTTTGGCCGCAGACCTTGAACATTCCAACAGAACTCAGCACCATTGCAATCAGCACGCGCCACCAAAGAATGGTTACAAAATGAGGTTCCTCGCTTCATTTCGCCTAAAATGGCCACCAAAATCTCGGGATACCAATCCGTTGGACTATTGTGTCTTGAGCATTTTGGAAATCAAAGTTGGCACTAAAAAATACAAATTGTCGATCACCTCAATCAAGCGCTTTGTCGGGAATGGACCAAAATACCGCAGAGCAACACTCGGACAGCATGTGACGGTTTCATTGGCAGTTTGAAGGCTATAAATTGTGCCAAAGTTGACCAGTTCGAACTAATCTAAACTTATTCTAACATTTGATGCTATTTCCGACATTTGTTGTTTTTATTCAATAAAATTGAAAAAAAAAAATGTAAAAATTATGGCGTTTGACTTTGTTGCAGTTTTTAGTTAGCCTTCCTGATAGAACATCGTTGTTCTTGTAAATTTCCGAAGAATACATGTATGTTCATGTACTCTTTCTTTCCTAATTCTGAGCCTGATTTGTCATTGCGATTCTATTTTCCACTAAATCTAGCAAGAACTGTACTCTTAACACCATAAGGAACGTCGAAATGAGTGGAAGTTTCAGGAGATGAAACTCTGTAGTACTTTTGTTGCTCTATGAGCTTTCAGTTATAAATAATTCGAAAAATACACTTTAAAAATTAGAAACCATGATATAATGATCCCTAGTAGTTGAAATCACTAATTTTACTAAAGTCCAATTGAATTGTTGTACGCACCCAGCTACTGAAGCAGCAACTGTGAATTTTATTAAAACCAGCTAACTCATATGCCATAAGCCAATATGTCATCATGTAGTGCTGGAATTTGCGTGTGACAGTATTATGAAAAGCTGAAAATGTTCTACAACTGCAAGCATACATATACATACAGTGACAGAAACACACTCTCGCCCATACATACACGGGATTCGCTGAGAGCTGTTTTGTGGTAGAGTTTATTACTTTTAGCTATATATAGATGTATGTTTTTTTGTAACCTTACATTTTTGTGTAAAAATGTAAATGTATATGTTTGGTTCGTCATGACACTTGAAATAATGCAATTATTTCATATATTCAGGCGTTTTTCGACACCCCACTTTCACACACACACGCACACACATAGCGCAGGAAGGTCTTTCATCAAAATTGTGCAATTTTCTCGACAGCAGCCTACTTTGACAGCACGATGCATAAGTGAATGTTACATTTTTAAACAAATTAAACCTTGGATATGTGCAATGATGGTTTTTTGGGGGCACAGTGGCTCAAAGGCAGATTCAGGAAGCAAAAACTGTAATAAAGTAAAGCCCAGTTTAATTTTTAAAAGGCAAAAGTATGTATATGACATTTTCATCCAGAGCTATATTGGGCGGGATTTAGGCATGGCTTCCAAAAGAATATTGGGACCAGAACGTGGACCTTTGCCATGAAAATTTTCAAAAATTATTTAGTGCTAAAATCTAGTATTTAAAAAATGTTCAAACTGCGAATTTTACTATTTAATTAATAGTGGAGTTAACAATAAATTAACAAAAGATCAAAAATTAGAAAATATTTATATATACAGAGTGAGATGAAAAAACTGCAACCAAATTCAGACGGCTGTCATTTTTAAGCCACTCGCCCAACAGCTGTTAAAATTATTCCAGTAACTGCAAATTATATTGTTAACAAGCGTACAAAAGCATTTTGGTGAGAATTTTCCAGAAAAAAAGTTATTCGTGATGGAATTCAAGCGTGATAGTGTGATTTCTTTATATTCGGCTGGAAAACCAAAAGTGGCTATCGTTAGAGCACTCCGTCATGTAAATGTGAATAAATCTCTTGTGGCCCGTACCATTGTTCATTACCGTGATAGTGGTAGCGTAGACCAAAGTGAAGGAAATGCGCGGAAGCAAACAGCAACATCAACAGAAATGGTTCGCAAACAAAAAAAAAAGCGACTTGATCGAAAAATGGCTCGAGATCTGAATATATCGCAATATTCCATTCGTCAAATATTGGAAAATGGGCTGGGGATAAAGCCTTTCAAATTTGAACAAGTAAAAAAGCTGTAAGTGAACTTTTACTACCTTCCACCATTTATAAATAATAATAAATAAATGAAATAATATATAAATAAAATAAAATAAAAAAATCCGTTAAAAATTCTGTTAAAATCTTAAAAATACCGAATGTCTATACTACGACGTAGACCTGCATAGGCAACTTTTGTCATAAGTTATTACAATAGTTAAATGCGAAACTTAAAAAAAATCTGTTTATAATGTAGCTAAAATCATCAAAATACCGAATATAGGGGGTACCGTTATATGGGGGCTATACGAAGACGTGGACCTGCACAGACAATTTTCTGGCATGGGTTGAAGTATCCACTACGAACTTCAAATGCGAAATTTGAAACAATCCCGGTAAATAATGTCGTTAAAATCATCAAAATACCGAATATCGGGGGGTACGGTATATAGGGGGTATACGAAGACGTGGACTTACATGGCCCATTTTCTGTTAACGGAACGGTTCCGTTAAATAATGTCGCTAAAATCATCAAAATACCGAATATCGGGGGGTACCGTTATATGGGGGCTATATGAAGACGTGGACCTACATGACCCATTTTCTGTTTTCTGCTGCAGTATCTATTACAAACTTCAAATACCAAATTTGGAACGGTTCCGTTAAATAATGTCGCTAAAATCATCAATATACCGAATATCGGGGGTACCGTTACATGGGGCTATATGATAACTTGGCCCATTTACGAACTAAACCTGCCTACTGTCAAAATATACATGTGCGCAAAATTTTAGCCTTCTATCTCAATTTGTTCGAAAGATAGCGTGATTACAACAGACAGACAAACAGACGGACATGGCTAAATCGTCTTAGAATTTTACGCTGTTCAAGAATATATATACTTTGTTGGGTCTGACGTGAGTATTTCGAAGAGTTACAAAATTAATATACCCTCCATAGTATGGTGGAGGGTATAAAAAGGGCAAGAACTTACACCGCAACGGAAAGAAAATAGACTCAAAAGAGCTAAAGAGTTGCTTCGCTTGGCCGAATGTGGTGAACTGCCGAATTTGGTTTTCTCCGATGAAAAAACATTCGTTGTCCAGCAGTTGGTAAACAAACAAAATGATCGTGTTTACTTACCAAAGAGGTCAGCTGAAAATGTGCACCTTCGGTTAGCCACCAGAACTCAAGCGCCGGCCATGGTGATGGGTGATGGTGTGGGCCGCCACAACAGACGATGGTCGCTCTCTACTCGTATTGTTCGACCGTGGCATCAGAAAAATACTCAATATTATCGCGAAAATATTCTGGAGGGTGTATTAAAGCCTTTAGAGGTCATTCCAACAGGACGCAACACCTTCGCACTCAGCACGGGCCACCTAAGAATGGTTACAAAATGAGGTTCCTCACTTCATTTCCAGCGAACAATGGCCACCAAAATCTCCGGATACCAATCCGTTGGACTATGATGTCTGGAGTATTTAAGATAGCAAGGTTGCCACTAAAAAATACCAAAGTGTCGATCACCTCAAGCAAGTGTTCGCCGGGAATAGGCCAAAATACCGCAGAGCAACATGAAGGACATACTTTGTGCGAGCAAACCTAAACTTATTCTACAATTTGCTGCTATTTCCGACAAATTTTTGCTTTCATTAAATAAAATTTAAAAAGTATATAAAAATTTTGGCGTTTGACTTTGTTCAAGTTTTATTTTATCTCACTCTGTAAATGTTCGATTTTATTGTAATTTTGCCCATATTAATATTTTTATCTGAATTAGGTGAATTCTGAAAATGGAATACTTCATTCGACTATTTTCTAAAATTATCACTTATCTCATATGAGGTGAAGGAAGCAACCAATGTAGTTCAAATCTGATACGTCGTAATATTTATGTCATATTTATTTATGTCGGTTGTTCCATTCTTTCGGAAGCTACACCATAGAGGTTTTAACATTTTAATAATAATAACAGAAGTCAAAATATGAGTAAATAATCGAACATTGGCTGAAGGTATAAATCTGTCGGCAAAACCTACTGATTCTTGTTAACAATATTTGTCAAAAGGACCTTGAGGGCAAAAATAGTTATTTTTTTTTTTTTTTAATAAAATGTTTTAAACTAAAAATAATAATAATGGATTTTTAAAAAAGACCTTATGTAGGATCATGATGATTGTGTATTTTTCAAAGAATTTTTCAATGAATTTTAATGCGTCAATAGTTCATATATTTACTAAATTAATGAATTTATTATTGCATTTTTAAAACATATATAATCACAAACTTTTCAATGGATATAACCATGGCGCTTTTAATGCGACTAGGGGAATAAAATTTTGAATTTTTCCAAGGAATTTTACGGCTAGAAGATTTTTAAGGAAATTTTCAAAAGAATATTTTGAAGAGCTTTGGAGTAACTTTTCTTACAAAACCACAGTACAAAGTAATAGTAGTATTGTGATCACATACAACAACAAACATATTTCTATAATATGATTGTGCTGCCGAGCGCAATCAAAAAAAAAAAAAAATGGAGAGAGAAATTCTCGTTCCCAACACCCATAATCCATCTGCATTCACAATTCTTTGCAAAATCCAAATAAAGTCGTCTGGATATGTGCGCGTGTGTGCATAAATGTGTATTCAAGTTTTACACACACAAACACAAATAAATGTAGATGAGTTTATTGACTTAATGCCAAAAAATAACATTACAGAGAACAGCAAAAAAAGAAGAAGGCACACACACACTCACTCACATTGTAACAACTTTGTCGTGGTTATATCCTGCCAACTCCACTCGCGCCACATTCTAACATACAAATGTTGAGTGTCTCCATTAAGCTTTATTTGGGAGCGTATGGGTACAACTGCGGGTATGTTGCAAATGTATAGGTATTTAAGTGTGTGTGTGTGTGTGTGTTGGTGTGAATGTGTTTGGATAAAAGTTGTTCTTTCCCTTTGCAAATTGAATTTTCTGTAATAAAGTGTATCAAACATCCCAACATACCAAAAATACAATACAGCTTGAGAACAATATTATGAAAATAGTTTATCGTAAGAATTCCTCAACAATGTTAGAGAAAAACTTTTTTGCACAAACTTTTCTCAAATCTGTCCTTTATTGACAAATTTGTTTTGATTTTTTTTTTTTTTTTTGTGAAAATTGTCGACAAAAAAAATATTTTCTTTGGTTAAAATCAAAATCACGCGAATTTAAGACCCATTTCTGGACGAAACTCTAAGGTAATGATGAATAATAAATCTGGGAATCTGTAGTGTATATTATTTCAATCTCATTTCAGAATAGAGGCGTCAAAAAGTTGCAAGAATTCAAGAGAAGTGAAGAATTAGTGGAGGAGATGCGGAAGCTCAAATAAGGGGAAAGAAATCATCTAGGTATCAATGCAACAGGAGGCAGCGACAGCTGGGATGGCGATCAATGAATGAAATGTGTAAAACAATTAAAAATAAATATTTTATACCATTGAAAAAATAAGCTTGATATAATATTATTTTCGTAAGCTTATTCTGCAATTACAAGAATAAGCTTATGAATAAGGGTTCCCTTTCGATTATTCTATAATTGTTAAACAAGCATTTCTCAATACATTCTCAAGATTTTCTCAAGCTTAAGGCTTATTTTTGAAAGCTTATTAAAATATTATTCTCAAGTCAATTTGGTATGTTGGGATACACTCACGCACACACACAAGTATAATAATGCAAAGGAAAGCATGGAAAACTCATACATACACACACACACATAATACAACAGCCAACTAAAGTATGATGAAGGACACATAAAAAGTTGTAATAAAATTTTATATTATATATAAAAATTGCTATAATAACATGGTAATTTACCGTGTAAATGTTAAGAAAGTGTAACACAGATGTAGATGCGCCAAATAAACACAAATCCCAAAAAAAAAGAAACACCTAAAGTGATCTCAAATCCGAGCAAAACCAACTAATTATTTGTCAGTTGGCTAAACTACAGGAGAAGAGGTGCTTGTTTTACCAAAAAAAAAAAAAAAAATAGTGAAAATAGAAAATGTGTAATAAAATAAAATTATTCTACCGCCAATTGAATTTAATACACAATTCCGCTTTGTCGGGCCAAGCGTCATACGAAATGGGCAAACAATTATTTTATGGTGCTATTGAACTTTAGGCCTTTCAAAAATTATTATTTGAAGTAAAATTTTACATTTATACCCTCAGCCATATGAATAGGGGAGGGGGGGGGGGGGTATATATCATTTGATACGGCCAAACAGTGCCTCATAGAAATAACGTTTTTAGACTCTAGGTTTCTTTGGAACAAATTCGTTTCAGGACATTTGGAGTCGATCTAGGATGGTCCGTCTGTCTGGATGATGCGCACGATAACGCTCGAAGGGAGTATTCAATTTGGATTTTATTATCAAGCTTAGATCGAGTTCGGAGATGAGTATCGCTCCACTCCTGCTGGTGCATCCCCCGCAAAAAGTCAACATTTTCAAACAAAACAAAAAAATAAAAAAGGATGAACCTATTTAGCTCCAACGTTGCAAATTCTAATATTTGCATCAGTGATATGTCAAGTGCGGAAATGGACAATATCGGTGCACTCCATACGTCCCCCATATAACGTCCCGTATAAAATGTAATATATGAGCTCATAAAAATGCGAAATTATCATCCGATTTCATCAGCACTCGTCACATATCAAAATTGATATCAACACGAGGTCTGTTAAGAAGATGAAAGAGATCATACCGTTTCTTCTGGTACCACATACACATACACTAAATCTGTTGTAACCTCAACCACAAAAGGTCACAATTTTTAATTGTCTTATCAGCCATAACTTGCGAAACAAGAAAGCGATTCCTTACGACTTACTTTATCTAAATATTTCTCTCAACCAGAAACCTGAGATTAATATGGAATTTATGATTTCGCCTAAAAAGTCAAACGCCATAATTTTTACATTTTTGTTTTAAAGTTTATTGAATGAAAGCTGAAGTTCGAAAGGGATACTACAGCCTAATACAGAAAATTGTCTGTGCAGGTCCACGTCTTCATATAACCCCCATATAACGGTAACTCCCGATATTCGGTATTTTGATGATTTTAGCGACATTATTCACCGGAATTGTTTTAAATTTGATATTGGAAGTTTCAAAAAGATATTACAGCCTAAGACAGAAAATTTACTGTGCAGGTCCACGTCTTCGTATAGCCCCTATATAACGGTACTTCTCCATATTCGGTATTTTGACAATTTTAGCGACATTATTCACCGAAATTGTTTCAAAATTGGTATTTGAAGTTCGTGATGGATACTAAAGCCTATGACAGAAAATTTTCTATGCAGGTCACGTCTTCGTATAGCCCCCATATAACGGTACCTCCCAAAATTCGGTATTTTGATGATTTTATCGTCATTGTTCAGCGGAATTGTTTCAAATTACGTTTTTAGAATTCGTAATGGGATCTACATTCTGTGACAGAAAATTGTCTATGCAGGTTCAGGCCTTTGTTAAGGCCCCATATATCAGTACCTCCCTAAATTCGGTATTGTGACGAGTTTAAGTACAATACCCACCGAAATTGTTGGAGATGTCGCATTTGAACTTCGCAATGGATGCTACAGCCTATGACAGAAAATTGTCTATGCTGGTCCAGGTCTTCGTATAGCTCCGATATAACGGCACCTTCCTATATACGGTATTTTAATGATTTTAGCTACATTATTCACCGTTTATTTCAAGTTTCGAATTTGAATATGGTATAGGCTTTTGACAAACAATGTCCATGTAGACCCCAATATAACGGCTATATTCGGTATTATTAAGAGTTTAACAGAATTTTTAACAGATTATATTTCTTGAAAATTTCCAAATTCGTTCCAAATGGTGAAGGGTATTCAAAGTTCGGACCGGCCGAACTTACTGCTTTTTAACTTGTTATAATTTGCGTTTTCAACAATTTTTACTAATTTAAACAATTTTTCTACTGCGTCTACCTACATTTTTCTACAATGATTCCTTCGGAACCCACTCCGTAGCGGTTCAACAATTTGAATAATCATAAAATAAGTAAAAATTTATTTAAATAATCGAACATTCGCTGAGGGTATACATCGGTCGGAAAAAGCGACTGATATTTTTTAACTTGTTTAAAATAATCTTAATTTTCGATATGCTTCCGGATAAAAGTCGTTGATTTCCAAAGCATTAATTTGTTCAAGAACTTCCTTTATAATTCACCCAACCCTGAATTTTTTAGAATATTTTAATGTCTTTTTGGTATTAAGAAATTTTTAACATATTGTTGTCCATATTCTAGGTATAAACCTATATTCTAGGTATAAATCGGTCTTTCGTTAAACATTCAAGCTTATTATTGTTAAACAATGAATAAACTTCGCTAAGGTGCTCTTGGTGTACTTTACACTTTGGAATATTTTTTGCTAGACTTTCGGGTACTGCAACGCTTCTTTTTATTGTCTCACAACGATAAAGTTTTTCGCACTGAATTGACTGGATTTTCGTTGGCATTCGTTATTTGTCTAGGTGACTGTTCGCATAAGTTCAGCAACCCTTGAATGTGATCCGGAACGATGTTGAAGTGAACAATCTTATAAACACAAACTTTTCTTATTAACCACAATGGTTCTTGGTTTGTTTTTCTTCCTCCTAGCAGTTGATTACCGGGCCTGAACAATACCAGCAGCCAGGGTAGCGAACAATTGTGCTGTCGATAAAACCAAAGTGTCGAGGTGAAATTGCCTTTCTCACTTTAAACACGACAAGGGTGAATTGCATCTGGCATATGTGAATGCACGTACAAATATTTCGATGCATGTATGTACGGGTGGGTGGGTGCTTGTGTGTGTCATTTAAACAAAGATCGGGTGTGCATTTGAAAGGGCAATTTCGTAAATGACAGGGTGCAAAAGTTTTGTGCAACACTTCAAGTGGCTGCATATAGGGAAAATCTGGGCAAAAAACAAAAAAAAATTAACTCCACAAGAATTTGACACTCTTGGGGTTTGGGCTCAAATCGCAATAGTTGAAAAGCTTCTGGGGCACTTAGTGTCATTCAAAATGGAACTGTAGTTAGATTTAAGTTGTATTTATGGGCATTGTTAAGGCCTACTTAGCTATTGAAACTTAGGGTGGAATTAGATATATGTTTAAGGTGAAAGATATCTTTAAAAATGAAGTTAAGGTTATTTTAGATTAGCAAGCTGAGGCGAAGCTCTTTCTCTGTCCCTCTATAGGCAGCTAAAGCGAACTTCTCTCTAGGCGAGCTGAAACGAGGCTTCCTCTAAGCAATCTGAAGTTTCTCCATTTATAAGATAAAGGAACGTTAACTATGGGTGCTCTAAAGGGGACACTATAGGCAACCTAGGAAGGTCAATCCATAGGAAATTTGTGAAGGCTGGCTCCAGGTGCAAGCTCATCTATGGAGACGAGCTTCTTCAGCTCATCTATGGAGACGAGCGTCTTCAGCTCATCTATGGAGACGATCTTCTTCAGCTCATCTATGGAGACAAGCTTCTTCAGCTCATCTATGGAGACGAGCTTCTTCAGCTCATCTATGGAGACGAGCTTCTTTAGCTCATCTATGGAGACGAGCTTCTCAGCTCATCTATGGAGACGAGCTTCTTCAGCTCATCTATGGAGACGAGCTTCTTCAGCTCATCTATGGAGACGAGCTTCTTCAGCTCATCTATGGAGACGAGCTTCTTCAGCTCATCTATGGAGACGAGCTTCTTCAGCTCATCTATGGAGACGAGCTTCTTCAGCTCATCTATGGAGACGAGCTTCTTCAGCTCATCTATGGAGACGAGCTTCTTCAGCTCATCTATGGAGACGAGCTTCTTCAGCTCATCTATGGAGACGAGCTTCTTCAGCTCATCTATGGAGACGAGCTTCTTCAGCTCATCTATGGAGACGAGCTTCTTCAGCTCATCTATGGAGACGAGCTTCTTCAGCTCATCTATGGAGACGAGCTTCTTCAGCTCATCTATGGAGACGAGCTTCTTCAGCTCATCTATGGAGACGAGCTTCTTCAGCTCATCTATGGAGACGAGCTTCTTCACTCATCTATGGAGACGAGCTTCTTCAGCTCATCTATGAGACGAGCTTCTTCAGCTCATCTATGGAGACGAGCTTTCCTATGGGAGACAGCTTCTTCAGCTCATCTGGAGACGAGCTTCTTCAGCTCATCTATGGAGACGAGCTTCTTCAGCTCATCTATGAGACGAGCTTCTTCAGCTCATCTATGGAGACGAGCTTCTTCAGCTCATCTATGGAGACGAGCTTCTTCAGCTCATCTATGGAGACGAGCTTCTTCAGCTCATCTATGGAGACGAGCTTCTTCAGCTCATCTGTGGAGACAAGCTTCTTCAGCTCATCTGTGGAGACGAGCTTCTTCAGCTCATCTATGGGACGAGCTTCTTCAGCTCATCTATGGAGACGAGCTTCTTCAGCTCATCTATGGAGACGAGCTTCTTCAGCTCATCTATGGAGACGAGCTTCTTCAGCTCATCTATGGAGACGAGCTTCTTCAGCTCATCTATGGAGACGAGCTTCTTCAGCTCATCTATGGAGACGAGCTTCTTCAGCTCATCTGTGGAGACGAGCTTCTTCAGCTCATCTGTGGAGACGAGCTTCTTCAGCTCATCTGTGGAGACGAGCTTCTTCAGCTCATCTATGGAGACGAGCTTCTTCAGCTCATCTATGGAGACGAGCTTCTTCAGCTCATCTATGGAGACGACCTTCTTCAGCTCATCTATGGAGACGAGCTTCTTCAGCTCATCTATGGAGACGAACTGGAGAATAGGGTAGTCAGCTACATAGACGACCATCTCCAGTTTGTATATGGAGACGACCTTTTTAGTTCCTCTACGGAGACGACCTTTTTAGTTCCTCTACGGAGACGACCTTCTTCAGTCTTCTATGGAGACCACCTTCTTTAGTTCGTCTATGGAGACGATTTTTTTCAGTTCGTCTGTGGAATAAAGATTACCTTAACTCTCCCATAAGTGATTTATTCAGCCCTCTAACAAATTGTTTCTAAAAGTACCTGGTCGTCAACAAAAACCCCACCATAAACTCGTCTATGGGACTTCCTTGGTTTCCCCTAAAACGACTACCCTATTCTACACTTCCTCCCACCCTGGGAACACCCTCTGTATTATCTCTAGGACGCCTTCAAAATAGACTAGGAAGACACCTTTCAACTCGCTCATAGAGACTGCTTCTAGCTCATCAATAAAGAAGCCCTACCATTTCCCTATAGCATATCGTCTATATAGTCGGCCTTCTCAACTTCTCTAAATAGCGATCCCTGGACGTACATAAAACTGCCGGAACCAACTGCTCTGTAGATGATCTCCCTATTTCTCGCAGAAATAGATTCCTTATCTTTTCAAGTTTAAATATCATTTAACATGTCTAAAATAAAATTCTAGCACCAAAAAGTATTACCCAAAATAAAAAAAACATAGCAAATTCGAAATTGGGAGAGACAATATTAATTAATTTTATTGAAAATTGTTGCCACAACAAAGGAGTATTTGCAACCAATTTGTTTTAAGGTTGTGCCCCATACACAAAAAAGTAATTTATTCCCTTCGCGGTTCGGAAAGCGCACAATACAATTGTGTTGTGCTATTTCTAACAGAAAACAATACAGTTCTAATAGGAAAATTTCTCTTCACCTCTTTCCTTCTCCCCCTCTCTCTCTCTCTCTCTCTCTCTCACAAACACACATACACACAATCATTGTAGCCGTACACTGCCAGTCCCACCAAGCCTGCCTTAAAGCCAAATCCACCAAAGTTGTTAACGTTTTCGGAACAGTTTACCATTATAATACAATTAAAACTGACAAAGAATATAAATGGCGTTGACTGGGCCAACAACAGCAGTAGCAGCAGCAACAACAAAGCATGCCGCTTGGTCAGAAAGAGAACTTAAGCGAAGTGGCTTTAATGCTGCCAGCCGACGACAGCATTGAACGTATGAATGAAAGTAATGCCAAAGCGGCAGCAAAAGCCAAAGCTAGCCGCCATTGTCGGGCAGGATGACTGCATGTGTGCATTTAATTTCATGCTTGGTTGAAGGGACAATAACACATAGTCACACACACTTTCTCTCTCTCTCTCTCTCTGTGCATGAGACTGTATGTGTGTGTGTGTTTGTGTATGCCTTTGTGTTCATTGCAGGCAGACGACATGTATGTGTACAAATATTTGGCATGCGGTTGACACAGACACACTAAACCACTTACACCTACACTTCAATTTAAAAATATAGTTTCCTATGTACATTTGTGTGTGAGTGTGTGTTTCGGTGTCCTATGTACTTAGTTTGTACACTCATTGTATGCAGATGACATCTGTATGTTATCTATCTTTAGATATATGCATGAGTATATGTGTATGCATGTGTGTGTATGTGTGCAAACTTCAGCTTTTGTTCAGGAAATCGTTTACTATGTGTCAGGGTGTTAAAGTTATTGCCCGGGTTATTTCACAGTTCGTGCCAGTTTTTTTTTTTTTTTTTTCTATTTGTCCCCAATGGGACTTAAGTCGTGGATTTTGTTTGTGTTCAAGTCAGTGCCAGCACGAATAATGCCAGAGGATTGCGAGCAAGTTCCTGAAGTCATATTTTTCCAGAGCAGGATAGAGCATTGCTATTGGGTGAGTTGGCTGGCCCATGGCATTGAACTTAAGTGAGTTAAAGACTTTCTAAAGACCTTCAAATAGTACATATTTTATTTTAGATGGCATAAATTTGTGATAATTCGAATTTAAAAAAAAATGCCATTACTTCAAAACGTATCATTAAAAACTTGAGGACTGGGGCTATTAATTTTAAGAAGCAAAATCAATCATCAATTAAATATAAATAAATTATCTAAATAAACTAAAAATCGGAAAATATTTGGCCAGTCCATAGATCGTGTGCCCCAACGGTGGCTCCGACCGAATGTTTATTAGGCCTTCAGTAGATCATTCTCCAAACAGTTTTTGTGCACAGGAGACCTGAAGTAGGACTTGTAAAGACCTTCACCAGGCTTTTTACCTACGAAAACTTACAATTTGCTTTACACAGAAAAACTTCTATATACCGAAGCCCATCCGAATATCTTATATAGGGTGAGATAAAAAAACTGCAACCAAATTCAGATCGCTGTCATTTCTAAGCCACTCGTCTGACAGCTGTTAAAGTTATTCCAGTGACAGCTCATTATATTTCGTACAAGCGTACAAAAACATTTTAGTGAAAATTTTCTTGAAAAAAAAGTTATTCGTGATGGAATTCAAGCGTGATAGTGTGATTTCTTTATATTTGGCTGGAAAACCACAAGTGGCTATCGTTAGAAAAAACATCCGATGAGAAAACATTCGTTGTCCTGCAGCTTGTAAACAAACAAAGAGCTCAAGGCCAAAGAGGTCAGCTGAAAATGTGAATCTTCGGTTGGCCACCAGAACTCAAGCATCGGCCATGGCGATGGTGTGGGCCGACATAACCGCCGATAGTCGCTCTTCGCTCGTATAATTATCGCGAAAATATTCTAGAGGGTGTATTAAAGCCTTGGGCACACAAACATTTTGGCCGCAGACCTGGGACATTCCAACAGGACTGAGCACCATCGCACTTAGCATGCGCCACCAAAATGAGGCTTTATCTCCAGCGCACAATGACCACAAAAATCTACGGATACCAATCCGTTGGACGATTGTGTCTGGGGTATTTTGAAAATAAAAGTTGGCACTAAAAAATACCAAAGTGTCGGTCAACTCAAGCAAGCGCTTCGCCGGGGATTGGGCCAAAATACCGCAGAGCAACATTCGGGCAGGGTGTGACGGTCTCATTGGTCATTTGAAGGCCGTAATTCGTGGCAAAGGTGACCAATTCGTACAAATCTAAACTTATTCTAAAATTTTATGCTATTTCCGACATGTTTTGCTTTCATTCAAAAAAATTAAAAAAAAAAACAAGAAAGCAAAGGCTATAGTCGTGCGGGGCCGACCATGTTATACCCTACAACACTACAATATCTTAGAAGCTCCCTTATATCCAGATCGATTTTGGAAGATTTCGAGACAATGACCAGAGAAATTCGCCCAATATTTAAGCACTCCGTCATACTGTTGGTTGTTGTGGTCCATTTTTTATCCAAAATGCTAGAATAATTCCCTGTCCTTAACTCTCTTCTCAGGCGTGCCGATTGGCTTCAATTGTGTGATCAGAATTTTTTTTATCTGTTTTTGTTTCATTTGAACCCGTTAATATTTTGCGATCATCTGCAAAAGGAAGAAGCCCCTCTGTAGTTCCAAATTTAGACCCATCTATATGATTTGATTGTCTACGATATTTGGCTATACTCGTCAACGAAATCAGCATAAAAAGCCAGAAGTTCGGCTTTTGTGTGTTTCGGATATCGCCTGTAAGTAATTCTGGTATTTTTTCACACAAACTCACAAAACTCTAACTTCATGCGAGATTTCGTGTCCTTTGGCTTCTATTTGTGACCTTTATAACGGCTGCAAAATCAGGAACATTTTTAGTTATTGGTCCATTATATATTGCGGATATCTTTAAAACCAATAGGCCTATCTCTTCTGAGTCTTACCCTACCCTTGGGAAAAATTTCGTGAGGATCGGACGATTATTGCAATCTGCATATAAAAACCCCAACCTGTGTTGTAAGGTGAAAAAATATTACAAAATATACACTTCAATATAAGTCATATTGAAAAAATCGCATGCGATAAAAGATATGAAAAAATAAAAAATGTCACAAAATACTACAAAACCTATATTAACATCATTATTGACATATTTTTATGAGATTTTTTTAGATTTTATACTTTTATGCTGAATTGACAAAATTTGTCAAAATCGGTCCAGCCATTCTTGAGATATAAGCATTATAGCTAACATCCTGTTCATTGACCTGTTCATCTGTTTGTAATTTCGTCGGGATTAAAAATTTTCGCGGTTAATGGAAAATATGAGTTTCATTTAACACAAATATTATGGTCTATTTCACCCACTAAATATTACCCGATGACCAAAATTGGAAGGCTTCTGCCCAGCCCTAAGCTCTAGCTCCATGCTAACTTTCGCTTCGATTGGTTCATAATTGCGACCTGTAGAGCAACTGCAAAATCAGGACATTTTTCAGTTTTTGGTCCATTTCAACCCCTGAATATTATGCGATCATCTCCAAATGAAATAGGGTTCTATTCTGATCATAACCCATATATTTTCAGTAAACCGTGATTTTTTTAAATCCCGGCGAAATCACAAAGTCATGACAAGGTTACTTCTGACCTTTACATTGATGTTAACATCCAACAAATCGGATATATAGCAAAATATGTGCGATATATATGTCTATCAAAGAAGATATAAGATATAAGATCTTTCAAATCTTATATGTCGAGAACGGCTGAACTGATTTCGACAGTTCTCATTAATTCAGAATGGCCTCTTGGCAGAAAACATAAAACGTCTAAAAAAAATCGCATAAAAATGTCTCTCTAAAGATGAAAATATTGATTTTGTAAAATTTTCTCATATTTTTTCCATTTTGTCATATTTTTGGCATATTTTCATTTTGAATTAAACATTTGGTAATATTTCTACAGCCAACAAAACTAAGTAGTTAGGATATCAGGATATCATATACAGATCGCATTTATGGCCCGATCCTTACGAAATTTTGCATGGAGATAAGATGAGGGTCAGAATAAAAGCCTATTCTTTTTGGAGATGATCGCCATATATTTAGCGGTTGAAATGGACCAACAAAACTGCAAAATTGTCAGCAGGTCGTAATTAGCGCCCGGTCTTCACGTACATTTGAAAGGGGGTTACCGGACATTGCAAAAGCCAAGCAGTTTTGGATGGCCATCCAAAAATATTAAATGTGTGAAATAGTTTGCCAACTTTTGTAAACAAAATAAGAAAATGTCCATTCCAGTGACTTTTTGGAGAATTCACAAATACAGGAAAGACGCACTTCTGACTATTTCGATAACGCTGATTTCGTTGAAGAATATAGTCAAATGTCTGTATCTCATATAAATGCGTTTCAGTCAAAAATCAATAATAAATGTTAATCTTTTGCCACTTCTGAGAGATTATAGGTCTTTGGGAAATATTGGTTCCAGATCTAGGAAGACCATTTAAGTGCAACATCTACCAACAAATTGGAAATGAGCAAATTCGTTTACGTTGCTATTATTCGAAAATTAGAAAACGAAACATGATGGTTTTCTTTTATTATTTGTCACAATATCTTGTGGAGTTATTTCGAGTATCTCGCCTATATAAACTGTATGGTTTATTATAGTGTTGTAGGGTATTCAACGGTCGACCCCGCTCGACTGTAGCCTTTGCTTACTTGTTATATCTAATCCTGTAATTCCGGTCATCAAAATATTGAATTTTGAATTATATGGGGTCTTTACGAAAACGTGGACCGACGTGACCCATTTACAAACTTAAGCTGCCTAAAACAATTTTAGCTTTCTATTATAATTCCTTCGAAAGCGATAGCGGGATATCTGTCAGACTGACAGACACTCAGAAGGACATCGGTATATCGACTTTAAATTTTATGCTGTTGAAGAATATTTACGCTTCGTTGGGTCAGACATGAGTATTTTGAGGAATGACATAGTTAATATTCAATAGAATGTAGGAGAGTATAATAAAATAAAGGCCTTAAAAGAGACCTACAATAGTTAGACGACCTTCAAAGGGTCTTCTACGTACAACAACCTTTCCAAATGTTGTCGACTTTTGTTTCCGTCCACCTACATTATCTCAAATTCAAATTTATTACGCTTACTCTGTTAATTAAAGCCTAATTGCAAATTAATTCACACCAAAGACAAATAATTCAAGTAAATTACTTCCTATCCTATTGCAACAAAAAATACAAAACAAATAAGAAGGCAATGTTCAAAAAAAAACCAGTAAAAAAGCTCAAAAGTCGGGCGGTGCCGACTATATGATACCCTACACCATGGGAGCTATAACTATATATGAACCGATTTTTATTAAAATTGGTGTACTCGCTTCTAAGCTGGGTTCGGTCGGATTTGCCAAAATTGGTGCTATTACGGCCATTTGGTGGTCAATCACCCGAAATCGGATGAAGATATATATGGGAGCTATATCCAAATTTGAACCGATTTCGATAAAATTTAAAACAGCTATTCCTGTGCTCCATCTAATACCTGGTACCAAATATCACGGTTGTGGTGTGAATATTACGAATGTAAGGGACTAAAACACTAAATCGGATAAAACATATATATGGTTGCTATATCTATATCTGAACCGATTTTATCTAAATTTGATATACATGCTTCTAGGCTGAATTTGGTCCGATATACTAAAATTCAGTCCATTTGGACTTATATCGGCCATTTGGTGCACAATTAACCCGAAATCGGATGAAGATATATATGGGAGCTATATCCAAATCTGAACCGATTTCGATAAAATTACAAACAGCTATTTCTGGGCTGTATCTTATATCTGGTACCAATATCATTCTTGTGGAATACATATTACGAATGTGAGAGGCTTAAACACCAAATCGGATAAAACATATATATGGGAGCTATAGTGTTTCTGAACCGATTTTCTCCAAATTTGTTGTATTTGCTTTAAGACTAATCTCGGTCACATGTGCCAAAATTCGGTCCATTTGGGCTGATATTGGCCATTTGGTGGTCAATTAATACGAAATCGGATGAAGATATATATGGGAGCTATATCCAAATCTGAACCGATTTTGATAAAATTTAAAACAGCTATTTCTGTGCTCCATCTAATACCTGGTACCAAATATCACGGTTGTGGAGTGCATATTCCTACTATTAGGGACTTAAAGATCAAATCGGATGAAAGATATATATGGGAGCTATAGCTATATCTGAACCGATTTTCTCCAAATTTCATATACTTGCTTCTAGGCCGAACTCGGTTGGGTGTGCCAAAATTCAGGTAATTTGGACTGATAGTGGACATTTGGTGCACATTTAACCCGAAATCGGATAAAGATATATATGGGAGCTATATCTAAATTTGATCCGATTCTCACCAATTTCAATAGGGTTCGTCCTTGGGCCAAAAAAATATTGTTTGGAAAATTTCATCTCAATCGAATAATAAATGCGACCTGCATTTTGTTCACAAGAATACATGGACAGACGGACGGACGGACGGACGGACGGACGGACTGACATGCATAAATCGACTCAGAAAGTGATTCTATGAAGGTTCTCGTTTCCTTCTCCATGTTACAAACAAATGCACAAAGACATAATACCCTTACCACTATGTGGTGTAGGGTATAATAAAATAGGTCATTAGTCTAAACTAAATTGCAGCAATAAATTCGACAGATGTGTTTATTTTGCTGACCCAGCACTGGTCATTGAACAGACAGGAACGATGGCTATTACCAAAGAGTTATGTTCACCAACTATCAGCAAACACTGCAATAGAGTTATTTACTGTTTTGGATAAATTGTCCCCTGTATGCCCGTGTGTGTGTGTGTGTTTGCTAGAGCGAGTGTGTGCGTGTAATGACCACAAACTACATGGCCAATAAACATAAAGCATACAACATTGGGCAATTTTCATCCTTGAGCTATGAAAAAAAGAACAGCAACACCAACAAACTGTAATTGCCCCAAAATAAAACTGGAACACTACAAAATCAACTCTCAGTACAACTTGTTGTTGGGTGTGTGTGGATGTGTGTGTGTGTGTTTCACCTTGTTGTTTTTATTTTATTCTATCCGAAAAATATATATTTATTTTATTTTATGAAAAATGAACAATTCCATTCGAATATGCAACATGCTGCAGCATAAAATGTGAAAATGGCCAATCATGGCTAATAAAATAAACTGCCGAAGGAGATTTTGCCGCAATGCAACGACAGCATATTGCTTAGTTATCCCTGTTGCTATCAATTACAGATGGGATTATTCACGATGGTGATGCTGGTGATAGTGTTTTGAATTAGATAACACTGTGCAACACAAAACATAATTAAGGGAAATTTTTAGCAGAAAATAGAGATAAGAAGTAAGAAAATGCTATAATCGGGAGAGGCCTACTATTCATAGCCGTTACATTCCAATGCACCCATAAAGTTATAGTAAAAAAATCGACTGACTGACCTAGAGTCAACACGCAGATAGAACGGTTGAGAGTAGAATTTTGTACGAGGGTCAGTCTTGATGCGTAGACGTGTGATAAGGCTGGGTTTTACGAAATTCGGCCTAAAAGGGTACGAAAAGTACTAAAATTTGAGAATTTTGCATTTTACAACCAGAATAAGTTAGAATTATAAAATTTAGAATGAAAGTCACAGATGGAGTGCTTGGTAGATGTACCAAAGGGTTTTTGGAAATTCGAACTTAAAGGTTATGGAAAATTCTAAAATGGCGCTAAAATTTCAAAACGGTGCCACTCGTCCTTGCTTTTGTACGAAAAATACTAAATGGAGCCAAATTTGGTATTGGGTGAAGAGATAGGGCTGAAATCCTCAAATTTGACAATGAGGAATCTGTTGGTATCTGGAATTGAAGTATGCAGGTTGTTTTGGAAATATGTACCATAATTGTACGAAAAAAACTAAAATGTACGTAATTTCGTTTTGGGTAAAGGAATAGGGATAGGGATAGAGCCCAAAACTTGACATTGAGATCTTTGCAGGTATATGGGATTCAGATATGGAGTTGACTTTAAAAGTGTGTACCATAATTGCACGAAATGTACTAAATTTGGTATTGAATAAAAGAATAGATGTAGAATCCCTAAATTTAACAATGAGGTCTCTGCTTGTATCGGGGATTGAGATATGGAGGTGGTTTAATAATGTGTTCCATACAGGAAGAGATGAAAAAACTGCAACCAATTTAAGACTGTTGTCATTTCTAAGCGACTCGTCCGACAACTGTTAAAATTATTCCAGTGACAGCCCATTAAATTGTTTACAAGCGTACAAAATCATTTTGGAGAGAATTTTCCAGAACAAAAAAGTTATTCATGGTGGAATTCAAGCGTTACAGTGTGATTTCTTTATATTTGACTGAAAAACCACAAGTGACTATCGTTAGAGCACTCCAGCATTTAAATGTGAATAAATCTTTTGTGTCTCGTACCATCGCTCGTTACCGTAATACTGGTAGCGTAGTCCGACTTCAAGAAAGTGGACGAAAGAAAACAGGAAGATCAGATCAAAACCCTCGTCGCTGTGGCTGAAAAATCGCTCGTATGCTGAACATATCGCAATATGCCATTCAGCAAATATTGAAAAATGAGCTTGAACGATGAGCACCGCAATAGAAAGAAAATTGACTCAAAAGCGCTAAAAAGTTGCTTTGCTTGGCCAAATTTGGTTTTTTCCGATGAGAAAACATTCGTTGTACAGCAGTTCGTAAACAAACAAATTGATCGTGTTTGCTTGCCAAAGAGGTCAGCTGAAAATGTGCTCCTTTGGTTGGCCACCAGAACTCAAGCGCCGTTCATGGTGATAGTGTGGGCCGCCATAACAGCCGATGGTCGCTCTCCGCTTGTATTAATCGATCGTGCCATCAGAATAAATGCCGAATATTATCACGAAAATATTCTGGAGGATGTGTCTTGGCCGCAGACCTTGGACATTCCAACATGACTCAGCACCGTTGCGCTCAGCACGCGCCACCCAAGAATGGTTACAGCGCACCATGGCCAATAAAATCTCCGAATACCAATTTGTTAGACTATTGTGTCTGAAGTATTTTGGAAAACAAGGTTGCCACTAAAAATATCCAAGTATCGATCAAGTAAAAATTATGGCGATTGACTTTGTTGCAGTTTTTTTATCTCACCCTGTATATAAGTCTTAGGTCAGATACAAACTGGATAATATTGGAGTACTTCTTCGGAACATGCCCCTTAAAGGGTCATTTCTTTCAAAAATCTTAAAGTAAGGTTGAGGGTAT
Organism: Musca domestica; assembly: GCF_030504385.1. Taxonomy (NCBI): domain Eukaryota; kingdom Metazoa; phylum Arthropoda; class Insecta; order Diptera; family Muscidae; genus Musca; species Musca domestica. Next base: position 3,129,704 of record NW_026712219.1, on the reverse strand, counting down.
ACATGTGTCGGTAAACCCGACTAATTCGTTTAATTTGTTTAAACGGAATTGGCGAACATTTGATATTTAATGAATGCGTCTCTTCTGTAAATAGGTACGAATTTATATTGAGATGCCGCCCGATTTAAGGAATTTTTGTGGTGTTCGTCGTACTTGTCATTGTGTTATGTTTATGGAGTACGTCAACTATGTGCTGAAATAGCCCTCACATAAACCCATATAACGATTCCGTCTGATTTTAGGAATTTCGATGGTCAAGTTTTCAAGCGGGATCATCTATCGTTTGGAGTTTAGATTTAATACTGAGTAAAAACAAGTTAAAAAGCAGTAAGTTCGGCCGGGCCAAACTTTGAATACCCTCCACCATTTAAAACAAATTCGGAAATTTTCAAAAAAAAAAAAAATCCGTTGAAAATTCTGTTAAAATCTTAATAATACCGAATATAGTCGTTATATTGGGGTCTATACGACGTGGACCTACATAGTCATTGTTTTTTATATACCATTACCATATTATAAACGGGTATAATGTAGCATCTTCAAAATACCGTATATAGAGGTAATATCGGAGCTATACGAAGACTTAGACATGCATAGACAATTTTCTGCCACAGGCTGTAGCAAATACTACATCTCAAACAACTTCGGGTGGTTTTGTACCTAAAACCGTCAAAATACCGAATATACCGAATATACCGGGAGGTACTAATATATGGGGCCTATAAGAAGACCTGTACCTGCATAAAGAATTTTGTGTCACAGTCTGTAGTTTTCATTACGAACTCTAAATACTTAATTTGAAACTACTCCGGTGAAAAATGACGCTACAATTATGAAAATTTCGAATATTAGGAGGTACCGTTATAGGTGGGCTATACGAAGACGTGGTCCTGCACAGACAATTTTCTGTCATAAGCTTTAGTATCCATTATGAACTTCAAATGCCATATTTGATACAACTCCGGTGAATAATGTCGCTAAAATCATCAACATACCAAATATAGGCTGGTACCTTTATATGGGGGCTATATGAAAACGTGGACCTACATGACCCATCTACGAACTTAACCTGCCTATTGGCAAAATAGACATGTGTGAAAAATTTATATTCCTACCATAACATTCCATCTCAATTCGTTCGAAAGATAGCGCAATTACAACAGACAAACGGACATCGCTAAATCAACTTAGAATTTACGCTGATCAAGAATATACAGGGTTGCCCATATTTGACGGACCCATCTGGCAACGCCATAACATTTGACAGAGATGTCACATCGCTTAATGACATACCGCGTTTGAAGCGTCAGTCCAAGTAGATTTTTACCATGAACCAATACACGCCACGCGAGCGCTCTTAAATTTACATTCAACAGATGAAGTCAATTGTGAAAACTCAACGTGCTTTCAAAACATTAAAAAATATGAGAAGTGCGCCTTCTAAGAACACCATTAAGCGTTTATACGAAAAATTTTCGACTGGTAAGGCTCTTTCTAATCCGAAGAGGCCATATAAAAGTCGACCAGGGCGATCGGCCGAGAATATCGCTGCCGTACGAGCCAGTGTTGATAGGTCCCCAAGAACATCCCAAAAACGCCGTTCTCAGCAGTTGGGCATGGCTCGGTCCATTTTACAACGGATTATTCGCATTGATTTGCATTTGTTCCCGTACAAAATTCAAATGACGCAATGAATGTTGCCTGCGGGCAAGCCTTGTCGATTGGAATGGGCCCAAAGAGTCATGGGTCCGTCGAATATGGGCAACCCTGTTTATACTTTGTGGGGTCGGACATAAGTATTTGGAGGAGTTACACACGGAATGACAAAATTAATATACCCTCCATAGAATGGTGAAGGGAGAGATATAAGCATTCTAGCTAACATCCCCTTCCTTTGTATATATACATTGTATATATTTCGCTGTAATATCCGATATATTTACTATCGGCATCTACGTAGCGGTCGGAATTGCCCTGTTCGTCTATTTGTGATTTCGCCGGGATTAAAAATATTCGCGGTTTAATGGAAAATTTGACTTTTATTTAACACAAATGTTCCGGTCTATTTTATCCACTAAATATTATCCGATGACCACCCAAATTAGTAGGCTTCTTCCCCGCCCTAAACTCTAGCTACATGCGAAGTTCCGCGTCGATTGGTCTATAATAACGTCCTGTAGGGCAACTGCAAAATCAGGACATTTTTCAGTTTTTGGTCCATTTCAACCCCTAAATATTATGCGATCATCTTCAAAAGCAATAGACTTCTATTCTGGCCTCACCTTCAATCTAATTTTCGTGAAGACCGAGCCATAATTGCGACCTGTAGCTTGATTACAAGTTAACATGGACAGACAGACGGACGGACGAACATACATAGCTAAATCGACTCAGTTCGGCAATATAGCAAGATCTATATACACTTTCCTATATGGGAAACTAAAATTTCGAGGTTTTACATAATTTTTGCCCCAATCAAACTTATAATACCCCCAACACATAGTGTTGTAGGATATGAAAACAATATATCGCTTTTGCAATCCCACGATCACACTTAAACTATAAATATGAGCACATTTTAATTCATTCAGTCCAATCCAATCCATTCAAGTTGAAGTGATTGCCAAAGAAGGATGAACGGAAAGACGAGAATATGTATCTCATCTTAAAATTTTACGTTCATAACGAATATATATAATTAATCGGATCTGTAATTGAAAAACTTAAAACCCTTCCACAACATGAGGTGGGAAAGGGAAATACTTTTTTTGAATATAATAGGATAATATATCGCAAACTGAAAACAACTCATACAATCGCACTTTATATTTCTCCATATTAAATATTATGTGTATGTATGGTTTAAAAACCTCTCAAGTACTTCATCGGTATCATCGTTGAAATCAATTCAAATAATACATGGTTATCCAGTTACATTACTCACCAACGCATAATCCATAAAACGATGATGAAAGTCTTCTCTTACAATTGGAGTAAATTACATTGCCTACCCTTAAATGATATCTGCTATTTTTAAATTTAACAGGAAAAGCAGCAACGGGATGGAGCGATATTTTCCGTAATTACCGCATCACAACAAGTGCAAATTAAAATGTGCGTGTTCGCTTGCATTTTGCATTTACAACATCCCACAATTACTAAAGGAACACCGAAGCGATTAACACAAAATTGTCGGCATTGATAAAATTCCAAGCCAATATCTGCAGAATATCGCTGAAACGTCGAGAGAGCTCCAATATCCAACGAAGAATATTAAACACATTGCAGATCAATAAATTGTTCAAAATATCCCCACTGCAAATCATTTAAATGTTTATCCTTAATTACTGTGTTCGTCCGTTGGTTTGCCGGTTTTATCTGTCCGTCCGGCATTGTAGACAATGTACAGATTTCCGCATCGACAAAGAAGTTGTTAACATTCAACGACTATTGCATACAGGCATTGTTTTGGGTAGGGCACATATTTTGCAAAGGGGGTGCAGAGATATGCAGCGAGTAAGTTGGTGGCACAGAGTGGATTTAACATTCTGCGAAATGCTTCAGTTAAATACAGTTTAAAGTACTCGATTTCGTATTCAAATGAAGAAGATTCTCATATATATTTCATTCCGCCAATTCCGTGGCGAAAATATAAATATTCATAGTCGTTACAATCCAATCCACCGATAATGTCATAGTAAAAAAAAATCGACTGACTGACCTAGAGTTAACACGCAGATAGAACGGTTGAGAGTAGAATTTTGTACGAGGGTCAGTCTTGATGCGTAGGCGTGTGATAAGGCTGGGTTTTACCAAATTCGGCCTAAAAGGGTACGAAAAGTACTAAAATTTGAGAATTTTGCATTTTACAACCAGAATAAGTTAGAATTATAAAATTTAGAATGAAAGTCACAGATGGAGTGCTTGGTAGATGTATCAAAGGGTTTTTGGAAATTCGAACTTAAAGGTTATGGAAAATTCTAAAATGGCACTAAAATTTCAAAAACGGTACCACTCGTCCTTGATTTTGTACGAAAAATACTAATTGGAGCCAAATTTGGTATTGGGTGAAGGGATAGGGCTGAAATCCTCAAATTTGATAATGAGGCCTCTGTTGGTATCTGGAATTGATTGTACGAAAAAAGCTAAAATGTACGTAATTTCGTATTGGGTGACGGAATAGAGCTAAAATTCTGAAACGTGATAAAGATTTCACTGTTGGTGTCTATGGTTAAAATATGTGATGTGATTTTGGAAACATGCACTAAAACCGGTTCGGAAAGTACTTGGTGGTAATAATTTGGTATTTGGTGAAGGGATAGCGCTAGAATCCTTAAATTGAGATGTGGAGGTGGTTTTTGAGATGTGTTGTATAATTATACAAGAAGTACTAAAACCTTCTAAATTTGGTACTGGGCGAAGAATCCCGTTACCTGACATTGAGGTCTCGGTGGCATCTGGAATTAACGTATGGAGGTTATTTTAGAAATGTATACTACAGTTGTTCGAAAAGTATTAAATTGAACTGAATTGTTTTTATTCGGTGAAGACATAGCTCTAAAATCCTCAAATTTGCTATTGAGGTCTCTCTTGGTGTCTGGAATTAAGATATGATGGTGGTTTTTGATATTGAGGTCTCTTTTTTTTCGTGTATGGAATTGAGATGGAGATGGTTTTTGAAATGTGTACTATAATTGTACGAAAAGTACTAAATAGTACCAAATTTGGTGTTGGGTGAAGGGATTGCGCTGGAATCTCAAAATTTGATGATAAGGACTCTATAGGTATCTGGGATTGAGTTGATTTTGGAAATATGTACTATAACTGTCCAAAAAGTGCTAAGGGGTACTAAATTAGGGTGTTTGGGTGAAAAAAAATTAAACTGGAATCCTCAAAAGTTGATCTAGATGTCACTGTTGGTGTCTGTGGTGAAGACATGGAGGTGGGTTTGAAAATATGTACCACAATTGTAAGAAAAGTACTAAAATGTACCAAATTTGGTATTGGTTATAGGGATAGAGCTGGAAACTTGAAACTTGTCATTGAGGTCTCCGCTGGTATCTGGGATTGAGGTATGGAGGTGGTTTTAGCTGTATGTACCATAATTGTACGAAATGTACAAAATTGGTATTGAATGAAGAGATAGATCTAGAATTCCGAAATTTAACAATGAGGTCTCTACTGGTATCGGGCATTGAGATATGGAAGTAGTTTTAGAAATTTGTTCCATAATTGTGCGAAATTTACTAAACTTGGTAGTGAATGTAGGGATAGATCTAGAATCCCGAAATTTAACAATGAGGTTTCTACTGGTATCGGGGATTGAGATATGGAGGTGGTTTTGGAAAAATGTTCCATAATTGCACGAAAAGAACAAAAATTTACTAAATTGGTATTGAATGAAGGGATAGAGAAAAAAATATTAAAATTAGGTATTTAGATTTCTGAGAGTATCTGGAACTGAGGATGGAGTCAATTAAACATTTGAAAAGTACTAAATTAAACTAATATGGTGTTTCAAATCGGAAATCTGTTATTTAGAATACCTTACATACATTTTTTCAATTTTATTATACCCCACAACACTATGTGTTGGGGATATTATAAGTTTGATTGGGCCAAAAATTATGTAACACCTCGAAATATTGGTTTCCCACATAGGAAAGTATATATGCATCTTCCTATCTCGCCGAGCTGAGTCGATCTAGCTACGTATGTCAGTCCGTCCGTAATCATGTAATCACTCTACAGGTCGCAATTATGGTCCGACTTTCACGAAATTTAGAATGGAGGTGGTGTTTGGGACAGAATAGAACCCTATTTCTTTTGGAGATGATTTCATAATATTTAGGGGTTGAAATGGACCATATACTGAAAAATTTCCTGATTTTGCAGTTGCTCTACAGGTCGCAGTTATAGACCGATCGACGCGGAAGTTAGCATGTGGCTAGAGCTTAAGGCTGGGCAGAAGTCTTCCAATTTTTATTGTAATGACACTTGTGTTAAATAAAATCAAAGTTTCCATTAATCCGCGAATACTTTTAATCCCGGCGAAATCACACATAGATGTACAGGTCAATCCTGACCGTTACATAGATGCCGATAGTAAATATATCGGATATATATAGCAAAATATGTACATACATATATACAAAGAAAGGAGATGTTACCTAAAAAGCTTATATCTCAAGAATGGCTGGACCGATTTTGACAAGTTTTGTCAATTCAGAATGCCTTCTTGGCATAAGAGAATATAATCTAAAAAATCGCATAAAAATGTGCCAATAATGGTGTTATTATAGATTTTGTGACATTTTTTTTATTTTTTATCGCATGCGAATTTTTCAATTTGACTTATAATATTGAAATGTACATTTTGTAAAATTTTTTCACTTTACAACACGGGTTGGGGTTATTATATACAGATTCCAATTATCGTTCCGATCTTCACGAAAAATTTCACAAGGGTAGGGTAAGGCTAAGAAGACCTATTGTTTCAAAGATGACCGCAATATATTTAGGGGTTGAACTGGACCAACCACTAAAAATGTTCCTGATTTTGAAGCCGTTATAAGGTCGCAAATAGAAACCAAAGAACAGCGGGTAGAATGGACCTCTACTTTTGTGTGAAAAAAATACCAACATTACTTACATGCGATATCCGAAATACACAAAAGGCGAACTTCTGGCTTTTTTATGCTGATTTCGTTGATGAATATAGCCAAATATCGTAGACAATCAAATCATATAGATGGGTCTAAATTTGTAGATGCAGAACGGCTTCTTGCTTTTGGAGATGATCGCATAAGATTAAAGAGCTCAAATTAACCAAAACAGAAAAAATTACCGATCACACAATTGAAGCCAACGACATGCCCTGAGAAGAGAGTTAAGGATGGGGAAGAATCTAACTTTTTGGATGACAATTAGATATATTTAGCTGTAAAATGGACCACAACAACTAACAGCAGGACGTTAGTGCGCAAATCTCCCTTGGTCAAAATGGTAAGTGCAATATCTGGGCAGTGCTTCATGACCAAAATTTCAAAAGCGAAATCTTCCAAAATGGACTTTGAGATAAGGGTGCTTCTACATATGTGGTGTGTATGGTATCACATGGTCGGCCCCCGCACGACTATGCCTTTGCTTACTTGTTTAACATACAACCATAAAGGCAATACTAGCATTTCTCCAGGCCAAACTAACACACAATAGCAACCAATTTATATGGTACCATTTTGAACACATTAAAACTCCCCAGCTATCCGAGATAACAATATAATAAAATCTAATTATTGTTACCAAAGTGATTATGGCTAATATTTATTTTTTTGGTACAATACACATTGGTAATTGTTGTTGTTTCTGTTGTCGATTACATTGTCCACATGTCGTACTTATGTGCTCATGAGCTTAAATATGCACTTTTATTAACTCATTTTTCATTGTGTCAGTGCTGTGTCTACATCCAGGGGATTTCAGCTGTGATTTAAATTGGCCCAGGCATAATAGCCAAAACAATTAATTTGGCTTAAAGAGATTTCGGCTCATTATGGTAGAATTTTGATACGAAAATTGATCATTAGTTAGGCTTGCAACATAATTGGTATTATTGAAGTGCGCATAATTGTAGTTTGTAAATCGAAGAGAATTGAATCGATAAAAGGGATATAGGATCCGAGGTGGTGAGCATTTGTAGAGGATTAAAGTGGTAGTAAATAAATGGATATATCATACAGATTGTTTGAAATGGAGCAAACAAGCCCTTTAAAATTTCTTTATTGAATTTAGAGTAGAGTATCAGTCCGAGTACTAAAGGTCAACAGCCTAGAAATGTTCTGTTTTTACATATCAGTATTCTCATGAAATATTTTAACATAGAAGAGCACCACAAGGAAAATAAGGGGTGAATTTTTATAACCCAAAATAAAGGTTTTCAAAAAAAAAAAAAAAAAAAAAATGTATAACACATAAAATTCAGAAAAAAATCATAATATCGTTATTAGAATTCATGGGACACTCCATATAATTTAGGTTGTTTTAGTTCAATTACGATCGGAATTTCTTTACTTGTTTGCCCTATGCTCCTTGTTTTTACGAAGAAGCCTGCCGAATAGGGAAATCTTACAAGTTTTTTATACCCTACAATACTATATGTTAGGGGTATTATAAGTTTGGTCCAAGAGTTTGTAACCACTCGAATAGGGACTCTTCCTATTTCGCAAAATTGAGTCGATATAGCTATTGGTGTCCTTGTGTCCATGTTCGATTGTCATATCGCTACAGATTGCAATTGTGGTCCGATCCTCACGAAATTTGGCATAGAGGTGGGGTACTACTCAGAATAGAAGACTTTTGGATGATCGAAAAATATTTATGGTTGAAAAACACCAAAAACCGAAAAATTTCTTGATTTTACAATTGCTCTAGAGGTTACAATAATAGTTGGGCAGAAACTTACCAATTTGAATGGTCATCTAATTATAGCTAGCGGATATAATAGACCATAACTTTTATATAAAAAAACAGAAATTTCCGTCAAACTGCAAATATGTTTAATTCCAGGAAAATCTATGGGAGGTCGAAATCTTCGTATAGCGCCCATCTCCCTATATTCGGTTTCTTGATGATTTTAGTTACATTATTCACCGGAATTGATTCAAATTGCTTATTTGAAGTTCATAATAACGTATATGCAATGGACCCAGAAACCTAAAAATTGTCCAGAATTTGCATTCACCCTACAGTTTTCAACTAAGGACCAATGGAACAGCCATTATTAACATATTCGACGCATCAAATATGGAATGACTGAAAGAAAACAGTTCAAAAATTAATTTTCAAAATTATATTGAAATCGATTGAAGATATATAAAGATTGTATATATTTTTTCGGACGATTTCGTATATTGCACCGAACTCACCAAGTTTCAATGAAGTTTGAATTGTGCGACGTGTTTTTACTGTCCAGTAAAAAAGCTGTCAAGCCCGGCCGGGCCGAACTATTAATACCCACCACCATTTTGAAGGAACTTGAAAAATGTCCAAATATTTCCGTCGAAAAATATAGCTCGTTAAATGGGTGCTATAAGAAGAGGTTATACTGCATTAGTATTTTTTGTTATAGGCTATAGTCTTCGTATAGCCCCATAAACGGTACCTCCGGATATTCAGTTTTTTGTTGATTTGAGCGACATTATTCACCGGATTTCTTTCAAATTTGGTATTTAAAATTCGTAATGGAATCTAAGACCTATGACATAAAATTGTCTGTGCAGGTTCCCGTCTTCGTATAGGCCCCATACACCGGTACCCCCAGATATTCAGTATTTTGATGATTTTAGCGACATTATTCAACGGAATTGTTTCACATTTGGTAATTGAAGTTCATAATGGATACCACAGCCTATGACAGGAAATTGTCTGTGCTGGTCCACGTCTTCGTATAGCCCCCATATAACTGTACCTCCCGATATTCGGTATTTTGATGATTTTAGCGTCATTATTTACCAGAACTATATCAAACACGTCTTCGTATAGCCCCTATATAACGGTACCTTCCGATATTCGGTATTTTGATGATTTTAGCGACAATATATACCGGAATTGTTTCAAATTTGGCATTTGAAGTTTGTTATGGTTACTACAGCCTAAGACAGGAAATTGTCTGTGCAGGTTCACGTCTTCATATAGCCCCATATGACCGTACCCCCAGATATTCGGTATTTTGATGATTATAGCGACATTATTCACAGGAATTGTTTCAAAGTAGGTAATGGAAGTTCGTAATAGATACTGCAGCCTAAGACAGAAAATTGTATGTACAGGTTCACGTCTACGTATAGGTAACTCCGGATATACGGCATTTTGATGATTTTAGCGACATTACTCAACCGGAATTGTTTCAAATTTGGTATTTGAAGTTCGTAATGGATACTACAACCTAAGACAGAAATTGTTTTGCTGGTCCACGTCTCGTATAGCCCCCATATACGGTACCTCCCGATATTCGTTATTTTGATGATTTAAGCGACATTATTCACTGGAATTGTTTTAAGTTTGGTATTTTATGTTTATGTAATGGACGCTGCAGCCTATGACAGGAAATTGTCTGTGCAGATCCGCGTCTTCGTATAGCCCCCATATAACAGTACCTCTGGATATTCGGCATTTTGATGACTTTAGCTTCACAATTCACTGATTTCTTCTAAGTTTCGCATTTGAATATTGCAATGGATATGTCGTCGCATTGACCCTAATATAACAGCTAAACTCGGTATTTTTAAGATTTAACAAAATTTTTAACGGATTTTATTGTTTTTTGAGAATTGCCAAATCCGTTCCAAATGGTGGATCCACTTCCTTGATGTCGTGCTTCGCTACCAGTACCATTCTTACCGATCTTACTGATTTTTAAATGATTAGAGATCGTTTTGTTTTGGAAAATATTGGTTTCAGATTTATGTTCGAAAAGAGAAGCAAATGGTTTCAACATTTTCATGTGGGAAATCTTCATTCTACTCAAAGGAGTTTCAGATGCTGCAGGAAACTTACCGCAATTGTGGTGTGGTATTTTTAAAATGGTCGGCTCCGCCTGCCAGGTAGCCTTTGCCTGCTTGTTTCGAATAGATATGACTGAATGTTGTTCATAGACTTAAACCCACAAATATTTCATTCACCGCTGTGAAAATAGTCAGGGTAATATATCAACAACAGTTTTTTAAAAGAAATTCATCAATTTCGAGGATTCGAATTAAA
>NW_026712219.1:2699782-2995869 GCF_030504385.1 Musca domestica | reverse complement strand
TTTAAAAAGTTTTAAAAATCCACGCTTTGGTCCTTGAAAAAATATTTAAAAAAATAATAAAAAAAAATAAATATAATAAAATAAAAAATATTGAAAAAATATTTACGTTTTGGTTAAAAATATTTAAAAAATCAAAAAAAAAAATATATCCACGCTTTGGTCCTTGAAAAAATATTTAAAAAATCAAAAAAATAAAATATCCACGCTTTGGTCCTTGAAACAAATATAAAAAAATCCACGCTTTGGTCTTTGAAAAAAAAAATCTTAGAAAACCCGCTTTGTTTCTTGAAAAAATCTTACAAAGATCCAAGCTTTAATCCTTGAAATAGACTCTTAAAAATCAAGTTTTGGTCCTTACAAAATTTACATTTGTAGGCCCTTATCTCAATATTGTTAAAAACCCACGCCCATAAAAAATATTCTCTAAAAAAGCCACGATTGTTCTTCCTTAAAAAATATTTTCTTTAAAAATTCCAAGTTGGCCTATATCTATATTCAGTGGAAAATATTCTATGTTGGTCTTTGAAAACATATTCTTAAAATATCCAAGCTTTGGTCCTTGAAAAAATCAAAAAAAAAAAAAAACACGCTTTGGCCTCAGAAAAATGTATAAAAAACCAGGAAGGAAAGCTCAAAAGTCGGGCGGGGCCGACTATATGATACCCTACACCACTATGCATATTTAGTAGAGCTCTCGTAAAAAGGTTTATACAGGACATTTCAGAGCTCTATGAGATATTTGGTACAAAATCAAAATCTATCTAATTCTATCGTGCATATTACGAACTATAGCTATATCTGAACCGGGTTTCTCCAAATTTGACGTATTAGCTTCTAGACTGAATTCAGTCTTATGTACGAAAATTCAGGTGATTTGGGCTGATATTGACCATTTAGTGCACAATTAACCTGAAATCGATAGAATAATGTGAAATTAAAATAGACTATTTTTGGGCTTTATCTGATATCTGGTACCAAATATCATTCCTGTGAAGATTATATTACGAATGTAAGGGACTTAAAGAGCTAGAGCTAGAGCTATATCTGAACCGATTTTTAATAAAATTTGTGTACTTGCTTATAGGCTGGTTTCGGTCGGATTCGCCAAAATTGATGCTATTACGGCCATTTGGTGGTCAATCACCCGAAATCGGATGAAGATATATATGGGAGCTATATCCAAATCTGAACCGATTTCGATAAAATTTAAAACAGCTATTCCTGTGCTCCATCTAATACCTGGTACCAAATATCACGGTTGTGGAGTGAATATTACGAATGTAAGGGACTAAAACACTAAATCGGATGAAACATATATATGGTTGCTATATCTATATTTAAACCGATTTTCACTAAATTTGATATACTTGCTTCAAGGCTGAATTTGGTCCGATGTACTAAAATTCAGTCGATTTGGACTTATATCGGCCATTTGGTGCACAATTAACCCGAAATCGGATAAAGATATATATGGGAGCTATATCCAAATCTGAACCGATTTCGATCAAATTACAAACAGCTATTTCTGGGCTGTATCTTATATCTGGAACCAAATATCATTCTTGTGGAGTGCATATTACGAATGTGAGAGGCTTAAACACCAAATCGGATAAAACATATATATGGGAGCTATAGCTGTTTCTGAACCGATTTTCTCCAAATTTGTTGTATTTGCTTCAAGGCTAATCTCGGTCACATGTGCCAAAATTCGGGCCATTTGGGCTGATATTGGCCATTTGGTGGTCAATTAACCCGAAATCGGATGAAGATATATATGGGAGCTATATCCAAATCTGAACTGATTTCGATCAAATTTAAAACAGCTATTTCTGTGCTCCATATAATACCTGGTTGTGGAGTGCATAGTAGGAATGTGAGGGACTTAAAGATTAAATCGGATGAAAGATATATATGGGAGCTATAGCTATATCTGAACCGATTTTCTTCAAATTTGATATACTTGCTTCTAGGCCGAACTCGGTTGGGTGTGCCAAAATTCAGGTAATTTGGACTGATAGTGGACATTTGGTGCACATTTAACCCGTAATCGGATGAAGATATATATTGGAGCTATATTTAAATTTGATCCGATTATCACCAATTTCAATAGGGTTCGTCCTTGGGTCAAAAAAAAATTTTTCGGAAAATTTCATCTCAATCGGATAATAAATGCGACCTGCATTTTGTTCACAAGAATACATGGACAGACGGACTGACATGCATAAATCGACTCAGAAAGTGATTCTATGAAGGTTCTCAAAAGTAAGTATGGGTCTATCTCGTTTCCTTCTCCATGTTACAAACAAATGCACAAAGACATAATACCCTTACCACTATGTGGTGTAGGGTATAATCAACGTTTTGGCCCTTAAATATTTTTTTATAAAATCCAAGTTTTGGTCTTTACAAAAAGATTTATCAAAAAAATCCACTTTTTTGTCCTTAAAAACTATTCCCTAAGAAATCCTTGTTGATCCATAAAAAAAAATTCTTTGAGAAGTCTACGTTTTGGTCCTTAAAAAATTAAAGTTAATAAGTCCTTACAACAATATCGTAAAAAACACACGACCTTAACTATCTGCATTTGTTGGTCCTTTAACATAAACGTATATAACATTTTTTTTTTTTCAAAAATTCATGTTTGTTTGTCGTTGAAAAAAGGTTCCACGAATCCAAATTGGTCCTTAAAGAAACTCCAAGGCTCGTGGTCCTCGAAAATATTCAATGTTGGTCTTTGAAAATATATTTTCAAAATAATGCACCTTTGTCATAGGTTGAAAAATAATTTCATGCAAATCTAAGCATTTCTCCTGGCATCGTTTCTAGTCAATGCTGAAAATTTAAGGACCGAGGTATAAAAAGAAACACTCACAATTTTTATTTCATCTCGCCACGAATTTGAAATTGACTTGAGCTTTGTCTACACCTGGATATTTTTAATCCTTTTAAATAAACATCATAAAATAAAATCTTCCCCTGAATTGCTCTAAAAACCCCAATACTTTTTCATAACCCTATTAACTACGAAGAAAATGAGAACACAAGTGACTGTTGTAAAAGATTAACTGGCAATCACATAAATGGCGTGTGAGTGTGTACCAAATAAAGTGAAACGTTGGCAAAACATGTTCTGCTTAAAGAAACAACAGAAAAAAAAAACAACCAAGCCTCCTTTCTCATACACTCGCCCAACAGAGATATACTCGCCACGATTTTGCTCATACAGAAAGTGCAGGGTTTCCAACATCTTATCGATACGATATACATACATCATACATACTTGTCATCGTTTCATCAAGTGAAAAAATAAAAAAACAAAATAAAAACCAGTAGAAAATTGAGTGTTTTACGTTATCTGTTGACTACACAACGACCCCATCTCCTATCGCCAGAGAAGAACTTAAAAGCAGACCATATAAAGCTAGACGAACTTAAGTAGAACAAAAGGTAAATTACGAGTAAATGATGATAGTCATCACGGCAACAAATGATAATGACCTGGTTTATTTTTTGTTCTGGTCAGATTCACAAGGAAAATGGAATCAGGCTGAGTAAGAAAATTAAAGAAGTAGCTCTGAAGTGTGAACTTGAGGATGGTTACAAATGGCGAACAGCAGAAGGTATTGGAAGAAAAATTACAAAAATTAAGAATCAATATTCTTGAAAAAAAAAAAAAAACTTTAATACACAACATGTCCATGTTTATTTCACCCAGATCACGAAAATCTCAACCCTCCTTGCATATACATATTAACATTTAAGGTACCGTATTCCTCTATTAAGTTATATGGATCTCTTGGGAAGAAAAACCAGATTCGTTCCAACAATAAGTGGTTCGGAATTCAATTTTTGTGGCGAATACCACGATTTTTGTTTGAAAGGATCCATCACTTCTATATGGACTTCGAAAATGAACCCATTCAAACTAAGCTATGCAAAAGCATCGGACAAAATATTGAACAAGATCGGCGTGACAACAATCTTAACAATCACTGAACCGATTACTATAACAGGTTAAAAAGAATCAGTCTATTCTGTCGACAGATGAACACTCCATCCAATGTATGTTTGTATTCATACAGGGTAAGATGAAAAAAATGCAACCAACTTCAGACTGCTGTCATTTCTAAGCCACTCGTCCGACAACCGTTTAAATTATTCCAGTGAGAGCTAATTATATTGTTTATAAGCGTACAACAGCATTTTGGTGAGAATTTTCCAGAAAAAAAGTTCTTCGTGATGGAATTCAAGCGTGATAGTGTGATTTCTTAATATTTGGCTGGAAACCACAAGTGGTTATCTTTAGAACACTCCAGCATTTAAATGTGAATAAATATTTTTTCTCGTACCATCGCTCGTTACCGTGATACTGGTAGCGTAGCTCGACATCAAGAAAGGGGACGAAAACAGCAACATCTGCACAAAATGGTTCGAAAAATAAAGAAGCGACTTGATCGAAACCCGATTCGGAGTTGCTGAAAAAATGGCTCGTGAGCTGAACATATCGCAATATTCCATTCGGCAAATGTTGAAAACTGAGCTCCGGGTAAAGCCCTTGAAATTCCAAACAGTGCAAGAACTTACCCCGCAACAGAAAGAAAATAGACTCAAAACAGCTAACGAGTTGCTTCGCTTCAGTTGGCCTCCAGAACACTAGCGCCGGCCATGGTGATGGTGTGGGACGCCATAACAGCTGATGGTCGCTCTGCGTTCGTATTAATCGACCGTTGCATCAGAATAAATGCCGAATATTATCGCAAAAATATTCTAGAGGGTGTATTAAAGCCGTGGGCACGCACACCTGGACATTCCAACAGGACTGAGCACCATCGCACTCAGCACCCTCCACCCAAGAATGGTTACACAATAAGGTTCCTCGCTTCATATCCAGCGCACAATGACCACCAATAAATCCGGACACCAATCATCATCAGAATAAATGGCGAATATTATCGCGAAAATATTCGGGAGAGTGTATAAAAGCCGTGAGCACGCAAACATCTTGGCCGCAGACCTTGAATATTCCAACAGGAGTCAGCACAATCGCACTCAGCATGCTCCACCCAAGAATGATTACGAAATGAGGTTCCTCTCCAGATACCAATCCGTTGGACTATTGTGTCTGGAGTATTTTGGAAAACAAGGTTGGCACTAAAAAATACTAAAGTGTCGATCACCTCAAGCAAGCGCTTTGTCGGGAATTGCCCAAAATACCGCCGAGCAACATTCGGGCAAAGTGTAACGGCTTCATTGGCCGTTTGAGAGCCATAATTCGTGCCAAAGGTGACCAATTCAAACAAATCTAAACTCATTCTAAAACGTTATGCCATTTCCGACATTTTTATACCCTACACCACATAGTGGTGCATTTGTTTGTAACAGGCAAAAGGAAACGAGATAGACCCATAGTTCCTTTTGATGATCTGCATAGAATCACATTCTGAGTCGATTTATGCATGTCCGTCTGGCCGTCCGTCTGTCCATGTATTTTTGTAAACAAAGTACAGTTCGCATTTATTGCCCTATCCAAATGAAATTTTGTACAAATCATTTGTTTGGCCCAAGGACGAACCCTATTGAAATTGGAGATAATCGGTCAAAATTTAGATATAGCTCCCATATATATCTTCGTCCGATTTGCCTTTTATTAGCAACCAAACGTGTAATATCAGCCCGAATGGTATGAAATTTTGCACATACAACCAAATTAGGCCTGAAAATAAGTATGCCAAATTGGATCGAAATCGGTTCAGATATACGTATAGCTCCCATATATATCTTCGTCCGATTTACTTTTTATTGTGCACCAAACGGCTAATATTTACCCAAATGGGATGGAATTTGGCACATACGACCGAATTGAGTCTAGAAGGCAGTATGCCAAATTTGGTGAAGATCGGTTCAGATATAGCTATAGCTCCCATATATATTGTTCATCCGAATTGTTGTATTTGTTACCCACAGCCGTAATATGCACTCCGTAACAACGATATTCAGGGAAATATATCAAATATAGCTCAGAAATATCATTGCCAAATTTTATCGAGATCGGTTCCGATTTGGATATAGCTCCCATATATATCTTTATCTGATTTCAAATTAATTTTGCACCAAATGAGCAAAACAAGTCCGAATTTAAAAGATACAAATGCTTCGGCATATTTAGTCCTTTGAAATTTAATTATAATCATAGCGTGTATGATTGAATTCTCCCATAAAAACTTTTAATTGTTATGTACTAAAATTAGCAAATTATATACTAAATTAGCAAAGTGGTGTAGGGTATCATAAAGTCGGCCCCGCCCGACTTTAGGACATTCTTTACTGGTTTGCTTTCATTCTGTGAAATTTAAAAAAAAAAATGTAAAAATTCAGGTGTTCTTCAAATTTGGCAAATTGCTAAATTTTGCCTGTATTAGATAAAGTATGAAAATGGAATGCTTCTGTCCGCTATATCTGTTACCTCGCGCAATATTTGAATATTTTCTAAAAATGTGCAAATATATCATATAAAGTGTAGGAAGTGGTTGATATAGTCCAAATCTGATACGTTTTAATATATATATCGGGCTTAGGTCTGATATTATTTGGTCTATATCGTCCAAATACTTCGGAACCTCCCCATAGAGGTACAACCGTTTGAATAATCAAGGCTGAGGGTAAGGAAAATGGTCTATATTGGTCCATGTTTAGTCATAGCCCCCATATAACTGTACCTCCCTATATTCGGTATTTTGACGATTTTAGCTATTTAAATGTTTCCAAGAATCGGAATTATTCTTTATTTATTTAATTAATTGTAATGTAGGGAATTTCCAATTTCTTTCTGCTTTTTAATTTGTTTTTTAGTTATTTGTTTCTTTTAAAGACAAAGGAATACATTACTAATTACAAAAAGAAAATAAAATAAATTATTTTTTATTCTTTTAAACAAAAAAGTTACTTTGCTTACATGTTAGAAGAGAGAATGTTAATAACTCGAAAAGAGAGGGTAACATTTTCCACCACCTCTTTAATTAAAGGAAAATAAAAGATATTCAAAAAGTGTTTTAGTCCTGAAGAAATTTTCTTTAGCTGGCCTTCCTTCACAACGGCTCAAGAGATTCCCTACTCTTTCTCCCTTCTATCAACTGTGTAATGAAAGTCTTCTTAAAAATCTCACATGTCTAGATTGCAAAGAAGGAAAAAAACTTCCAGAAAATATATTTTTCTTTTAATTATATTCTTTCTGTGAAAATAAAAAACAGGTCATTCTCACCATTTACTTTGAGGTTTTTAACTATTTTCTTTTAGTAGACTAAACAACTAAAACACCAATAAAAAAAACTCTTGTGTTTTTGTCTCTATGGGTAAACAAAATAAATATACATATTTTAATTGTCAATTCTAGTTTGGTTTTTTGTTAAACCATAAATATGAAAATTTCAAAACAGAAATTTATTTTTATAAAACAATTGAAATTTTCACATGAATGCAAAACATATTGCATATACAAACATAAAAAAAAACACAAACAATTACAAAGCAAAAAATATATCTCCCTCAACATTCCAATAAAACAATCAATCGATTTAAATTCATGTAGCTAAGGCTAAAAACAAATAACAATACATACTCCCCCTTTTTAAAAATAGATTTAAATTTTAAATGGAATTTTTATTGCAATCAACACAACAACAAATAGAAAAACTCTCACCCTACTACTACCTTCTACTACTGGCAATTTTTTCCTGTCAATTAAATAAAAATTCCAACAAAAAAAAACAACATTTGTTCATTTTCTCCAGCCGAAACTTAAGAAGAGTGAAGGAGTGAAAGAGAGAGAGTGGAACAAAAACTATCATTTATCTTGTAATCTAATCATGTTTTACAAATACAAACGCATAACATACATACACATTCAACTACCCCCACCACTGCTACATAGGATTCTTAGGCATGGATGGAGCACTTTAGACACAGTTGAGTACTTCACAGACACAGTTTAAGTACTTCACTTTTAAGGAAGGAACAGTAACTCTTCATTTGAGAAATAGGCAGGGATGGGCGTGGAGTAGGACATGTGATAAAGCCTGGTTTTTGGGCATTTGTATAAAAGGAAAAAAAATGGTAAATATTGTGCCATATAAAATATTGTGTCATATAAAATAAAAAATCTGCAACAAAGTCAACGCCATAATTTTTAAATTTTTTTTAATTTTATTGAATTAAAAGAAAAAATGTCGGAAATAGCATCAAATTTTAGAAAAAGTTTAGATTTGGTCACCTTTGGCTAGAATTATGGCCTTGAAACGGCTAATGAAACCGTCACACGCTGCCCGAATGTTGCTCTGCGGTATTTTGGTCCATTACCGGCGAAGCGCTTGCTTGAGGTAATAGACACATTGGTATTTTTTAGTGCCAACCTTGCTTTCCAAAATACTCCAGACACAATAGTCCAACGGATTGGTATCCGGAGATTCTGGTGGCCATTGGAAATGAAGCAAGGAACCTTACTTTATAACCATTCTTGGGCGGGGCTTGCTGAGTCCTGTTGGAATGTCCAAGGTCTGTGGCAAAAATGTTTGCGTGCTCAAGGCTTTAATACACCTTCCAGAATATTTATATAATACTCGGCATTTATTCTGATGCCACGGTCGATTAATACAAGCGGAGAGCTACCATCGGTTGTTATGGCGGCCCACACCATCACCATTGCCGGCGCTTGAGTTTTGGTGGCCATCCGAAGGTGCACATCTTCAGCTGACCTATATGGCAAGTAAACACGATCATTTTGTTTGCTCACAAACTGCTGGACAACGAATATTTTCTCATCGGGAAAACTAAATTCGGCAGTTCACCACTCTCGACCAAGCGAGGCAACTCGTTAGCTCTTTTGAGTCTATTTTCTTTCTGTTGCAGTGTAAGTTCTTGCACTTTTTGGAATTTCAATGGCTTTACCCAGAGCTCATTTTTCAATATTTGCCGAATGAAATATTGCGATATATTCAGCTCACGAGCCATTTTCGGCCACTGCGACGCTAGATCAAGTCGCTTCTTTACTTTTCGAATCATATCTGCTGATGTTGCTGTTTTCTTTCGTCCACTGCCTTGATGTCGGGCTACGTTTCCAGTATCACGGTAACGAGCGATGGTACGAGACACAAAAGATGTATTCGCATTTAAATGCTGGAGTGCTCTAACGATAGCCACTTGTGGTTTTCCAGCCAAATATAAAGAAATCCCATTATCACGCTTGAATTCCATCACGAATAACATTTTTTCTGGAAAATTCGCACCAAAATGCAAGTGTACGCTTGTAAACCATATAATAAGGTGTCACTGGAATTATTTTAATAGCTGTCGGACGAGTGGCTTAGAAGTGACAATAGTCTGAAGTTGGTTGCAGTTTTTTTCGTCTCACTCTGTATAGAGCTGAAACCCCGAAATTTCTATATGCTTGTACGAAAAGTACTAAATGTTACAAAATTCTGTATTGGGTGAGAGATAGATATTTAATTTTGAAAATTGGTGTTGGTGTCTGTGTTTCAGATGTGATATTGAGGTTTCTGTTGGAATTCGGAATTAAGATATGGAGGTGGTTTTGAAAATGCGTGCTATATTTGTACTAAAAGTACTTGATGGTACTAAATTTGGTATTGGTTGAAGAAATAGAGACGAATTCCGGAAATTGAATATTAAAGTTTCTATTGGTATCTGGTGTTGAGATCTAGTGGTGGTTTTGAAAATGTATACTATAACCGTTCGAAAACTTCTTAATGGTACTAATTTTAGATCAATGTTCATGTCTTGAACGGAGAAATGTACATGTTTTTGGATATGCGAACTAAAAGCATAGGGTGAAGGGATCGAGCTGAAACTCTGAAATTTAATATTGACGTCACTATTGGTTTCTGGGGATTATATATGGAGTCGTTGATGAAGTTTTGTCCATTTTGAGTATTAACAAGTTAAAAAACAGTAAGTTCGGCCGTGCCGAACTTTGATTACCCTCCTCCATTTGGAACTAATTTGGAAATAAAAAAAAATAAAATCCTCAAAAAAAATTATGTTAAAATTTAATAATACCGAATATTGCCGTTATATTGGGGTCTTTACGAAGTGAACCTACATCGGCATTGTTTCTATTAGCCATTACCATATTCAAATTCGAAACTTGAAATAAACGGTGAATAATGTAGCTAAAATCATAAAAATATCGTATATAGGGAGGTACCGTTATATCGGAGCTGTGCGAAGACCTGGACCTGCATAGACAATTTTCTGTCGCAGGATGTAGCATCCATTGCAAACTTCAAATAACAGATCTCAAACAATTTCGATGGGTATTGTACCTAAAATCGGCAAAATACCGAATATAGGGAGTTACTGATATATGGAGCCTATACGAAGACCTGAACCTGCATAGACATTTTTCTGTCACAGACTGTAGTTCCAATTACGAACTCAAAATACGTAATTTGAGACAATTCCGGTGAATAATGGCGCTAAAATCATCAATATACCGAATATTGGGAGGTACCGTTATATGGGGGCTATACGAAGACCTGGACCTTCATAGACATTTTTCTGTCACAGACTGTAGTTCCCATTACGAACTCTAACTACGTAATTTGAAACAATTCGGGTGAATAATGGAGCTAAAATCATCAAAATACCGAATTTTGGGAGGTACCGTTATATGGGTGCTATACGAATACGCGGACCTGCCCAGGTAATTTTCTGTCATAGGCTGTAGTATCCATTTCGAACTTGAAATACTAAAGTTGAAACAATTCCGGTGAATAATGTCGCTAAAATCATCAAAATACCGAATATCGGGAGGTACCGTTATATGGGGGGTATATGAAAACGTGGACCGAAATGAACCATTTACGAACTTAACCTGCCTACAGGAAAAATAAACAGGTGAGCAAAATTTTAGCCTTCTATCTCAATTCGTTCGAAAGATAGCGTGATTACAACAGACAGACAGACGGGCATGGCTAAATCGACTTAGAATTTTACGCTGATCAAGAATACATATATACTTTGTTGGGTCCGACGTGAGTATTTCGAAGAGTTACAAACGGAATGACAAAGTTAATATACCCTCCATAGTATGGTAAAGGGTATAAAAATGCTGTACAAGAACTGTTGAAACTAATCTAAAATTTTATGGTGGACTATTCGCTGTCGATTTAAGGGGTATTTGCTAGTATCTTTCTCCACCAAAAAAATATTTAAAACAAGACATGGAATTCCCATCCCTGAATTGTGCCTCCCACAAAAAAAAAAAAATCCGAAAAACAAAAAACTTTACAAAATCATCAATGCATAGAATGTTACTTTGTATGTGTGTGTGAGTGAGTGCGAACACTTAACCAATTTCATACATCCAGACAACGCCATTCACTCGCAATGTGGATTACTTCATGCCTTGGGTGTTCAAACATTTTCGTAATTCCCTTTTTGCTGTTGTTGTTGTTGATGTCCTTGCCATTACTGAAGTCGATT
Source organism: Musca domestica (assembly GCF_030504385.1). Lineage (NCBI taxonomy): Eukaryota > Metazoa > Arthropoda > Insecta > Diptera > Muscidae > Musca > Musca domestica. The sequence continues at coordinate 2,984,373 of NW_026712219.1, read as the reverse complement.
TCGGTCTTGTTCATTACATCCTCGGACAACGAGGCAAATAATAACATCTTTGTCCATTGGCAACACCAAAAATACCGGAGAATTCCAAAGCCATCCATACTAAGCCCAACCCAGCGCAAATCCATTTGGCGGTGTGTAAACATTTCGAGCCCATTTCGAGGGTGGAAATATAATACTTATGTAAGCGGACGAAGGGGGGAGTGTGTTTTAACTAAATGTCAACAGCCAAAGAAGAACGAACAGCAACAAAAATAAAAACTGCTGATGCAGCATGACACAGTGGGGGCGTTTGTTGGAGTTTTTAACAAGACATACTTACGTATTTGTCGAATTTTTGGCGGGCGTATTACGTGACAACAACATCTGCCCACTGTTGCGCCAATAACAAATATTATTAAACAAACATCGCCGAACGACAACAGCAATAACAACATAGCCCATGAGTGACACTAACTAATGGAGCAGAATTTCAACTCCTTCGTTTTGCTGACGGCTGTCAGCCTATCCGCCTTTCTCTCCCACCCCTACGGCACGTGCCATCGTTTCAATGCGTAACGCAGGAATTTTAATATATTTTGGATTATTTGCCAAATTAATATAAAAGCATGACTCATATTTTTGTCTACTTAGCGACCCGGTTATTTGCAAAAGTGTTGATGTTTGTTAAATACATGGCAATAAGGCCTAAAACGGTCATCAATGCACACCCAAAAAAGTGGGGAGGAGATTATGAAGTCTAAAGCGGGGAAGGGGTCAAAAATAAAATTGCCCTTACTTAAGATTCGGTGTTTCAAAAGATCAGAAGGATTAGAAAACGTTGATTAAAACAAGTAAGCAAAGGCTATAGTCGTGCAGGGCCGACCATGTGATACCCTACAACACTACAATATGTTAGAGGCCCCCTCATGTCAAAATCAGTTTTGGAAGATTTCGCTTTTGAAATTATGTCACGGAGCACTGCCCAGATATTACCCTTAGCATTTTGACCAGGGACATTGTCCCAATATTTATGCACTCCGTCGTGCTGTTAGTTTGTGTGCTCCATTTTACGGCTAAATATAATCCAATGGCTTAAATTCTAACTTCATGCGAGATTTCGTGTCCTTTGGTTTCTATTTGTGACCTTTTTAATGGCTGAAAAATCAGGAAAAGTTTTAGTTGTTGGTTCATTTCAACTCCTAATATGTTGGCGACATCTTTGTAAACAATAGGCCTAACCCTTCTGAGCCCAACCCTACCCCCGTGAACATTTTCGTGAGGATCGGACGATATTTGCAATCCTTATATATAACTCCAACCTGTGTTGTAAAGTGAAAAAATATTACAAAATATTATAAGTCAAATTGAAAAAATCGCACGCGATAAAAAATATAAAAAAATAAAAAATGTCACAAAATACTACAAAATCTATATTAACATTTTTACTGGCATTTTTTTATGAGATTTTTTTTAGATTTTATGCTTTTATGCCAAGATGGCATTCTGAATTGACAAAATTTGTCAAAAGCGGTCCAGCCATTCTTCAGGTATAAGCATTTTAGCTAACATCCCCTTCCTTTGTATATATGTATTGTATATATTCCGCTATATATATCCGATGTCTTTACTATCGGTATCTACGTCACGGTCAGAATTGACCTGTTCGGCTTTTTATGATTTCGCCGGGATTAAAAATATTCGCGGTTTGATGGAAATTTGGCTTTTATTTAACACAAATGTTATGGCCTATTTCACCCACTAAATATTACCCGATGACCATCAAAATTGGAAGGCTTCTGCCCAGCCCTAAGCTCTAGAACCATGCCAACTTCCGCTTCGATTGGTCTATAATTGAGACTTGTAGAGCAGCTGCAAAATCAGGAATTTTTTCAGTTTTTGGTCCATTTCAACCCCTAGATATTATGCGACCATCTCCAAAATAAATAGGGTTCTATTCTGGCACTATCCCCACCTTCATTCTTAATTTCGGGCCATAATTGCGACCTGTAGAGTGATTACAAAATAACATGGACAGACGGACGGACATACATAGCTAGATCGACTCAGCTCGGCGAGCTAGGAAGATCCATATATACTTTCCTATGTGGGAAATCAATATTTCGAGGTGTTACACAATTTTTGGCCCAATCAAACTTTTAATACCCCAAACACATAGTGTTTTAGAGTATAAAAATTCAAATTACCAGCAAAATTACAAATTTGTTTGATTTTATATGAATATTTTTGAAAGGACCTGCAAAGGACGTTTCTGAAAACAACATTTTTTAAAAGAGCAGCAAGTGTTCCAAACAGTCATTTAAATAAAAAAGATTGCAATATCAATATTGGACTAATAAAAGACCTAATAAGTTGCAACAATGAATTTCATAAAAAACATCTATGAGTGGACCTGCAAAGGACTTTCAGCGTTACAAAAGTGGATTTTTTAAAAAATGTTTTTCCAAAAAAATCTATTGGAGCTACCAATGTGGATTTTATAAACGTGTATTTCCAAGGGCCGTCATCGTTTCAAACGTCGATTTTTTTAAGAACATTTTTTCCAAGCACCTTTAGAATTGCAACCGTGGATTTGCTTGGAAACAATATTTTCAAAGGATAATTTGAGATACAAACGATGATTTTTCATGGAAAATTTTCAAAAAACCATTAGAGTTCTAAATGTAGAATCCTTGAAAAATAATTCCAAAGAACCAACAAACGTGGTCTTATCAAGGAATATTTTCCAAAAACCACCAGAGCTGAAAATGTCGATTAAAAAAAAAAAAAAACAAATATTTTTCCAAAAACCATCAAAGTTATAAAATTTTTTAAATTTATTTTCAAGGACTATCAGTGTTGTAATGGTGAATCCACTTTGTTTTTTAAGGACAATCAGGATTCGTCTGAATATATGTTGAATAAAAATTGTAAGTACTATATGAAGCACAATTTATGTTTTTTGTATACCCTCAGACATATGGCAAGAGAGAGAGTAAACAGGATAAGAAAAAACTGCAATATAGTCAAACGCCATAATTTTTACTTTTTTTATACCCTCCACCTTGGAAAGGAGGGTATATTAACTTTGTCATTCCGTTTGTAACATCCTTAAATATTCGTCTTAGACCCCATAAAGTATATATATTCATAATCAGCATAAAATTCTAAGTCGAATTAACGATGTCCGTGTGTCTGTCTGTCCGTCTTTCTGTCTGTCTTTCTGTCTGTCTGTCTGTCCGTCTGTCTGTTGAAATCACGATACAGCCCACATTATTTGACGTAGAGCGCCATAATTTAGCAGAGCTATTTATATCGTGTCTAGGATGGTTGGTATTGAAAATGAGATATATCGGTACACGTTCTGGTATAGTCCCCATACAATGGTACCTCCCGATATTCGGTATTTTGATGATTTATGCCACGATTTTTCACGGATTTGTCTGAAAATTGGTATTTATAGGTCATAACGGGTTCCTGAGCGTGTGCCAAAACATTGCATGTATAGGTCCACGTTGTGGTATAGCCCCCATATAAAGGTACCTCCCGATATTCGGTATTTTAGTTTTTTTTTGCCACATTTTTTCACGGATTTGTCTAAAAATTGGTATTTGTGGGTCATAATGGTTTCCAGCTCCGGTGGCGAAACATTGCATGTATAGGTCCATGATTTGCTATAGCCACCACATAACGATACCTCCCGATATTCGGTAATTTGATGATTTTTGCAACATTTTTTCACGGATTTGTCTGAAAATTGGTGTTTGTTCGATATAATGGGTTCCAGCTCCGGTGGCGAAACATTTCATGTATGGGTCCATGATTTGGTTTAGATTTCTTCGAATTGGTCACATTTAGCACGAATTATGGTCTTCAAACGGCCAATGAAACCGTCACACGTTGCCCAAATGTTGCTCTGCGGTATTTTGGCCCATTCCCGGTGAAGCGCTTGCTTGAGGTGATCGACACTTTGGAATTTTTAGTGCCAACCTTGCTTTCAAAATATATTCCAGATACAATAGTCCAACGGATTGCTATGCCAGAGATTTTGGTGGCCATTGTACGCTGGAAATGAAGCGAGAAACCTCATTTTGTAACCATTCTTGGTTGGCGCGTGCTGAGGCGATGATGCTGAGTCCTGTTGGAATGTCCAAAGTCTGTAGCCACAATGTTTGCGTGTCCAAGGCTTAAATACACCCTCCAGAATATTTTCGCGATAATATTCGGCATTTTTCTGATGCTACGATTGAATAATACGAGCGGAGAGCGACCATCGGCTGTTATGGCGGCCCAGACCATCACGACGGCCGGTGCTTGAGTTCTGTTGGCCAACCGAAGGTGCACATTTTCAGCTGACCTCTTTGGCAAGTAAACACGATCGTTTTCTTTGTTTAAAAACTGCTGGACAACGAATGTTTTCTCATCAGAGAAAACCAAATTCGGCAGTTCACCACTTTCGGCCAAGCGAAGCAACTTTTTAGCTCTTTTGAGTCTATTTTCATTCTGTTGCGGTGTAAGTTCTTGCACTTTTTGGAATTTCAAAGACTTTACCACGAGCTCATTTTTCAATATTTTCCGAATGAAATATTGCGATATGTTCAGAACACGAGCCATTTTTCGGCCACTGCGATGCGGGTTTCGATCGCTTCTTTACTTTTCGAAACATTTTTGCTGATGTTGCTGGTTTCTTCCGTCCACCTCCTTGACGTCGGGCTACGCTACCAGTATGTTGATGTTACAACACACAAAAAATTTATTCACATTTAAATGCTGGAGTGCTAACGATCGCCACTTGTAGTATGACGCTTGAATCTCGAATAACTGTATTTTCTGGAAAATTCTTAACAAAATACTTTTGTAGGCTTGTAAACAATATAATGAGGTATCACTGGAATAATTTTAAGAGCTGTCTGACGAGTAACGTAGAAATGACAGCAGTCTGCATTTTTTCATCTTTTTTTAAGGATTGACGGTTGTCCTTTGATAAATAATGTTCTCTGGAAAATCACCCAAAACTTGATAATATATATATATAGATATATATATATATATATATATATATATATATATATATATATATATATATATATATATATATATATATATATATATATATATATATATATATATATATATATATATATATATATATATATATAATATATATATATATATATATATATTTTCATTATATTTCATAATTAACAATATTTTTATACAACTATTGCCAATTTCGTTTATTACTATTTATTGAATATTACATGCCTCTCTTTACAAATATCCTGTTCATCTGTATTTTCCTTGATATTCGAAAACCTATTACCTCATTTTTGCAAAAACCTTAACCGATTAATTTTTGCTTCTGCCAAAACTATAGCGCAATTACCTTTCAGCCAACCTTTTAACATTCTGCTCAACTATTAAAGACATTTGGGGTTGGAGAATAGGAAAGCCTTGTTGGTTTAACACTAAATACGAATATCCTTAATGACTGTGATAATAATCATAATAATAACAATAACATTTAACAACAGCTTCCTCACACACCTCCCCCCTTGCAAAAATTGTTGCAACAAAGGCCATTATGGTTTTCACAACATCAGGCAGGAAAAGTGGCAGCCATCTCTTGAGCTTCTTTCGGTCGGTCTACAGCCAGTAATGAATGAATGAACGAATGAGCGGGCGAGCGAGTGAAAGGACTAACCAATAGAAATATTTAACAAATTCATGACACTTTAGTTTGCAAATATGTTGGTCGGTCGGTTGGTTAGATGGCTGGCTTTTTGGTTCCTTAATGTCTATCTGCCATGAGATGCGCTGCTGTACAACAACAGCCACATTTCATCTTCCTGTGAACAACAAACACATTTTTCTATTTTTGTAATACACATAAATTGTGTTGCTGCGTGTGTGTGTGTCGGTGCGTTAGTTCCTTGAGATAGTATATGTTAGAAGATATTAACTTTTAAGTTTATAAATTATTTCCGAAAATCGTTTAGCGAACCCATTCTATGGGGATGTTCATTTCTCCTTTTGAACAATTGATTTTGTCATGGGACGTTGTTGGCGAAATTCGTTCGCATGCTGCCTGGCATTTGCTGTTGAAGCGTTATGCTACGCAGTGTCCTTTGTATTTTGTGATAAATGACAATGTTTTCCCATCATAATTTATGTTTTGCCAAGAAGGATGTAGTTTGTAAGGAAATGTATGTATATAGATACAAATATTTGTTTAAAGGAGAGAGAATGGTGGTATTTAAATTATTAGAAACATGTCGATAGCAAAAGAAAATACAAAAAAACAGTTCAATTTCTGAAAAATGTCCTTGGAAATATGAAAAAAAAAAAATTCACTTTTGTAGCTCTGCTAATCTTTGAAGAATAATGTTAAAATCCATGATATGGATGGATATAATAGTTGTTCAAAAATATTTGAATAAGTTTGGCTCTTTAAAATACAGGGTTGCCCATATTCGACGGACCCATCGGGCACGCCACGCGAGCGCTCTGATATAGTTGAAACTTACATTCAACAGAAGTAGTCAGTTGTGAAAACTCAACGTGCTTTTAAAATATTAAAAAATGTGAGAAGTGCGCCTTCTAAGAATACCATTAAGCGTTTATACGAAAAATTTTCGACTGGTAAGGCTCTTTCTAATCCGAAGAGGCCATATAAAAGTCGACCAAGGCGATCGGCCGAGAATATCGCTGCCATACGAGCCAGTGTTGAGAGGTCCCAAGAACATCCCAAACACGCCGTTCTCAGCAGTTGGGCATGGCTCGGTCCAATTTACAACGGATTATTCGCATTGATTTGCATTTGTTCCCGTACAAAATTCAATTGACGCAAAGAATGTTGCCTGCGGACAAGCCTCGTCGTTTGGAATGGGCCGTCGAATATGGGCAACCCTGTATTCAGGGTAAGATAAAAAAAACTGCAACCAACTTCAGACTGCTGTCATTTCTAAGCCACTCATCCGACAGCGGAAATTAAAATTATTCCAGTTCATAATATTGTTTACAGGAGTAAAAAAGCATTTTGGTTAGATTTTTCCAGAAAAAAAAGCTATTCGGATGGAATTCAAGCGTAATAGTGTGATTTCTCTATATTTAGCTGGAAAACCACAAGTGGCTATCGTTAGAGCACTCCAGCATTTAAATGCGAATAAATCTTAGTGTCTCGTACCATCGCTCGGTACCGTGATACTGGTAGCGTAGCCCGACGTAAAGGAGGTGGACGGAAGAAAACAGCCACATCAGCAGAAATGGTTCGAAAAGTAAAGAAGCGACTTGATCAAAACCCGCGTCGCAGTGGCCGAAAAATGGCTTATGAGCTGAACATATCGCAGTATTCCATACGGCAAATATTGAAAAATGAGCTCGGGTTAAAGCATTTGAAATTCCAAAAGTGCAAAAACTTACTCCACACCGCAAAGAAAATAGACTCAAAAGAGCTAAAGAGTTGCTTCGCTTGGCCGAAAGTGGTGAACTGCCGAATTTGCTTTTCTCCGATGAGAAAACATTCGTTGTCCAGCAGTTTGTAAACAAACAAAATGATCGTTTTTACTTAGCAAAGAGGTCAGCTGAAAATGTGCACCATCGGTTGGCCACCAGAACTCAAGCGCCGGCCATGGTAATGATGTTGGCCGCCATAACAGCCTATGGTCGTTATCCGTTCGTATTAATCTATCGTGGCATTAGAATAAATGTCGAATATTATCGCGAAAACATCCTGGAGGGTGTATTAAAGCCTTGGGCATGCAAACATTTTGGCCGCAGACCTTGGACATTTTAACAGGACTAAGCACCATCACACTCAGAACGCGCTACCAGAGACTGATTGTTAAGTGAGGTTCCTCGCTTCATTTCCAGCGTACAATGGGCACCAAAATCTCCGGATACCAATCCCTTGGACTATTGTGTCTGGAGTATTTTAGAACGCAATGTTGGCACTAAATAATACCAAAGTATCGATCACCTCAAGCAAGCGTTTCGTCGGGAATGCGCAAAAATGCCGAAGAGCAACATTCGGGCAGCGTGTGACAGTTTCATTAATCATTTCAAGGTCATAATTCGTGCCAAAGGTGACCAATTCGAATAAATCTAAACTTATTCTAATATTTGATGCTTTTTCCGAAAATTTTGCTTACATTCAATAAAAAAAAATAAAAAAAAAATTAAAAAAAATTGTCAAAATTATGGCTTTTGACTTTTTTTTTCGACAGTTTTTTCGTATCTCACTCTGTACACGTTTGTACTTCTGAAGGTCCTTTAAATTTATTTTTATAAATTCACGTTTGAACCTCTGAAAAACATTTTTATTTTTTTGAAAAATATTTTTTATAAATCTACGTTTTAACCTCTGGAAGTCATATGAAAAATATTTTTAAAAATCCACGCTTGTACCTCTGAAGGGCCTTTAAAAACATATTTTTTTAAACCACTTCTGTGCCTATGAAGATTTTGAAAAATTATTCTCTGAAAAGTCCATGTTGTGCCTCTGAAGTTCCTTAGAAAATATTCTTCTTAAAATTCCACGTTTATAACTCAAATTTCTTTAAGGTCCTTTGAAAATATTTTTTTTACATTGCACGTTTCTAACACTGAAGGTCCTTTAAAACGATTTTGTTAATACATTTTTTGCTGAACCTTTAATTTTTTTTTTTTTGCGGAGTAAAAAATTAAAATCTAATTTTTAGAATATTCTCCAAAAAAAAAAAAAAAAAAATCAACATTTGGTCATCTAATCGTCCTTTGTCAAATTTCCTGGAGGTCCTTTGTAAAATATTATTGCAAAAATACAAGATTTTAGTTCTTACATATCTCTTTTTTTTCTTCCATCGCTTTAAGATCTCCTTCAATTGTTCATTTCAATAACATAATTTGTGTTCATTAAAAATAATTCCCATTCACTTCAAACACCTTAGCGAATAAAAAGTTGAAGGAATAATCTCATGTTTAGACGGAGTAGATTCTGTGATTACATTTAATGCCAAGAATCTTAGGAGATGCTTGAACTTGTTGATATTCATCATTAACCACACACACACACACATACACACTCAAAGACAGAGACTTTCAAACTTGAAGTAATGATTTCTTTTTACAAAAGGCTCTAACTCATTTACATATCCACACACACACACACATACGTACAAGAATGTAATATGTAAATTTTAATAATAATTTACCAACAAACCGAACGAACGAAATTTCGTTACGCGTCTTTCACATAATTTTTCCGGCCGTCATGTTACCAAACCTATTAAATATTCAATCAATCAGCTGAGATGTAACATCAACACCATTTCCAGTGCCATCAACACCATTTCGCCATCGCCACTTCCATCACCGGTGCGCCATCATTGATGTGAGTCGCGTAAGTAACGCATTGTGATCAACCAAACGAAACGAGGAGCCATAGCTGGGAGTTTGAAAAATGAGCAATTTTGACAGGCAGCAAAATGTTTTGCCACAACACCACCCCACCCTCCCCACGGAAGTGTTGTCGAGCTGTAAAGCATAAAATATTCACAAGCTTCCCAATGTTCAATGCGGCTTTGGTTGAGTAATTCTTGTAATGTGATGGTGTGTGTGTATGAGTGTGTAAGAGTATGGTGTGAATGCTATGTATCTGTGGCGGTAGCTGGCGTATGTCTGATGAGTTTTTTTCTTTTGTTGCCGTTCGGAATGAACAAACATTATGCGGTTAATATATTTCAATGTCTTCTTAATTTTTGCGCTCTATTTGTTAAGAACATGAAATGTAAGCGGCGACAGCAACAAAAAAATATGAAAACAAAATGGAAGTGGAAATGATGGACGACGATAACATGCCGTCATCGATGTAGCTATCAATTTTAAGCTAACCATCAAGAGCATTGAAACCGACTGACATTGTCAGAGTTATTAACATGTGTGTGTGTGTGTGTGTGTGTGGGGGGGGGGGGGGGGGCGGCGGTAAATTTGTTTGTGTTGAAAATTAGGAAATGAAAATTGGAAAAAGTTTTTGGAACGTCAAGTGATTGATGCAAAGGATTTTTTCAAAAATTGTAGATGTAGAGAGAAAATGATTTTTAAAATTATAGTAGGACTATTGGAGACCTTCCACTTTATCTATAGAAAAGCTGTTACAAGTCTTCCAACCATTGAAGAGCTCTTACAGGTCAAAACTCTCCAGTGACGTGGATAATGGAAAAAAATTTGCTTCAAACACCAACAAATCAATAAACGTGATTTTTTTAAAGAACATCTCTCCAAGGACTATCAGTTTGAAAAACCAGGACTTTTAAGAAATGCCCTTAAAGAACAATCAGATTAAAAAATGTGAATTTTAAAAAAAATATATATCTCTTCAAGGATAAATAAACGTGGATTTTTTAAAGACTACATCTTCAAGGTCTAACAGATCAATAAACTTGTATTTTTTAAGGAATATATTTTCAAGGATCATCAGCTCCATAAACGTGGATTTTGTAAAGAATATCTCTTCAAGGACCATCAGATCAATAAATGTAGATTTTTTAAAGAATATCTCTTCAAGGACCATCCGATCAATAAACGTGGATTTTTTTAGAAAATATATCTCCAAAGACCATCATATCAATAAACGTGGATTTTGAAAGAATCTTCAAGCGGCATCGGATCAATAAGTGTGGATTTTTCATAGAATAATTTTCAAGAACCATCAGATCAATACTCCGGATTTTTTAAAGAATATATCTTCAAGAATAATAAATTCTCTTCAAGAATAAATAAATTTTTTTAAAAATATCTCTTCAAGGACCATCAGTTCAATAAACGCGGATTTTTTAAAGAATATCTGTTCACAGACCATTAGATCAATAAACGTGGATTTTTTAAGAAATAATTTTCAAGGACCATCAGATCAATACTCCTAGATTTTTTTAAGAATATCTCTTCAAGAACCATCTGATTAATAAATTCTATTTTAGAGAATTTCTCTTTACGGACGGGAAACTTTTAAAGAAAAACTCTCAAGGGCCATCAGATCAATAAACACAGATTCTTTAAAGCTTATCAAGGGCCACCAGGATAATAAACGTGTACATATTAAAGAATATATCTTCAAGGACCATCAGATCAATAAACGTATATTTTAAAGAAGAAATATCAGATCAATAAACATAGATTTTTTTAAATATCTCTTCAAGGACCATCAGCTCAATAAACGTGGATTTTTCAAAGAATAATTTTCAAGGACCATCAGATCAATACCCCTGGATTTTTTAAACAATATCTCTTCAAGAACAATCTGATTAATAAATTTTCTTTTAAAGAAATTTTCTTCAAGGACATGGAATTTTTAGAGAATTTTTCTTCAAGGACGTGGATTTTTTAAAGAATTGTTCTTCAAGAACCATCAGATCAATAAACTTATATGTTTAAAGAAGAAATATCAGATCAATAAACACAATTTTTTTTAAATATCTCTTCACGGACCATTAGATCAATAAACGTGGATTTTTCAAAGAATAATTTTCAAGGACCATCAGATGAAAATACCCCGGGATTTTTTTTTTAAAGAATATCTCTTCAAGAACCATCTGAATAATACATTTTTTTAAAGAGTTTTTCTTCAAAGACATTTAAAAAAAATTTCTTCAAGGACGTTGAATTTTTAGAGAATTTTTCTTCCCGGACTTGGATTTGTTAAAAATTGTTTCTTGAAGGACCATTGGCTTTTCTGAAAGAATATCTCTTCAAGGACCATCAGATTATCAGAGATGATTTTTTTAAAGAATTTCTTTCCAAGGACCATCATATCAATAGCGTGGATTTAAAAAAACAATTCTCTTCATAGACAACCAGATCAATAAACGTGGATTTCTTAAAGAATGTCTTTTCGAGGATATTCTATAAAAAAAACAGTGACCTCAATATCAAAATTCAGACTTTCAACTCTCTTCCTTCACCCAATACCAAATTTATAAACATTTATTACGAATATTCAAAACAATCTACATCTCCAACGTTAGCACCATTTAATACCTGTCAAACAATTATAGTTCGCATTTTTAAAGCCACCACCAGATACCAATAGAGACTTCAATATTAAATTTCAGAATTCCAGTTCAAGTGAGTACTACATACTAAATGTGTACTACAATTGTATGAAAAGTACTGGCATACAATTGTAGAAAACATTTCCAAATCCACCTCCATATCTAAATTGCAGATACCAACAGTTATCACTATAAAAATATTCGCGGGTTCAGCTCCATCCCTAAACCCAATACCAAATATAGTATAATTTAGTACTTTTCGTACAATTTTAGTACACATTTCCAAACCCACCTCCATATATTAACCATAGACACCAGCATTGACATCTATATAAAATTTCAGAATTTCAACTAATTTCAACTTTTCCTTCACCCAATACAGAATTTAAAACTATTTTGTACTTTTCGTACAATTAAAGTACATATTTCCAATATATTCTCTATATCTCAATCCCAGATACCAACAGAGACCTCATTACCAAATACTCAATACTTTTCGTACCAAATTAAGCACTTTTCATACAAATATAGAACACATTAGATATCATTAATGGTGTAAATACCAAATTTCAGAATTTCGCCTCTATTCCTTCACCCAATACAAATTCATAACTCCGAAACCACCTCCACATGTCGATGCTACACATAAACAGGGATCTTAATACCACATTTCAAACTGCAAGCACTACATGTCCACCCAATACCAATTTGTGCCAAATATAGTACTATTTAGTACTCTTCATATACATGCAGTACACATATCCAAAACCATCTCTTTATCATAAACCACCCACTATCAGGGACCTCAATACAAAATTTCAGTTTCATCCGCCCATCCTAAACCAAAGTTTGTACACTTAGTACATATTTCCAAAACAATCTCCATATATCAAACTTTTGTCCCTACCTTCATTCTCATATCACATTTCAAGTTTTTAGCTCCATCCTTTCAAATAATGGCAAATGGTACCATTTTAGAAGTTCACTAAACTTTTACAAGATTTCGTGACGTTAAAGTTCGGATTTTCAAAAATTGCTTAATACATCTATCCTACATTTCTTCAGAGAGCCTTATTCCAAATTTCAGAGTTCTGTCTCATTCCGTTTGTCCAGTAAAAAGCATTAAATTTTTATTACATTTTGGTACTTTTCGTACCTTTTTGGTACCCAGACTTGTTACACCCCTACTTCTCCAGCACAAAACCCAGCCCTAGGTTGATAAAATTTTACTCAAATGTGTAGTATGTCCGCAGGAGTTTTGGTATTGAAAATGGGTTATGTAGGTTCACGTCTTCGTATAGCCCCCATATAACAGTACCTCCCGATATGCGGTATTTTAAAGATTTTAGCGACATTATTTACCAGAATGGTTTCATACCCGATAGCGACATTATTTACCAGAATGGTTTCAAAATTGGTATTTAAAGTTCGTAATAGATACTACAGCATAAAATAGAAAATGGGCCATGTGGGTTCACGCCTTCGTATAGCCCCAATATTACGGTACCACCCGATATTCGGTATTTTGATGATTTTGGCGACATTATTTACCAGAATTGTTTCAAATTTGGTATTTGAATTTCCTAATGAATACTACATCCTAAGACAGAAAATGAACCATGTAAGTCCACGTCTTCGTATAGCCCCCATATAACAGTACCTCCCGATATTCGGTACTTTGATGATTTTAGCGGCATTATTTACCGGAATTGTTTCACATTTTGCATTTGAAGTTCATAATGGATGCTACAGCTAAACAGAAAGTTGTCTGTGCGGGTCTACGTCTTCATATAGCCCCCATATAATGGTACTCCGATATTCGGTATTTTGATGATTTTAGCGACATTTTTACCGGAATGGTTTCACATTGTGTATTTGAAGTTCGTAATGGATACTACAGCCTATGCCAGAAAATTGTCTGTGCAGGTCCACGTTTTATAACCCCATGGTATCTCTCTATATTCGCTATTTTGATGATCTTAGCTACATTATCAACAGTTTCTTTCAAGACTTGCATTTGAATATCGTAATAGCTTGTAACAAAAGTTGCCTATGCAGATCGTCGTATAGACCCTAATACATTCGGTATTTTTAAGATTTTAACAGAATATACCAAATGGTGGAGGGTATTCAAAGTTCAGCCCGGCCGAACTTACGGCTTTTTTACTTCTTTTCTATAAATAGATTTATAAAAACCTGAGAGGGCAAATCCTAAAAGAAAACCAGTAAAGAAAATCTTAAAGTCGGGCGGGGCCGACTTTATGATACCCTACACCACTTTGCTAATTTAGTTGAGCTGCGCATAACAATTGAAAGTTTTTATGGAAGAATTCAATCATACACGCTATGATTATTATTATAATTTAAAGTTCAAAGAACTAAATATGCCGAAGCATTTGTATCTTTTAAATTCAGAGTTGTATTGCCCATTTGGTGCACAATTAATCTGAAATCAGATAAAAATATATATGGGAGCTATATCCAAATCGGAACCGATCTCGATAAAATAAGATATTTCTGAGCTCTATTTGATATATTTCCCTGAATATCGTTGTTACGGGGTGCATATTACGGCTGTGGGTAACAAATATAACAAATCGAATGAACAGTATATATGGGAGCTATAGCTATATCTGAACCGATCTTCACTAAATTTGACATACTAGCTTCTAGACTCAATTCGGTTGTAAGTGCCAAATTTCATCCAATTTGGGCAAATATTAGACGTTTGGTGCACAATCCAATGTAAATCGGACGAAGTTATATGTGGGAGCTATATCCAAATCTGAACCGATCTCGATAAAATTTAGCAAATGTATTTCTGAGCTGTATTTGATAAATTTCTTTAAATATTGTTGTTACAGAGTGCATATTACGGCTGCGGAGGACAAAAATAACAAATCGGATGAACAATATATATGGGAGCTATAGCTATATCTGAACCGATTTCGATCAAATTTGGCATACTTATTTTGAGGTCCAATCTGATCGTACATGCGAAATTCCATACTATTCGGACTGATTTTACACGTTTGGTGCACAATAAAAGGCAAATCGGACGAAGATATATATGGGAGCTATATCTAAATTTTGACCGATTATCTCCAATTTCAATAGGGTTCGTCCTTGGGCCAAACAAATAATTTGTGCAAAATTCCATACTATTCGGACTGATTTTACACGTTTGGTGCACAATAAAAGGCAAATCGGACGAAGATATATATGGGAGCTATATCTAAATTTTGACCGATTATCTCCAATTTCAATAGGGTTCGTCCTTGGGCCTAACAAATGATTTGTGCAAAATTCCATACTATTCAGGCTAATACTACACGTTTGGTGCACAATAAAAGGCAAATCGAACGAAGATATATATGGGAGCTATATCTAAATTTTGACCGATTATCCCCAATTTCAATAGGGTTCGTCCTTGGGCCGAACAAATGATCTGTGCAAATTTTCATCTGGATCGGGCAATAAATGCGACCTGTACTTTGTTTACAAAAATACATGGACAGACGGACGGACGGACATGCATAAATCGACTCAGAATGTGATTCTATGCAGATCATCAAAAGGAACTATGGGTCTATCTCGTTTCCTTTTGCCTGTTACAAACAAATGCACAAAGACATAATACCCTGACCACCTTGTGGTGTAGGGTATAAAAACAGCAAGAATAATTGTAAGATCTAAGTGTACGATACCAGTCCAATTTATACCAAAAACCTTATGTTTCGTACACAACATGAAGACAATTGAACTCATTGCCTTTTACGAAAAAAAATTTAATGGTTGTAGATAAACATTAAGGGTCTAATAGAATTATTCCATGAGATCCTCAATTTTTGTTAAAAACTAAAAAATATATTTGTTAGCAAAAGTATCCATTTCGTTGGTTAAACAAATTTAGGATTTAATTAACAATTATTCGCTTTATTTTTTAATTTTTTTGTTGAAACATGTTCCCGAATTTCAAACTCGTACTTCACGTTTCAATATTTTCATGTCCTTTGTGATGTCTTCTTTTTTTCGTTTCTTCATTTGTTCTGTTTCTTGTTCGCAGCCAAAGATTTATGGACTTTTCATGTTTTTTCTTATGGTAGTTTGTGCTTGATGTTCTTGTTGTTGTGGCTTATTGCGAGGGTTCCGGTAATGATACGCTGACAAACCACAAGTTTGCCAGCTGTTTCAAATAATAATAATAATAATACCTGTTGTGGGGTTACAACAAAGGAAGTAGGTTTTTACTATTCCAAACATCTATGGATACATATTTGTCCACGTTTCCATATTTTTTTCTGGGACAACATTTTTTCGGAAGTCATCAGAAATGCTAACTTCTTCATAAATTTATCTTGAAATTATTAGTCCTTATTTAATATCCCGTTTCAAAATGTCCTCTTACATTCACATTCATTTATTCATTCAGAATATTTGTTGCTGCTGTTGTGAGCTTGCTTGTGTTTCTTTTTCACCTTTTTTTTCCAGGGTGAACAGATACAGATACACTGCGGCTGAATAGGATTTTTTTTGGCTAATGAACACGTGGTAAAGTAATAAATCCACTTGTTTTTAAAACAAACCAGAAAAAATTAACATCTAATTGCAAATGTATGCCAAAATGTTGATGCCAGAGGCGATTCGAATGAATGAGCGGCCGAATAAATGAATGGAACGAATGGACGGATGTTCGAGAAACAAAGAGAGGATATAAATTAGATACAAATCCCTGGGGGCGATTTTCAAATTAAAATGAAGAGTTGGTTTAAAACCAGAAACATTTTAAATTTTATAAAGTTTTACCTGAATGGCAATTAAAAGTTCATATGGCTGAGGCTCGGCATATTTACCTAAAAATAAAAATAACATATTGAAATTATAATCCGTATTTAAACATGGAATTATATATTGGATAATAATAATATTTGTACCAAGAAAAACCCTGAGGATAGCCAGGCCTAAACTTTTAATACCCTCTACCATTGGGTAAAGATAACATTTTTTATATAAAAGAGTCTGAATTCAAGCATGTCCCACTTAAACGCATCAAAGCAGTAAAGAAAGTTTTAAAGTCGACCGGGACCGACTTTATGTTACGCTACAGCACTTTGCTAATTTAGTAGAGCTGCGCATAACAATTAAAAGTTTTTATGGAAGAATTCAATCATACACGCTATGATTATAATTATAATTTAAAGTTCAAAGAACTAAATATGCCGAAGCATTTGTATCTTTTAAATTCGGACTTATATTGCCCATTTGGTGCACAATTACTTTGAAATCGGATAAAAATATATATGGGAGCTATATCCAAATCGGAATCGATCTTGATAAAATTTGGCAAAGATATTTCTCAGCTGTATTTGATATATTTCCCTGAATATCGTTGTTACGGAGTGCATATTACGGCTGTGGGTAACAAATATGACAAATCAGATGAACAGTATATATGGGAGCTATAGCTATATCTCAACCGATCTTCACCAAATTTGACATACAAGCTTCTAGACTCAATTCGTTCGTAAGTGCCAAATTTCATCTAATTTGGAATAAATATATTAGACGTTTGGTGCAAAATCAAAGGTAAATGGACGAAGTTATATATGGGAGCTATATCCAAATCTGAACCGATCTCGATAAAATTTAGCAAATGTATTTCTGAGCTATATTTGATATATTTCCCCAAATATTGTTGTTACAGGGTGCATATCACGGCTGCGGAGGACAAAAATATCAAATAGGATGAACAATTTATATGGGAGCTATAGCTATATCTGGACCGATTTCAAATTTGGAATACTTATTTTCAGGTCCAATCTGAACGTACATGCAAAATTCTATACAATTCGGACTGATATTACACGTTTGGTGCACAATAAAAGGCAAATCGGACGTAGATATATATGGAAGCTATATCTAAATTTTGACCGATTATCTCCAATTTCAATAGGGTTCGTCCTTGGACCAAACAAATGATTTGAGCAAAATTTCATCTGGATAGGACAATAAATGCGAACTGCACTTTGTTTACAAAAATACATGGACAGACGGACAGACGGACGGACGGACATGCATAAATCGACTCAGAATGTGATTCTATGCATATCATCAAAAGGAACTATGGGTCTATCTCGTTTCATTTTGCCTGTTACAAACAAATGCACAAAGACATAATACTCTGACCACCTTGTGGTGTATGGTATAAAACCATAAAGTGATTGAGATCGACATTTGGGGGCCATACCAAACAAAACGGGTACCTATATGGAAAACAGTGCATTACAACGATTGTTATCGATTGCGAGTCTTAAATGCCAAATTTGAAAAAAATACTTGGGGAAATGTGACTAGGATTATCCAAATAACGAATATCGATGGGTACCGTTATATGTGCGCTGTAGGAAAATATGGACCTAGATATTCAATGTTTTGCCACCGACCCATTATGATCTAAAAATACCAATTTTTAGATAAATTCGTGAGAAAATGTGGAAAAAATCATCAAAACACTGAATATTCGGAGGTACCGATAGATGGGGGCCATACAAAAACGTGGACCTATACACACAATGTTTCAGCCACCGGAACTAGAACCCCTTATGACCTACAAATACAATTTTTAAGACAAATCCACGGAAAGATGTGGCGAAAACCATCAAAATACCGAATATCGGAAGATACCGTTACATGGGACCATACACAAACGTGGACCTAGAACCTATGATGACGTACAAACACCAATTTTAGATAAATTGCTGGAAATATGTGACTAAGCTATCAAAATACCGAATATCGGAAGGTACCGTTATGTGGGGCCTATCCCAAATGGGACAGACACAATAAAAAATTGTTGTGCCAAAGTTTGAAGCTCTACGTCAAGTAATGTGGGCTGTATTGTGATTTCAACAGACAGACATCGCTTAATCGACTTATATTTTATACTTTTCATGAAAATATATACTTTAAGGGGTCTACGACGAATATTTAGGGATGTTACAAACGGAATGACAAAGTTAATATACCCTCCCTGGTGAGTATAAAATATGAAATAATCGGACGAAGAGCAATAAAAACACAAATATAGGGTTTATATCAAAAAATCGGAAAATCTAGGAAATGCACTGGGTATAAAACATGGTACATGAAGAGAAGGTAGGTCAACTTTGAAAAAATTGCAAGTATAGAGGTCTACCTGTTTGGCTTGTAATGTCAGAAATAATATCAAAACAATAACAAAATCAAACAACTTGTTGCATTTATTTTAAATAAATAATTGAAAACCGCGAAAACTGAACGAAAGGTCAACACTTCTTTTCAAAATCAGGTTCTATATATCTCTAAAGGATTATTTCGCTACAAAAACTCTAGATTTTGTCGATGCATACATTGAAATGAACATTTTGAAGGTTTTCTGAACAATTTTTTTGTTATTGAAAAGAAAACACATACATAAACAAATAAAAATGACATATTAGGCCAAGAAAATAAAAAAAAAATTAAAATCATACGGTATCATAGCCCTACCTTGATATCATTGTACCATGGTACAAACTATCTCCAAAATGATGATCAATCAAACTCCATTTTGAATGGCATGCCAATTGGCTATGCAATATTTAATTTAGTATAGGGTATACAGAGAGTATATATCATTCAATATGGCACATGCCACAGCAAAATAACGGCTCAGACTCCATGTCACATTAAGATATAAGGAGTCGATCTAGCAATGCCCATTCGTCCGAATGCCAAACATGACAATTATTAATATTATAATATCTAAATCGAACTTGGACATATCGATGAGTAACATCCCATATAACTGCACCGACAGTTTTTTTTTTTTTGTCTCAATATTAACTAAAATTGGCAATATGTGTTCCAATAATGTAAGAAATATCCTGGCATAGAACCGTCCATACAGGTCTGAGTTTTGGTATAGCCCCCATATGACTGCACCTCCAGATATTTGATATTTTGATGATTTGTGTCACACCTTTTCCCGGAAATGCTTTAAATTTGAAGTTCGTAATGGGTGAGAGAAAATTGTTTATGTTGTCGAAAGGGTGAGATGAAAAAACTGCAACCAAATTCAGACTGCTGTCATTTCTAAGACACTCGTCTGACAGTTGTTAAAATTATTCCAGGGAAAGTTCATTATATTGTTTACAAGCGTACAAAAGCATTTTGGTGAGAATTTTGCAGAAAAAAAGTTATTCGTTACCTTTGGCTGGAAAACCACAAGTGCCTATCGTTAGCATTTAAATGTGAATAAATCTTTTGTGTCTCGTACCATCGCTCGTTACCGTGATACTGGTAGCGTAGCCCGACGTCAAGGAAGTAAGCTGTGATTGGGCCAAAATAACGCAGAGCAGCTTATGACGGTTTCATTGGCCGTTTGAAGGCCATAATTCGTTGACCTTTTACGTGGTAGGTACAAGAAGAATATTAGTCTTACATTTCCACTTTTGGTCCCGACCTTTATAAGATGCAAATACTAACAAAGACATAGAAGTATAAAGATGGGACAAGACAGAGTCAAAATATGGCAACCCTGTGAAAATACTTCTGTTGTTATGATATCGTAACAACATAGTTAGCAATGTTAAGCGATTTAAACCGCCTAGGCAATATTTAATTAATTGGGAAAGTCTATGGAGTAGAATTTTGAAATCCAATTTTTGGATTTTCAAACATTTTTTTGTCATTTGTTTTTGTTTCCTGTCATGAGCTGTTATTCTAGATAGTATAGACACAAACCATATGCTCAGAATGCATTTTGTCTAGTCTTTACTAACATGTGCCAACTTTAAACTATATCTGGTGGTCATTTCTTCTTGTACGTTATTTTTATTTTTTTTGCACATTTGTGGGGAATGTACCAGAAATAGTTGACCGATATATCCTAACGCCATACCTAGTGTTGATATAAATTTGAAGAGAATGGGACAAAATTTGATTTTTTTTAATTTTTTACAAATTTGAAACCTTTGCGGGAGATTTGACCTCAATTTTTGATTTTGGAATACTCTATAGATATTTTTTTAATATTTCGAACGAATTACTTCCCTACTTCCAGGGACTACAGTCGTTTGCAAAATATGTCTGCGTATGAGTGATATGAGGTATATGGAATTTATGAGATCACTCATAGGC
The DNA here is from genome assembly GCF_030504385.1 of Musca domestica. Lineage (NCBI taxonomy): Eukaryota > Metazoa > Arthropoda > Insecta > Diptera > Muscidae > Musca > Musca domestica. The sequence continues at coordinate 2,963,212 of NW_026712219.1, read as the reverse complement.
GTACTGAACTATGAACTGGTTTAAAAGAGATTTTGAATTTGAAACAATTCCGGTGTCCAATTCGAACAAATCTAAACTTATTCTAAAATTTTATGCTATTTCCGACATTTTTTCTCACCCTGTATGTCCACCTTTTCTATAGCCCCCAAATAATGGCTATTTCGATGTTTTTGGCGATATTGTAGACCGGAATTGTTTCAAATTCAAAACCTTTTTTAAACCAGTTCATAGTTCAGTACACCATTTTCTAAACGTATGAGTGATCTCATAAATTTCATATAGCTCATATCACTCATACGCAGACATATCTTGCAAACGACTGTAGTCCCTGGAAGTAGGGAAGTAATTCGTTCGAAATATTAAAAAAATATCTATAGAGTATTCCAAAATCAAAAATTGGGGTCAAATCTCCCGCAAAGGTTTCAAATTTGTAAAAACTTAAAAAAAATCAAATTTTGTCCCATTCTCTTCAAATTTTATATTAGCACTAGGCATGGAGGGAAGTTAGGATATATCGGCCAACTATTTCTGGTATATTCCCCACAAATTTCCAAAGAAATAAGTATAACGTACAAGACGAAATGACCACCAGATATAGTTTAAAGTTGGCACATGTCGGGACCGAAAGTGGAAATGTAAGACTAATATTCTTCTTGTACCTACCACGCAAAAGGTCAAATGTCTGGAAAATCATTTATCTCAACGTATACCATTTGCTCTCCCATTTTTGTTCTGCCTATGAGAATATTTGAATATTTAAGAATATTTTCTTAAGGACTTCCTGTCTTATTTATTATAACCTCAGCTATATGTATGGCTACAGAGGGTATATATCATTTGATTATACCCCCAGCCATGTGGCTATAGAGGGTATATATCATTTAATTATATGACTACTGTGAGTGCCGCCTCGAAATAACGGCTTTAGACCCTAGGTCTCCTTGGAGTCGATCTGGCGATGTCCATCCGTCCGTCCCTCTGTCTGGCTGGCTGGTGCGCACGATAACTCTCGAAGGGAGCATCCGATTTGGCAAATCTTTGCAAATCCTAATATTTGCATCAGTGCTAGGTCAGATGCAAAATTGGACAATATCGGGACAATCCATTAGATACCTCCTTCACAAAGGCACAAATAATATAAATCTTATAAAATGTGATATAAGGGTCCGATTGTCTTCAAATTATGGGATATATCGATGCACTCCTTTTGTTATCTCCCCCACAAAGGATCAACATTGTGAAAATCCGCACAGCTCATAAAACACGAAATTAACATCCGATTCTATTCAGAGTTAGCAAATCTCAATTTTTCTATCAACACAATATCTGTTAAAAAGATGGTAGAGATAGGTTCATTCCTTCTGATACCTCCCACACAAAGGGTCAAAGTTTTGAATAACCAAAACGATTGAAAAATCTAAAATAAGCAGCCGGTTCTCTACATATTTCACATATCCCATTATTTCTGCTAACACAAGATCTGCTGCGAATATGAAACTAACCCTTCTGGCACCTCCCCCGAAAAAGGGTAAACTTTTGAATATTCAGAAGCTCATAAAAGACGAAATTAACATCCGATTCCACTCAGATTTGGCACATTTCAATATTTCTATCACCACTAGTCTGCTAAAAAGATGGTACAGATCGGAACATTTATTCAGGTACCTCCCCCACAAAGGTTCAAAGATTCGAATAAACCATATATATAAATAAAATCCGAAATAAGCATCCGGTTTCCTTCATATTTCAAATAGTCTCTTATTACTACTAACACAAGATGTGATGTGAAGATAGGATATATTGGTTTACTCCCCCTGGTACCTCCCGCACAAAGGCATCAACATTTTTTATTATCCATGAAGATCATAAAACGCGAAACAACATCCCTCAACACAAGATCTGATATAAAGATGTTAAAGATCGAACAATATCTGGAATTTTCTGATTTCGCATAAAATTAGATATAAATTTTCAATTTTCTTGTAATTTTGTCCATACCAATATTTTTTATCTGATTTAGGTAAGGTATGAAAATGGAATACTTCGGTCGGCTATATACAATGCTACACATACTTTTTATCATTTTCTAAAAATTATCACATTTCTCATGTAAAATGAATGAAGTAACCGATATAGTCCAAACCTGGCACGTTGCAATATTTATATCAGATATATTAAGGTGCGATACGAAATGGGCCATTCTTCCGGAACCTACTCCACTGAAGGTCAACAGTTTGTATAATTAAAACAGAAGTAAAAATATATTTAAATAATCCAAAAAGTGGCTGAGGGCGCGCATGAGTCGGCAAACCCGACTGATACTATTTAACATGTTAATGGCATCTTCAGAAAAAAGTATTAACAAGTAAAAAAGCTGTAAGTTCGGCCGGGCCGAACTTTGAATACCCTCCACTATTTGGAACGAATTTGGCAATTCTCAAAAACAATAAAATCCGTTAAAAATGCTGTTAAAATCTTAAATATACCGAATGTAGCTATTATATTAAAGTCTATACGACGACATGAACCTGCGTAGGTAACATTTGTCATAAGCCATTACAATATTCAAATGCGAAACTTAAAAAAAAATCGGTAATAATGTCGAAAAAATCAAAATACCGAATATCGGGAGGTACCGTTATATGGGGGCTATACGAAGACGTGGACCTGCACCGACAATTTTCTGTCATAGGCTGAAGCATCTATTACGAACTTCAAATACCAACTTTAAAATTAATCCGGTGAATAATGTCGCTAAAATCAACAAAAAACCGAATATCAGGAGGTATCATTATATGAGGGGTATACGAAGACGTGAACCTGCACCGACAATTTTCTGTCATAGGCTGAAGCATCCATTACGAACTTCAACTACCAACTTTAAAACTATTCCGGTGAATAATGTCGCTAAAATCAACAAAAAAACCGAATATCGGGAGGTACCGTTATATGGGGGCTATACCAAATAGTGGACCTACATGGCCCATTTTCAATACGAAATATCCTGCAGACATAACATACATTTGAGCAAAATTTTATCAATTTACTTCAATTCTTTCGGAAGCTAAAGTGATTTCCACAGACGCATAGACGGACGGACACCGCTAAACCGACATAGAATTTTATGCTGATCAAGAATACATATACTTTATTGGATCTAAAATGTATATTTCGAGGTGCTACAAACGGAATGACAAACTTAATATACCCCCCATACTATGGTGGAGGGTATAAAAATTGGTGGAGTAAAAAATATAGGCAAACAAATACGATTAGTTCGCCAATTTCTTCAAATCATTTATTGACAGCCCATATATGTTTTCAACAATGCTTCGACATAAGACTCCTTAAAAATATATTCCATCTTTTTTCATTGTACTGCAGAAGTACTTTTATTCCTATTCCGGTGATGCTCAGAAATTTCCCCATCCGCTCAACTTACTAAATCTCCGGTCTATGGCAGGTACCTACCTCCCAACCTTTTTTTTTAATCTAACCACAACAAGTCACCTATGTGCGTATGTATCAAACTCATACTCACACAGAGACAAAATAACAAAATAAAATTACTCCAAAGCCATTATTCCATTACAATGTGTGCCCGCATCGGACCCATACAGGGGATTTTGCAAAACTGTACTTGACATTTTAAGCTGATATATTGTGAACGTGTGCCATGATGTGTAACAAGTTGGAAGCGATTTAGGGAAACGGAAGAAAACGCGTAAATCGTATCAGACAAGAAAACCAACAAAAACAACAACAACGTCGTTACATTTATGGCCTCATGGAAAGCACTTGACACCCATGATACATTCAATTGTTGGTCGAGACCAACAATGAGGCAGTTTTTTTGCTTTGGATCGGTTTGCCTTGGTTTGAAAGTTACAACCAACAATGGCATTCTGAGCAAGTTCTATTTTAAAATTGTCCCATGTACCGGGGTCTTCTTCTTCTCTTTCTGTTCTTTTTTTTTTCTCTTGGGAATGACAAACACGTGTTATTGGCATAATTCATTCATATGGAATGATGGTAAACGCTTCAATGGCAAATTCGAAGCGGATAAGTAAAATGGAGAGAGGGGGAGAGGGAGATTTTGCAAGTCTCTGGTTTAATGAAGGGATTTTTGTGTGCAAAAACACAGATTTGCCATAACCAAAGAAAGGAAATTAAAAAGCAGCAAGAATACCCTTTAAATACCCTCCACCATTTGGAAAGAATTTAGAAATTTTCACCCAAAAAAAAACAAAAAAAATAATAATAAAATAAATAAAAACTAGTGAAGTAAGTTCAAAAATCGTGTCATACGTTTGATTACCCTTTGATTGATATTTATACCATAGCTTTATCTTGACCGATTTCTCAAAAATCTTTTCCATTTGGTTAACATGAAAAGTAAAATCGAAGAGTGATAGGTATAGGAGCTATAACTATATAACTATATAAGAAAACAGCAACATCAGCAGAAATGATTCGAAAGATAAAGAAGCGAATTGATCGAAACCCACGTCGCAGTGGCCGAAAAATGGCTCGTGAGCTGAACATATCGCAATATTCCATTCGGAGAATATTGAAAAATGAGCTCGGGGTAAAGCCATTAAAATCCCAAAAAGTGCAAGAACTTACACCACAACAGAAAGAAAATAGACTCAAAAGAGCTAAAGAGTTGCTCCGTTTGGCCAAAAGTGGTGAATTTTTGAATTTGGTTTTCTCCGATGAGAAAACATTCGTTGTCCAGCAGTTTGTAAACAAACAAAACGATGGTGTTTACTTGCCCAAGAGGTCAGCTGAAATTGTGGACCTTCTCAAGTGACGGCCATGGTGATGGTGTGGGCCCGCCATAACAGCCGATGGTCGCTCTCCGCTCGTATTAATCGACCGTGGCATCAGAATAAATGCCGAATGTTATTGCGAAAATATTCTGGAGGGTGTATTAAAGCCTTGGGCACGCAAACATTTTGGCTGCAGACCTTGGACATTCCAGCAGGACTCAGCACCATCGCACTCAGCACGCGCCACCCAAGAATGGTTACAAAATGAGGTGTCTCGCTTCATTTTCAGCGGATGCCAATCCGTTGGACTATTGTGTCTGGAGTATTTTGGAAAGCAAGGTTGGCACTAAATAATACCAAAGTGTCGATCACCTCAAGCAATCTTTTCGCCGGGAATAAATAAATTTGAACCGATTCTCACCAATTTCAACAGGTTTTGTCCTTGGGCCCACCAAAAAATGTTTGAAAATTTGCATTTCAATTTGTCTGACATAAATCGGCTCAGAAAGTGATTCTATGAGGATCCTCTAAAGTAACTATGGGGTCTATCTCGCTTCCTTCTCCATATTAAAAATAAATGTACAAAGACATAATACCCTTATTACTATCTGGTGTAGGATATGTAATAGACCGAATATTGGGAGTAAATGTTATTTTGTGGTCCATACGAAGATGTTGACTGGCATAGGCAATTTTTTGTTGCAGGCTGTAGTACCCATTTCGAATTTCAAATACGAAATTTGAAATCATTCCAGTGAATATTGTCGCTAAAATCATAAAAATACGGAATATAAGGGGATACCGAGGAGCTATACAAAGACATGGACCCGCATATGTAATTTTCTTTCTGAGTCTGTAGTACCCATTTCGAATATCAAATACGAAATTTGAAATAGATCCGGTAAATGATATCGCTAAAATCATAAAAATACCGAATATAAGGGGGGGGAGGTACAATTATATGGGGGCTATGCAAAGACGTGGACCTGAATATCCAATCTTCCGTCACATATTGCAGTACCCATTACGAACTATCATTACGAAATTTGAAACGATTCCGGTGAACAATATCGCTAAAATCATTAAAATACCTAATATAGGGAAATGAAGTTATGATCTATTTTCAATACCAAAAATCCTAAATCGACATGAAATTTTATCCTGATCAATAATATATATATAAATAAAGTATATATTTCGAGATGTTACAAATGGAATGACAAACTTAATATACCCACGATATTATGGTAGAGGGTATAAGTTTATCAGAGGCAGTTATTGACTCTAAATTTTAAGAAAAAGTAAATACAGTGAAACCTTTAAAAAATCCGAACATATTGGGGTTTTTTTTCCAACGAAGTATTTTTTATATCCTTTGTTTTCATCTCTTCATAAAAAGATATCTCTCTAAGTTCGCTTATATTTTATCTACAGGCGCAGCATTTTCGAAGTGGTTTCACTGTCTGTACATACATCTAAAATATGCCCCTCAAACCCCACCCCCCCCCTTTCTTTCATCCGCAAGAAGCAGGGTATTTTAATATTAGAAATCCACAAAATTTAGGCCGTCACATAAACAACATCTCCTTTGTAAGTCAAAGCCTCCATATGCCAGCTACAACCGAACGTACACCAATACATTCACACATACAGGCAAATTGCTCCGCAAACTATGTATCAAATGAAATGTTGCATGGGACGTGTTCATTTTTAATAAATGTCAGCGATATGCCAGAATGACAAAATACACAAATCAGTTACGCCAGATCGTTGTCTGGCTTTGCCTGAAAGAATTTTGAAAAACGAAAAAAAAAACAACAAGTAAAAAGGCAATGGAACACCACTTTTTACTAAGTGAAAGATGTCCTTATAGTCAAAGGCATATTTTCAATATGAAACATTGCTGCTGACAGAGGATGAGTACTTTTCGTAGAGGGTGAAAAAAAATATATATCTATTGTGGAAAACAAGTGTCAAAATCCGAAGAATGAATATTTTGAGATGTTAACAAAAATGGAAAAATATTTGAAAATCTATTTTGTTCTCTTTAAAGTTATCGAAGACGCCCCAGGAATATAAAGCTCATATGTAAAAATTTCTTTCAAGACCAGAGAAATTTGCGTCGCAGACCAATATTGCAATTTACAATTTTCGTCCCATATGTTCGTATTTTCGTACTGTTTGCTGCATACAATACAAATGATTTAGGTGGACTTTTCTTCTCTTCAGCCGTTGGTGGTAAAACTGAAATGTCGGCTCCAGTATCTATAAGGTACCTGTACTTCGATTGTTTATCTTGAATGAACAGGCGACTTATCTGTAGGCCACACTCATCCGTCACCGTAGATGAGGTGCCTAATTGTTTTCCGCTGCTTTGAAGGAACAGGGTGACCGACATTTTGTGGCCTTCTTACCAAACTTGTAATGGTACCAGCAAACAGATGATCTTGCTCGTGAATTGCTTCTTGAACGACGATAATTAGGGTTGTTTCTTTGTTCACCTTTTATTGACAGACTATCAATCTTTGATAACAACTCGGATACTTGCCTTTCGAGAGATTGCAATCCGTCATTGTCGCTTGTTGAAACCGCATTTAATACCCCAGAAGCATCCGATTGGTCATGGATCTTATCTGCCATTATTGCTAGTTTGTCAATCGTATCTTCGCTCACCGACAATATTGCTCTCATTGTTTGTGGAAGGCGTTGGATCCACAAAGTTTTAAGCAACTCTTCAGACACTTTTCCACATGCCAATTTTCGCATTTCTCTCAGCATTCCAGAAGGCTTCTTGTCACCAATGCACACGTTTTCCAATAGCTGCCGTAGTCTCTTTTCTTCGGATTCCATAAATTCGTTCAGCAATGTCTTCTTAAGCGTATCATATTTCCCATTCGCTGGAGGATTCTCTAAAACATGGCTCACATGGCTTAGGTTGTTGCTTTCCATGGACCCAACTAGCGTGTGGAACTTTGTTTCATCGGAAGAAATTCCTGCTGTTACGAATTGAGATTCCAATTGAATAAACCACAGCCTTGGATTTTGTCGCCAAAATGGTGGAACACGTAAAGCAACACGGGATATTTCCATTGAATTGTTTTCGGTTGTCATGTTTGAGATTTGTTATTTTCTTTCGTTCGGGGTCACCAATGTAGTATGAATACGAGTGTTCTTTTCTATTTCAAATTAAAGACTAAATTTTATTTCATGAAAATATTTTTGTTGACATTTTATACAAGGGTTTAATTCTTAGCCTACTTGATGTTTATTGTATTTTATAAGCACAGTTTATTTTATACTGAGTGCCACCACAAGTGCAATAACTGTGGATTTTAACGCGACCCCGTCAGAGCTATAATCGCGGGTTCTTAAAAGACATTTAGATCTATAAGTGTGTGTTTTTTTTAATTATTTTTTAAAAGATTTTCTGAAGGACCTACAAAGGCTTTTTTAACGGATTTTCTAAAGAACCATGAGATTTTCTAAAGAATCGTGAACATTGTTAAGGGCTTTCAGAGCCATGGATTTGTTATTTTGGAAAAGATTTTCTATACCACCCTTAGAGCTAAAATTTTGTCTATTTGGAAAAAAATAGAGACTTTCCTAAATTAGCTCCAGAGCTTTAATGGTTTTTTTTATGAAGAGCTTTCAGAAAAGTGAAAATTTGGAAAAGTCTTTTCCAAATCACACTCCATACCACAATCGTGGAATTTTGAAGAACATCCGTGGCAATTAAAAAAAGGATATTTAAAAGCACTTCCAAAGCTACAACCATTAATTGTTTGAAGAGCTTCGTCTTGATAGTTTGACAATTTATTAAGAATTTTTAGATCATTCCCATCGTTAAATTAAAAAACAAAAATGTTTTAAGGATATCTTAAAGGATATTGCACATCTAAAGCTAAAGTCGTTATTTTTAACAGCTTCCAGAGCTATAAATGTGTAATTTAGAAAAAGATATAAACTATTAACGTGGATATTTTGCCTATTTGGAAGAGATTTAAATTTTTTTAATTACCTCCAGAACTATAATCGTTAACTTGTTGAAAAGCTTCCCGAGCTATAATCGTGACAGTTTGAAAAAGATTTTTCAAAAATATTTCTAAACTACCCTCGAAGCTATTATCGTTGATTTATTTAAAGGAATAAGCTGTAGTCGTGGCTATTTTGAGGACAATTAAAGGATCCACAGAGCTAAAATCCTCAATTTTCTGAAGAGCTTTCAAAGCTGTCATTGTGGCAGTATGGAAAAGAATTTCTAAAGATTTTCTAAATTGTCGATTTATACAAGGAATTCCAGAGATATTTTTGTGGCTTTTTGAAAAAAATTGTTTAAGGATTTTCTAAAGGACCTCTAAAGCTATAATCCTGATTTTTTTTATTTATTTATTTATTTATTTTTTTTTTTTTTTTTTTTTTTTTTTTGTAAAATGGCTACTAGAGACGTATAAACGTGATATTTTTAAAAGATATTGTAAATAATTTTTAACTACCTCCATAGTTGTAAGAGTAGAATCATTAAAGGACTCCAAAGTTATGATCGTAGCCTTTCGAAAATAGTTTTTAAGGATTTTCTAAAAGAGTGCCAGAGCTACAATCATGGATTTTTTTACAGGATATCCATAGCTATGATTGTGAAATTTTTAAAAGGCTTTTTAAACATATTTTAAAGGACTTACAGGGTGAGACAAAAAACTGCAACAAAGTCAAATGCCATAATTTTTACATTTTTTTAAATTCAATTGAATGAAAGCAAGATATGTCGGAAGTAGCATCAAATTTTCGAATTGGTCACCTTTGGCACGAATTATGACCTTCAAACGGCCAATGAAACTGTCACATGCTGCCCGAATGTTGTTCTGCAGTATTTTGGCCCATTCCCGGCGAAGCGCTTGCTTAAGGTGATCGACACTTTTGTATTTTTTGGTTATTTTGCGCTGGAAATAAAGCGGGGAACCAACCTCACCTTGGGTGCGATGGTGCTGAGTCCTGTTGGAATGTCCAAGGTCTGCGACCAAAATGTTTGCGTACCTAAGGCTTTAATACACCCACCAGAATATTTTCGCTATAATATTCGCCATTTATTCTGATGCCACTGTCAATTAATACAAGCGGAGAGCGACCATGAGCTGTTATGGCGGCCCACACCATCACCATGGCCGGCGCTTGAGTTCTGGTGGCCAACCGAAGGTGCATATTTTCAGCTGACCTCTTTGGTAAGGAAACACGATCATTTTGTTTGTTTACAAACTGCTGGACAACGAATAATTACTCATCGGGGAAAACCAAATTCGGCAATTCACCACTTTTGGCCAAACGGAGCAACTCTTTAGCTCTTTCGAGTCTATTTTCTTTCAGTTGTGGTGTAAGTTCTTGCACCTTTTGGAATTTCAATGGTTTAACCCGAGCTCATTTTTTAATATTTGCCGAATGGAATATTGCGATAGGTTCAGCTCACGAGCCATTTTTCGGCCATTGCGACGCGGATTTCGATAAAGTCGCTTCTTTATTTTTCGAACCATTTCTGCTGATGTTGCTGTTTTCTTCCTTCCACTTCATTGACATCGCGCTACGCTACCAGTATCACGGTAACAAGCGATATTACGAGACACGAAAGATTTATTCACATTTAAATGCTGGAGTGCGCTAACAATAGCCACTTGTGATTCTCCAGCCAAATATAAAGAAATCACACTATCACCCTTGAATTCCATCGCGAATAACTTTTTTCCGGGAAATTCTCACCAAAATGTTTTTGTACGCTTGCAAATAATATAATGAGCTGTCACTGGAATAATTTTAACAGTTATCGGACGAGTGGCATTGGAATGACAGCCGTCTGAAGTTGGTTGCAATTTTTTCATTTCACCCGGTATACACAAATTTTGCCATAAATATATTCGATGCGAATTGTTTTAGTTCTTTTCTCACTACAACTTTTTGATTAAGAATTCATCAATGAATGTTCCGCGTGAAGTATTTATTCTTTGCAAGGTCACTTCCTATACTAATATAAGAGAGGTTTTTTTTTTTGTTCTCACATTCATACGATAAAACAAATTTACAGAATTGAAAGGAAGAAAAAAGAAACAGTACAAAATATTTTTGACTTATATAAATACACGTTTGTCATTCCTTGAAAATTCGGATGTTTTGCAGTTCCTCCAATTCACAAAATTTCTACATTATCCAAAAATAGATTTCATTGGACCCCAAATGGTTATACCACACAAACATTTATATGACTCACACAGACATAGGTTAAACACAAGCTGTTGTGAATGCAGCATTCAAACACTTACACTTACACAACATTAACACATGAACGAACACAAAAAAAACCAATGGTTCTATTCAAGTGCAGCAGACTGATTGTGTTTTTCTCTCCCTCTCCCTCTATCGGTGTGTGAGCGTGTGTATTTGTCGGTTTTGTGAAATAAATTGAAAAAATGTCTTCAAATCTAAAATAAAATCGTAACACATTGTATTTAAGTGACATTCTAATGGACATTCCATATTCCATAGAAATATGGAAGCCATAGTTGTTGCAGACAATAATAATATCTCGACCAATATAAAAACAATAACAACAACAGCAACAACTACAAGTAGAACAAAGAAAAAAAAACAACCAATAATAGAGAACAATGTTAAAAGCAAAATAAAACCAGTAAAGAAAGTCTTAAAGTCGGGCGGGGCCGACTTTATGATACCCTACACCACTTTGCTCATTTAGTAGAGCTCCACATAACAAATAAAAGTTTTTATGGGAGAATTCAAACATACACGCTATGATTATAATTATAATTTAAAGTTCAAAGGACTAAATATGCCGAAGCATTTGTATCTTTTAAATTCGGAATTGTATTGCCCATTTGGTGCACAATTAATTTGAAATCGGATAAAGATATATATGGGAGCTATATCCAAATCTGAACCGATCTCGATAAAATTTGGCAAAGATATTTCTGAGCTGTATTTAATATATTTCCCTGAATATCGTTGTTACGGAGTGCATACTACGGCTGTGGGTAACAAATATGACAAATCGGATGAACAATATATATGGGAGCTATAGCTATATCTGAACCGATCTTCACCAAATTTGACGTACTATCTTCTAGACCCGATTCGGTCGTAAGTGCCAAATTCCATCCCATTTGGACAAATATTAGACGTATGGTGCACAATAAAAAGTAAATCGGACGAAGTTATATATGGGAGCTATATCCAAATCTGAACCGATCCCGATAAAATTTAGCAAGTGTATTTCTGAGCTGCATTTGATATATTTCCCGAAATATTGTTGTTGCAGAGTGCATATTACGGCGGCGGTGAACAAAAATAACAAATCGGATGAATAATATATATGGGAGCTATAGCTATATCTGAACCGATTTCAATCAAATTTGGCATACATATTTTCAGACCTAATTTGGGTGTATATGCAAAATTCCATACAATTCGGGCTGATATTACACGTTTGGTGCACAATAAAAGACAAATCGGACGAAGATATATATGGGAGCTATATCTAAATTGTGACTGATCATCTCCAATTTCAATAGGGTTCGTCCTTGGCCCAAACAAATGATCTGTGCAAAATTTCATCTGGATCGGACAATAAATGCGACCTGTACTTTGTTTACAAAAATACATGGACAGACGGACGGACGGACGGACATGCATAAATCGACTCAGAATGTGATTCTATGCAGATCATCAAAAGGAACTATGGGTCTATCTCGTTTCCTTCTGCCTGTTACAAACAAATGCACAAAGACATAATACCCTGACCACCTTGTGGTGTAGGGTATAAAAACAGAAAAAATAAACACTTTAACGAGAACAACAGAGAAACGATAACAAACTATGTTGTTTCATTTCCTTTCCATCAGTTTTTTGTGTTTATTTTTTCAGTTGTTTTTTTCTAGCTGTTTGATATCCTGCCACCATTGCTCTCCTGCTTCTCACCACAATATATGTTTTCATGTAGCCTTTGGTGGGCGAGAAAAATCGACAACTTATGCTGCCACATTAATGGCAACCAATAATAATCAAGCAACAGAATAAATATTTATCATTTATGTTTTCGTTTTCATTCATTCATTCATCCATTCATTTAGCCATTCATTCAGTTTTTGTGTGTGCCTTTGATTATCATCATCATGACATTGTTGTATTTGACGTCATGCACGGGCAGCTGTTTGGTTGTTGGTTTTACAAATGTTTTTTTTTTTTGGTTGCTGCTACTTTTTCATAGGGAAATTGACAGCAAGAAGAGAAATTTTTATCTTCCCAAGTAAATTCCAGCCGATTTGTCAAGAGTCGCAAACTATCTAAGAAATCTATATACAGGGTGAGATGAAAAACACCGCAACAAAGCCAAACGCCATAATTTTTACATTTTTTTTTTTTTAATTTTATTGAATGAAAGCAAAAAAATGTCGGAAATAGCATCAAATTTTGGAATAAGTTTAGATTTGTTCGAATTGATCACCATTGGCAAGAATTATGACCTTCAAACGGCCAATGAAACCGTCACACGCTGCCCGAATGTTTTTCTGCGGTATTTTGGCCCATTCCCGGAGAAGCGCTTGTTTGAAGCGATCTACACTTTGGTATTTTTTAGTGCCAACCTTGCTGTCCAAAATACTCCAGACACAATACTCCAACGGATTGGTATCCGGAGATTTTGGTGGCTACTTTGCGCTGGAAGTGAAGCGAGGAACCTCATTTTGTAACCATTCTTTGGTGGCACGTGCTGATGGTGCTGAGTCCTGTTGGAATGTCCAAGGTCTGCGGCCAAAATGTTTGCGTGCCCAAGGCTTTAATAAACCCTCCAGAATATTTTCGCAATAATGTTCGACATTTATTCTGATGCCATAGTCGATTAATACGAGCGGAAAACGACCATCCGCTGTTAGGGCGGCCCACACCATCACCATGGCCGGCGCTTGAGTTTTGGTGGCCAACCGAAGGTGGACATTTTCAGCTGATCTCGTTGCCAAGTAAACACGATAATTTTGTTTGTTTACAAACTGCTGAACAACAAATGTTTACTCATCGGAGAAAACCAAATTCGGCAGTTTATCACTTTCGGGCAAACGAAGCAACTCTTTAGCTCTTTTGAGTCTATTTTCTTTCTGTTTTTAACATTGTAACTTTTGGGAATTTCAATGGCTTTAGCCCCAGCTCATTTTTCAATATTTGCCGAATGGAATATTGCGATATGTTCAGCTCACGAGCCATTTTTCGGCCATTGCGACTCGGGGTCCGTCCACTTCCTTGTCGTCGGGCTACCCTACCAGTGATCACACTGTCACCCTTCCATTCCATCACGAACAACATTTTTTTCTGGAAAATTTTCACCAAAATGATTTTGTACGCTTGTAAACAATTTGTTGGTACTGGAATAATTTTAACAGAAATGACAGCAGTCTGAAGTTGGTTGCAGTTTTTTCATCTCACCCTATTGTACTATATTTGGTACAATTTTGTATTGGGCGAAGGTATAGAGCTGAAATCCTAAAATTTATATAAATGTCACTGTTTACGTGTGATGCTGGTTTTGAAATAGTATACTATAATTGTTCTAAAAGTACTAAGTGGCACCAATTTGGGCTTTCGGTATAGGAATAGAGGTGGAATCCCGAAATTTGATATTGAGACTTAGAGGTGAGTTTGGAAATGTGTACTATAATTGTTAAAAAAGTACTAAATAGTACTAATTTGGATCACCGTTGGTATCAATGATTAAGAGTTGTAAATTTGGTCTTGGATGAAGGCATAGAGCTGAAATACTGAAATTGTATATGGAAGTTACTGTTTGTATCAGGAATTGAGATTTGGCGGTGGTTTGGAAATGCGTCCCATAAAAGTACTAAATGGTACTAAATTTGGTGAAGAGACAGAGCTGGAGTCCTAAATTTGGAGGCGGTTTTGGAAATGTGTACAATAATTGTTCGAAAAGTACTAAATTTGGTATTGGATGAAGGGAAGGAGCCTGAATCCTGAAATTTTTTGTAGAAATGTCTGTAGTTGAGAGATGGATATGGTTTGGGATAGGGGTATAAAAGGGTATTAATAAAGAAATTGATGAGCCTAAGTCCCAACATTTGATATCAAAGTCTCTGTTGGTATCTGGGATTGAGATATGGAGGTGGTTTTAGAAATGTGTGCTATAATTGTTCGAAACTTACTCCTGCTCCAATCTTTGTGGAGCGATGTAGATTCGTTTGGATATGCGTACTAAATATTGAGGTCACATACCTCAATATCATAGTTCCGAATTTAGACGCTATAAGAGTTTTGGGCACAAAAATTTGATTTGGCCCATTTAAACAATATCCTTTTCGGTAAACTTCAAAATAAAAGAATTTTAAGACTTTTTGGTGTAAAGGTAAAAATTTTTCCATTATTCTTCCCGAGAAAACACAAATTTGAACTTGTTCTGATAAAAAAAAAAAAAAAAAAAAACAAATTTGTCGAATTTAAAAATTGTATATTTTCATTACTGAAAAGGGCTAATATGAAATGTTGGAATTAATCTGAGAAGGTGGACTTTTTGCTGACGTGATAAAAAATTGGGGATGTTACGATAAGGTATAAAATGTCATAAATTGTACGAAATATATTTTATATAGACAATTGTTCAGTATCGAATATTATTTCTAAACGGTGTTAAGTCTTTTTTTAACACAGTACTAAACCTAATAAAATGTACTGAAATAGTTACATAGGTAGGTAGCAGTACACCTAATTAATTGATGTAATTTTACAAAAGAAATATATTACTGTAAATTATCCTGAAAGGAGTGGACAAAGGATGGAGGGGAATTCAGAAGTTTTGCAGAAAGTATCAATTTATTTGAACATTTGAATAAAGGGATGGCTTTTGAAGATCCATGATGATGATTTTTTTTAATTATTATCCTTTTTTCAACATCTTTGTTTTTTTTGTTTCACTGTCAAACATCTGTATTGAACTTATTTATTACCTCAACACTTCCACATCAAACAATATTCTTAAAGCATTGACATCTTTCAATTCAATTAAAAATACCTCACCAGAACTGATTTTAATCACAGGAAATAGGTATTAATGTTAGAGACACACAATCGAATCTTTCCATCTCTGTGCCTCATATGATGTGTCAGATATTTAATATAACCGCAAAATATGCAAAAACAAGAATTGAAAAACACAACAAAAATATGAAAACCCCAACAACATTATAATCTGGCAAAACACTTGCAGAGAATGAATGAATATATTTTGTGTTTGTAGGTATAACTGTGTGCGTGTATGTGTATTTGTCGTCGTACATTTAATCTACCTTTGAGGTAAGTTTACAAAATTCAAATAAGCCTGACAGCGCAGCACACAACAAAGGTAAACAACAATTTCAGCTATTTGCAAAATGTAATGAAAAAGGAGGACAAATAACAACCGTTCCCATAAGTATCCAGATAAGGAGGAGCACACACACATAAGTATGCAAGTCATATTGCTGCTCAAATATGAACATGAAATACTTGTAGCTGTTCGTTTGAAATGGAAAAAAAAATATAAGCAACAAGTAACATTCTAGCATTCTTTCCAAGCCGTATTTATGAAAAAGGACTACATATGAGTGTGTGTGTGTGTGTGTCTGTGAGTATGAAATTTTCAAAATGTTAAAGTCATGTGTCACAGGTCCGGAGTACTTTATATTTGAAAGCCCTGGGATAAAAGTATTTATCAACATTAAGCTGCAGACCGTTTGGGTAATAATAGGTACAGCACACAAACTCAAAAAAAAAACATCTGTCAAAACATTGGAGAGTCCATGAGTTGAGGAATTTTGGGAAATATACAGGAAAAACAACAATAACAACAACACAAGTGACAAGGGTTAAATTCGTTAGAAGCGCAATATATATTCCCCAGTCGCTACCGACAGTCATAAGGGAGGCTTAGTATATTTGACATGCAAGTTTGTGAGATGATATTTTGGGGGGCGGGAAGGGTTGTCTAATGTCTAAGATTTTCAGAACATTTTCTGGCAATAAACGAAGGTCTCTCACAGTTCGTCGGTCCATAAAAGAAAAGCACCTTTGTCTACAGAAGGTCAATACACATCAATTAGCCTTAGAAGCCCCGAAATTTTATTCGCTCTGTGAGAAACATTGAAAATATCCATCGGTGCTTTAAAGGGTGGTTGACTCTTACCACCAAAAAGTACTCAGTCTAAAGAAGACCTCTCAGTCTAAAGAAGACCCGTCTATAGAAGACCTTTAGAGATATTTTCTCCATAAAAGATTTCCAAAGGGTCTTTGATCTACAGAAGACGTCTGAAAAGTCTTTGACCTATATAAGACCTCTTCTTTCAATAAAATACTTCTAAAGGGACTTTGATCTATAGAAACGTCTAGCTAAGCCAAGAGAGACAAATGGTATTTGATCTATATCTATCTATATGATATAAAGAACTTAATAGGTCCTCGGCCAATAAAAGATTTCTAAAAGTACTTTGGTCTAAGAAGACCTTCCAAAGGTACTCGGTCAATAAGACAGGTTCTCTGTCTATAGGAGACCTTTAAAAGGTCTTTTGTCTACAAAAGTCATTCAACAGGTCTTCGGTCTACAGAAGACTTCATAGATCACCTCGGTCTATAGACGACCCTTGAAAGGTCTTAGGTATATAGAAGACCTCTGTAAGGTCTTCGGTCTACAGGAGACCTGCGAAAGGTCTTCGATCTACGGAAGACCCTTGAAAGGCCTATAGAAGACCTCTGAGAAGTCTTCTTTTAATAAAATACCTCTAAAGGAACATTAATCTATAGAGACGTCTAACAGCTCTTTGGGTATGAAAGTCCATTAAGAGAGATCCTTAAGACAAAAGGTCTTGATCTATAGAATACCCTTAAAAAGTCCTCGGCCAGTAAAAGACCTCTAAAAGGAATTTGATCTATTGAAGACCTCCTAAAGGTACTCGGTCAATAAGACAGGTTCTGTCTACAGACGACCTTTAAAGGTCTTTTGTCTATATAATCTTATAAAGCTCTACTGAAGACCTCATAGAGGTCCTCGATCTATAAAAGACATTTGAAAGGTCTTCGGTATATAGAAGACCTCTGAAAGCTCTTCGGTCTACAGAAGACCTCCGAAAGGACTTCGTCTATAAAAGACCTCTCAAAAGTCTTCGGTGAATAAAATACCTCTAAAATGAGACCCTTAAGTTAAAAGGTTTTTGGTCTATGGAAAATCTCATAAAAGTTTCCGGCTTACAGAAGAGGATTCGGTCTATAGAAGACCTATGAAAGGTAACCGCTCTATAAATGACCTCTTAAAGGTCATTTAGACCCTTCGGTCTAAAGAAAACCTTCTAAAGGCACTCGGCATTAAGACAAGTCGCCTGGCTATAGAAGGTCTTTTACCATTGAAGACCTCTTAAATATACTAGGTTTAAAGGAACTCAGTCTATAGAAGACCTCTGAAAAATCCTTGGTCAATAAAAAAGACCTCTAATAGATCCCCTATCTTTGGAAGAACGTTAAGATAAAAGTACCTCGTTCCATTAAAGAGTTCTTGAAGGTTTATATAAGACCTTTGAAAGATGTATGAATGACCTCTTATATGAGTTCGACCTATAGAAAACGTCTGAAAGACCTTCGGGATATAGAAGGTCTATAACATATTCCTCAAATTACAAAAGGCCCCTGAAAGGCCTTCGATTTATAGAGAACCACTAAAAGGTTTTGTTTCTATAGAAGACTTATAAAAGGTTTGTGTCTATGGAAGACTTCTAAAGGGCCTTCGGTCTATAAGATGTCTTTACAAGTTCTTCAGTCCATATAATAGCTTTAAAAATCGTTGCTATATGGAGGTGGTTTAGAAAAAGCTCCGGTCTACAAAAGGACATTGAAACCTATTCTGTCTATAGAAGGCCTTTAAAAATATGGAAGAACTTTGAAAGGTCTATCGACCCATCCTAGAAAGAGCTTTAAAAGATTTTCGGTTTTTGAAAAAGCTTTGAAGGCATTCAGCAACTTATAGCTTTAATATCTATACACTCTCTGGATGAGGTCTTCGAATTATTGGGAAATTTTAAAACGACTTATGTATATAGAATAGCTTTATAAGATCTTCGGTCTATCGAAAATCTTTAACTGACCTTCGGTCTATAAAAAAGCTCTAACCTGTCTTCGCTTTATGCAAGGGTTCTAATAGGCCCGCTATTAACATAGGAGCTTTAAGAGCTCTTCGGGTATAGAAGACATGAAAAACCTATTCTGAGCATAGAAAGATTAAAATATATTCTGTGCATGGAAACCCTGCAAAAGTTCTGTCTTAAAATGTCTTCGGTTTACTGAAAAGCTTCAAAATATCTTCGGTGTAAACTTTTAAATATTTTATGGAAGGGCTTTGAAACGTCTTTGGAATATAGGGAAGGTTTAAAACATATTTTACATATATAAAACTTTCGAAAAGCTTTTATTTAAAGAATAGCTTTCAATGGAAGTTCTGTAAAATCTGTGTGGATAAATCCTGTTAAACCTCTGTTCTCTACATATGGGTCTTTAAGAACAGAAAGGACTTCCAAAAAAAGCTTATCCACAAAGAGAGAGAGAGAGAGTAAGAAACCCAATAAATGATCTTCTCCTGTAAGCTGTAAGTTCGGCCGGGCCGAACTATGAATACCCTCCACCACTTGGAACGAATTTGGCAATTCTCAAAAACAATAAAATCCGTTAAAATTCTGTTAAAATCTTAGATATACCGAATGTAGCTGTTATATAAGGGTCAATACGACGACATGGACCTGTCATAAGCCATTACAATATTCAAATAATAAAAAACTCGGTGAATAATGTACCTAAAGTCATCAAAATAACGAATATAAGGAGGTACCGTTATGTGGAGGCTATAGGAAAACGTGGACCTGCACAGACAATTTTCTGTCTTAGCCTGAAGTATACATTACGAACTTCAAATACCAAATTTGAAACAATTCCGGTGAAATCGCTAAAATCATCAAAATACCGAATATCGGAGGTACCGTTATATGGGGGCTATACGAAGACGTGTATCTACATTTAAATACCAAAAGTCCTGCAGACATAATACACATTTGAGTAAATTTTTATCAACGTACTTCATTTCGTTCGGAAGCTAGAGTTATTTCCACAGACGGACAGACGGACGGACATCGCTAGATCGACATAGAATTTTTGCTGATCAAGAATATATATACTTGGTGGGTCTAAAATTTACATTTCGAGGTGTTACAATCGGAATGACAAACTTAATGTACCCTCCCCTGGGGGAGGGTATACAAATGTGTTATTAAACATCATGTATACCAAATACTTCGGAATGAGAGAAATAAAAAAAAATCTGTAATGGAAACTTTCACTAAGAAAATGCCAATTGACTTTCTCTGAAAGAAGAAGATTTCAAAACATAAACGATAAATCAATGTACGTATGTACATCACACATGCACAGAACATTATTATTATAGGCATCATCATCAGCAGCAGCAACAGCAGCACCACCGTGCGCCTCATAATCTCCTTCCTTGTCTGGCAAGTTCGAAATGTATAAAATGAAAATGATATAAAACACAGGATATAAATAGCTGTTGTATGTGGAAATGTCAGAAGGAAATTTCATCATCTACTAACGAGATAGATGACGGTGTAGATGTGTAGATAAATATACACACAGAAACACAATTTACACAAACGTATTTTTTTTCTTGTTTTTCACAATAAAAATGTCATATGCCACACGCACACACATTTCCATATATAAATGGTCACACAGATACATAACCGTGAATATATGGGTATATCTGTATATGTCAATAGACATTTTCACATTCTCTGACATTTACAGATAGACATAAATGCAGACAAAACGACACATCAAAACACTGACGTTCATACTTAGATGTATAATAAACTGACTGACAAATACTTAGCATACAATCGCATTTAGTAGATGTATGAGTGCCTTGGGAGGCAGCAATATTCTAATACCAATGCGACTCAGGCAGATTACCAACCGAACAGCGTCAATAAGTCAACAATAGTTTACTGTGTGCGTGTGTGTGCATGAATTCACTGTTGAATGATGAAGAGGTACTGTGTTTTGAAAGCAAAAATATGTTTAAATGTGTTTTATGGATGTTGGTGGCCTGTAGTGGCCACAATGAAAGAAAAGGATATTTATATCAATGTTTTCATGCCATACATATCTGGAGAATTCCCATTTAGATTCCTCGTTGAGAAAATTTCATTTGCATTTGATGGACATACCTGAAAGTGGAAAATAAACGATTTTTAATGCATTCCATATTTTGAAAAATTCCATAGGTATATAATAAGCTTAAATTATTCCTGCATAAAAGTCCCGCAGAAGATCCCTTAAAAACATTTTTTTAATTAATCATGGCCGGTCTGTTTATATGAAAAATTTGTAAAGGTATTTTTATACCCTAAGCCATATGGCTAGTCTCATCGAAAAAAACGGTTTTAGACCATAGATATTTTTGTACCAAATCCGTTTCAGGACATTTGGAGTCGATCTAGCGATATCCGTCCCTCTGTCTGCCTGGCTGGTGCACACGATAACTCTCGAAGGGAGTATCTGATTTGCTCCAAAAGATGGGATGTATGGGTCCACTCTTTCTGGTACGTCTCATATAAAATGTCAAAATTTTCAAAATAAGAAAAAAGTATATATATATATATATATACATATATATATATATATATATATATATATATATATATATATATATATATATATATATATATATATATATATATATATATATATATATATATATTTTTTTTTTTTTTTTTTATTTTTTTCAAAAAAAAAAGATTATATATATATATATATATATATATATATATATATATATATATATAAAAATATATATATATATATATTATAATCTTTTTTTTTTGAAAAAAAATGTATATATACATATTTTTTTTTTTTTATACTGTACAGAAAGGGAAAGGATACTGAGGTTTTGCCCAACTTCGTGAATATATATAACATTTGCATCAGTCCCACGTCAGGTGTGAAAATGAAAAATATCGCTGCACTCCATTAAGTACACCTAACACCCCTCCCCCTTCCCAATAACAATCAAAATTTTTAATTATTATAACTCTTAAAAAATGAAATGTAAGAGTCCGATTGCCGTCAAATTACTCACATCACAATAATTTTATTAACCCAACGTCTGCTGGGAAAATAGAATATATCGGTCCACGCCTTAGGGTACCTCTCCCACAAAAGGTCCAAATTTTGAATATCTATGAAGCCCATAAAACCCGGAGTTACATTCAATTCCATTCAGACTTGGAACATCTCAATATTTCTATCAATACAAAATATGTTAAAAAGAGAGATCGGACCATGCCTTGTAGTAGCTCCCACACAAAGGGTCAAAGTTTTTAATAACAACAAGTTAAAAAGCTGTAAGGTCGGTCGGGCAGAACTATGAATCCCCTCGATCATATGGAACGAATTTGGAAATTATCAAAAAAAAATAAAATCCGTTAACAATTCTGTTAAAATTTTAAAAATACCGAATGTAGCCTATACGAAGACGTTGACCTGCACAGACAATTTTCTATCATAGGCTGTATTTCGTTCGGAAGCTAGAGTGATTTCCACAGACGGATAGACGGACATAGGGACAGACGGACGGACATTGCTAAATTTCTACTAACACAAAATCTGCTGTGCGGATGGTATATATCGATCAACTTCTGGTGATACCTTCCTCACAAAGGCTCAAATTTTTAAATATCCATGAGACTCATAAAGCTCGAAATTTACATTCGATTCCATTCAGACTTGGCACAGGTAAATAATTCCATTAACTCAAGATCCCTTATAAAGATGGCAGATATCAGACTATTTCTTCGGGTTCCTTCCCCTATATAGGGTTCAAGATTTGAACAACAAAGCGCTCAAAGAAGGCGAAATAAGCATTAAACTCTCTTCAAATTTCACACACACACACAGGCAGTTTTGCTAACAGAAGATCTATTATGAAGATGCGTGGTACCTCACGCACAAAGGGTGACAATTTTCAATACCTTTATCTGTCATAACTTGCGAAGCAAGTCAGCGATTCTTTACAAGTATCTATATCTAAATATTTTTCTCAACCAGCAACTTGATATGAATATAGAATAAATCGGAATTTTGCAAAAAATTGGATATAAATGTTCGATTTTGTTGTAATTTCGCCCAACCAATATTTTTACCTGCATTAGATGAAGCATGAAAATACAATACTCCGGACTATACAGGGTAAGATAAAAAAAAATTGCAACAAGGTCAAACGCCATAATTTTTACATTTTTTTTTTTAAATTTTATTGAATGAAAGCAAAAAATGTCGGAAATAACTTCAAATTTTAGAATAAGTTTAGATTTGTTCGAACTGGTCACCTTTGGCACGAATTATAACGGTCAATGAAACCGTCATACATTGCCCGAATGTTGCTGTGCGTTACTTTGGCCCATTCCCGGCGAAGCGCATGCTTGAGGTAATCGACACTTTGGGTTTTTTTAGTGCCAACCCTGCTTCCATCACCATGGCCGGCATTTGAGTTCTGGTGGGCAACCGAAGGTGCACATTTTCAGCTGAACAACGAATGTTTTCTCATCGGAGAAAACCAAATTCGGCAAAGCAAAGCTACTCTTAAGCTCTTTTGAGTCTATTTTCTTTCTGTTGCGGTGTAAGTTCTTGCACTTTTGGAATTACAATGACTTTACCCCGAGCTCATTTTTCAATGTTTTCCGAATGGAATATTGCGATATGTTAGGCTCACGAGCCATTTTTCGTCCACTGCGACGCGGGTTTCGATCAAGTCACTTCTTTATTTTTCGAACCATTTCTGCTGATGTTGCTGTTTTCTTCTTTCTTGCAGTTTTTTTCATCTCACCCTGTATAACCTTGATAGTCTTAAAATTTAGTACGACGTTTTAAGTTTTAACTGTCAAATTGATCAAATTGTACTTTTTCAGCACAAAAACCCTAACACAAAATGTTGCAGAGAATCTAAATTTTTAAGGAGGATTTTCGCTGACAAAGTGGCTGGCACTTACTAGTTGGTAGAAGTATCGACGTTTTAAGTTTTAACTGTCAAATCGATCAAATTGTACTTTTTCAGCACAAAAAACCTAACACAAAATGTTGCAGAGAATCTAAATTTTTAAGGAGGATTTTCGCTGACAAAGTGGCTGGCACTTACTAGTTGGTAGAAGTATCCAGAATATAAATCTCCTTCTCTCCCATTGAAACGTCTTAGATGGATGGCCTGACAATGGCTTATGACAAATGCTATGCATATTCATGTCGTATTTTTTTAAGATTTTAACAGAATTTTTAACGGATTTTATTGTTTTTGAGAATTGGCAAATTCGTTTCAAATGCTGGAGGGTATTTGTTTAATTTCAAATTAATTTTCATTAAATTGCGTTAATATTATATATTTGTAACACGGGTGATTTTTCTCCTCCTTAGGTAATGTCTACTACCTCTTAATACGACTTTGTATTTCGTACATAATGTCAAAGGTAATGACATTTCCTAAGGAGTGACGTTTGTAATTGCCGCCTTTACAGTATTCTACCGACTCTACGAGTACTAACAAGCATAGGATTACGTTCTACTGCTAAAAACCCTTTGTACGAAGGTAATATTGTTCCACGAACAACCACCCTATAAAAAATATACAGTCCACTGCTCAGTGGGAAAAAATATTAATCACTTGTGTTTTTATTTTTCTCCCATTTCCTTTATTTTCATTTTGCTACGCAAACATTGGTCCGATCGACCCGGATGTTACGATCTGTCTCCTTCCTTCACGAGGAAAAACAACAAAGGAACGACTGTTTCGCAGCAAAAACATTGGATTCTACGATCCGTCTATTTGCCTCACCGAGGATACAACGACTTCGTCGCCAACAACAACAAAAGGGATCATCGATCACCACCATCAAATCTAAATAAACTTCATTTCATTTTAATTAAACCGCCACAACAAAGGTATGTACACTCTGAATTACTTCTAAAGTGACATACCTAAATTTGTTAGTGTTGTGCTTGCTAAACAAACAAAGCCTTCGGTCGTTTTCAACAAGTTTGTACGTCCGTCCGTCTCCCATGAGATTGCCGTCGGCATTTATATCCAACAACAAAACATAACTAGTGTCACATTTCGATTTGTTTACAACAACTCGCATACACATCCACAATCATAGTAATTTTGTGTTTTGCTTTACTTATTTAATTTCAATTTTTAGCACACTTCTTTTATATTGTTTGCACTACTGCTTTTAACATACATTTTTGTTGTGTTTTTCATCTTATTGTAAGTTTGTAAAACACAACAACAACAATATAAAAGAATAATTGTTGTCATCACTGCTGATTGTTGGTTCCGTTTTGTTTACATATTCGTGTAAATTACAATAGTGACACTCACTGATAAATGATAGCTGATCACATACAATAGGTGTGTTCACGATCATTTATCAATATATATTTATTGAAAAATTGAAAGTGCCATTTGCAATAAAATTTTGTGTTGATTTCTTCGAATATCAACCAATAATAAAATTTTGCTTGTGTCTCCGATACAATACACCCTACATTCGGTATATACATACATATATGTGCATAGTAATATTTTATTAAATAACGTTTAATACAAATATTACTATTTATTTTTGCAAACTCTTCCGAGAAAACTGTTTTGTTTCTTGCTTTATTCTGAACGATTGGAAGAGCACAACTAACGGTCCGTGCACCCTAACATCGGCTTTAGTGATTTTCGTCACTATTTGAGTTTTTCGACTTTTTACACATTTCTTTTAGATTTTTTTGCCGGTAAGTGGTATTTACGATACCCTGCCACATACTGTGTGTATTTTACGATACACTGTAAACAATATAAAATACACTGAAAGAAAAAATTTAAAATTTTTGAGTTTCTTTATAATATTATTTAACTTTTGTGGTTTAATCACGTTTAACCTCAATTATAGTCCACGACTATTATACAATCAGTGTATTTTCATTAAATAAATATTGAATTTCTTGACATTACGTGTCGTTTTAAAAACATTTTACGCATTTTCGTGCAAATTAAATTGCAATTTCTTGTATTTTCGCTGCAGTTTTGTATTCTTCGGCTGCACTTGTTTTTCAAACAAGACATTACGTGTCTAAATAAACATTAATTATTTGTTTTGCTTCTGATTTGCATTCAAAATGCCACTCACTCCTTTGGATTTATTCATCCGAGCTACTAATGCTTTGGTAAAATTTGATGCCAATTTCAGTTCCCAACGGGACGAAGAGCTCGATGTTTACATCCTAGAATTACAAGGAGCTGAGGTCAGAACACTATGGGATAAAGTTAAATTCCAATTTGAAAAGTGCCTCGATTACCTACATGAAGATAAAAATTCTAATGAGGACGACATTTCAGCCGCCGACATCAAATACGATGTCGCCTACAAATGTTTTTTAAATGTTTTAGCGTCCATTAATAGAAAGGTAGGTGCGCTACGGGCTCCGCCTAAGTCACCTACTGTAATTACACCAAAATCTCATATAGGTAACCCTTCAATACCTCGTTCCGAGGATACAGCGACCGTATCAAATGCTCCGCATCGATCTGAAAATTCCCAAAATTCATCTTTCACACCCTGTGGAAATGAAAATTCCCGTCACAGGTTAAATTTGCCACCCTGTGACATCGAAGTATTCAATGGCGATTTTCTTTCCTGGCCTACGTTCAGGGACTTGTTTTCTGCCATATACATTAACAATAGCGGCATAAGCGACATTGAACGTTTATGTCATTTGAATAATAAAACCAGTGGCGATGCCCATGAAATTGTGTCCAAGTTTACGCTTACACACAAAAACTTCAATCTAGCATGGAGTGCATTATTCTCTACTTATGACAATCCTCGAATTTTGGTGAACCACCAACTTAAGCTCCTCTTTGACCTTCCAATTTTAGACAAAGAAACTAGTGCAGGGTTAAAGAAACTACAAAGAGGCATAAACGGGTGTATTTCGTCCATGTCTAATTATGATGTGTCGACAAAAGACTGGGATCCTATTCTAGTTTTCCTGTGTCTTCAGAGGTTACCTAAAAACTGCGTGGTGCTTTGGGAACAAAGCATAAAGAACAAATCTACTTTGTCTTCGTGGAAAGATTTGGATCACTTTCTTACAGAAAGGATCCAAACTCTGACCTGCTTACGTGACATTAGAGGCATCGATTACGTCGAACCTCTAAACAATGATAAATGTTCCCTTTCTACGAATGGTGCAACCAATACATCAAATTCCGTCACGGCCCAAAGTGCCCCTCATTTCTTTAAGTTACCTAGTACATCCTCGCCTAAATCATGTGCGCTTTGTTCACGACAAAGGCATCATCTAAGAGTTTGTCATAAATTCCTTAGACTTTCAGTTCCTGAAAGAATCAGCAAAGTTAAGAAACACTTCTGTTGTCTTAATTGTTTGTCTCACGGACATGAATCTTCAAAATGCAACAGCATTTACAACTGCACTATATGCAATAAACGGCATCACACGCTGTTACACATCGAGGCCACGCCTCAATCGTCTCCGACGACTTCAAATGTTAGAAGTCCAGATCAGGTAATTCTACCCACTACTTCTACCAATATTATATCAGGGTCTTCAAACCGACAGGTATTTCATTCCACCCAGAGCAGAAAAGTATTGTTAGGCACAGCTATGGTGCATATTGTGCACAAAGGTACTACGTACCCGGCTAGAGCCTTAATAGATCCTGCTTCAGAAGCATCTCTAGTTTCTGAACGTATACAAAAAAGATTGGGTATAGGCGCGAATAACGTTCAAGCTTCAATCTCGGGGGTTAGTGGGTCCGTTTCACAAATTTCCCGTAAGCAATGTCCCATTCGTATCAGTTCTCCATTGGATGCTACGCAGACAATGGAAACTAATGCTCTGGTTCTGCCGACAATTGCAGAAAATCTGCCATCATTTTCTCTAAAACGTGACACCATTCCGCAATTGCCAAATCTTCGTTTGGCCGACCCTGATCCCTTTTCTTCCCGTCCTGTTGACCTATTACTAGGAGCAGATCTTTATCCGAAGATTCTGCTACAGGGTACACGTACCAACGTACTAGGTTCATTGATAGCGCAGAGCACCGTCTTCGGCTGGATCATTACTGGTCCCATGCCAAACTCCCCTCTACAACCTTAGATTAAGATTACGACTGGGGACTTTGAGTCATTACTGCTCACATTTTTCCATACGGACGCTATTTTTCCATACGTTTTGGTATACGTAGGTCAGTTTTCCTACCGGAAACTTCAAGATTCCATCGCCTACACTTCTGATTTTTACTTGCTACGCAAATATTGGTCAACGACCGACTATGTTAACTTCGTCATATTTTTTTATTTACCACGTGAATAACCCACATAAACATTGGCTACACGGCCGTCTGTATTTCGTTTTCAAAGAGGCATCCCATATTGTTCACGGGGAATGTTTTGAATGCCAAATCTTGAAGCAGATGCTACGCATCTATAATTATTTATATTGCTGGATCACCGATCCATAATTCACATAAATATAACCGAATGTGAGGAGCGAAATTTAATATTGAAAACGGCACTTTCGTCCGACGGCCATTTCAATTCCTTTCCCACTCCTACGGAGTTAGTTATAGTCGATGTTTCGCGTCGCCTTCGCCTCCTCTCTACTTTTTCGCTACAAATTTGGAAAAAATTTAGTTTGATGGCCGCGTTAGAGCCGCGAAGCATCGAACTATACAGTTGGAAAACGACCTACGGTTTTGTGGTCATTCTGACTAAAGTTCGTTCCTATTTACATTTTTGCTTCCTCTCTAATTATACCCTCAGCCATATGGCTACAGAGGGTATATATCATTCGATACGGTCAAAATGTGCCTAGTCGAAATAACGGTTTTAGACCCTAAGTCTCTTTGGACCAAATCCGTTTCAGGACATTTGGAGTCGATCTAGCGATGTCCGTCCGTCCGTCCGTCCGTCCGTCTGTCTGTCTGTCTGTCTGTCTGGCTGGCTGGTGCGCACGATAACTCTCGAAGGGAGTATCCGATTTGGTCCAAACTTGGTACATCGTAATATTTTTGTCAAACTTAGATCGAGTTCGGAGATGGGCAATATCGGTCCACTCCTTCTAGTACCTCCCCCACAAAAGGTCGTAATTTTCAAAAAATGTATTTTTTGCACAGAAAGTGAAAGGATGATCCGATTTTGCTCCAACTTTGCACATACTAATATTTGCCTGAGTGCTAGGCTAGGTGTGAAAATGGACAATATCGGTCCACTCCATCAAGTACCTCCCCCACAAATGGTCAAAATTTTGAATAATTACAACTCTCATAAAATTTGATGTAAGAGCCCGATTGTTTTCAAATTTCACACATCCAAATATTTATATTAACCCAAGGTCTGGTGTGAATATGAGCAATATCGGTCCACTCCTTCTGGTACCTCTCCCACAAAAGGTCGAAATTTGCAAAAAATATATTTTTTGCAC
The DNA here is from genome assembly GCF_030504385.1 of Musca domestica. Lineage (NCBI taxonomy): Eukaryota > Metazoa > Arthropoda > Insecta > Diptera > Muscidae > Musca > Musca domestica. Next base: position 2,933,810 of record NW_026712219.1, on the reverse strand, counting down.
AGAAAGAGAAAGGATAATCCGATTTTGCTCCAACTTTGCAAATCCTAATATTTGCATCAGTTTTACGTTAGGTGTGAAAATGGACAATATCGGTCCACTCCATCAGGTACCTCCCCCACAAAGGGTCAAAATTTTGAATAATTACAACTCTTATAAAATGTTATGTAAGAGTCCGATTGTCTTCACATTTCACTCATCTCAATAATTTTATTAACACAAGGTCTGGTGTGAAAATGAAATGTATCGATCCACTCCCTCTGGTACCTTCCACACAAAATGTCGAAATTGTCAAAAAATGTATTTTCTGCACAGGAAGAGAAACGACACTCCGATTTTGCACCAACTTTGCAAATCTTAATATTTGCATCAGTGCAATATCAGGTGCGAAAATGGTCAATATCGGTCTACTCCATCAAGTACCTCTCCCACAAAGGGTCAAAATTTTGAATAATTTCAAGTCTTATAAAATGTGATATAGCAGTCCGATTGTCTTGAAGTTTCACACATGCCAATATTTTTACCAACCCAAGATCTGGTGTTAAGATGGAATATATCGGTCCGTTCCTTCTGGTACCTCCCCCATAAAAGGTCAAAATTCTCAAAAAATAATTTTTGCACAGAAAGAGAATCGATAATCCGATTTTGCTCTAAATTTGCAAGCGCTGATATTTGCGTCAGTGCTACGTCAGGTGCGAAAATGGACAACATCGGTCCACTCCATCAAGTACCTCTCCCACAAAAAGTCAAAATTTTGAATAGTTGCATCTCTTATAAAATTTGATTTAAGAGTCCGATTTTCTTAAATTTCCACACATGGCAATAATTATATAAAACCAAAGGTCTGGTACCAAGATGGAATACATCGATCCACTCCTTCTGGTACATCCCCCACAAAAGGTCGAAATTTTCGAAAAAAAAATATATGTATTTTCTGCAAGAGAAGCAATAATACGATTTCGCTCCAACTTTGCAAATCCTAATGTTTGCGTTAATTCTAGGTCAGGTGCAAAAATGAATAATCCATCCACACTCCATCAAGTCCTTCTAGTACCTCCCCCCCCCCCCCTAAGGGTCATGATTTTCACTAACAAAAGATCTGTTGTGAAGATGGGACATATATCGGTCCACTTCTTTAGATTAAGATTTTCAATAAATTATCATATATGTCATGTAAAGTGGAGGAAGTTACCAATAGTCCAATCATGGCACGCCGCAATATTTATATCATACTTATTTAGGTCCGATACGGAATGGCCAATATTGACCCATTCTTTCGGAACGTACTCCACAAGAGGTTAAACATTTGAATAATCATAACAGAAGTCAAAATACGTTTAAGTAATCGTACATTGGCTGAGGGTATACATCTGTCGGCAAAACTGACAGATACTTTTTAACTTGTTTTCATATGAGTTGGAAAATTTAGAATGATGGTTGCGATGATGGTGTGCGGATTACGTCCCATATACAATAAGGAACAACGATTTGATGGCTGCGCTGATCCCTGAAGCCCACGGCATACACCACGGATGAAGAGAACCTCCTTCGGAGAAGATGCAACTAAAAATCCGTCTTCGACGGTCCCTGGAGTTCCTCCAGGCGTTATCAGTGGTTTCGCCACATTGGACTCGACGAGTTCAACCTTCAACAGATCAGAACCTTATCGAGGCATTGCACGATCTTGCTCTACGAGCACATTCCTTCAGTTTTCATGTTACGATCGGTTCCTTTCGGGCATTGCACGATCGTGCTCTATGAGCTCGCATGAAAAATTGAAAACAACCTTTTTTATTTTTCTTCTTTTGTCCATTGTTTCATGATACGATCAGTTCCTCCTCGAGGCATAGCACGATCGTGCTCCACGAGTTCACATGAAAATAACTAACATTAACGTAAAATTTGCAACACGGTGAAATGTTGCAAAGGCCGGCGGAATGTTTAATTTCAAATTAATTTTCATTAAATTGCGTTAATATTATATATTTGTAACACGGGTGATTTTTCTCCTCCTTAGGTAATGTCTACTACCTCTTAATACGACTTTGTATTTCGTACATAATGTCAAAGGTAATGACATTTCCTAAGGAGTGACGTTTGTAATTGCCGCCTTTACAGTATTCTACCGACTCTACGAGTACTAACAAGCATAGGATTACGTTCTACTGCTAAAAACCCTTTGTACGAAGGTAATATTGTTCCACGAACAACCACCCTATAAAAAATATACAGTCCACTGCTCAGTGGGAAAAAATATTAATCACTTGTGTTTTTATTTTTCTCCCATTTCCTTTATTTTCATTTTGCTACGCAAACATTGGTCGAACTTACAGCTTTTTTTACTTGTCCTTTATAAGCAAGGATGTGGATACATTTTTAAGAGAATTCCTAAGAATACAGAAGAATAAGAATTGATATTAGTTCTCATGGATTTAATAATTATCCCCCTTCCGAAAAAACTGTTAACAACGACTTCAATGGATGACAAAAGAAGAGATCTTATTAAAGATGCCACTTTTGATGTTTAAAACCCTTTAAATACCAATTCCAACTATCTTAAAACACTGTATGGGATAATATCTAAGGAAAGCAAAAATATCAAACACAGATGACAGAAACAAACACACACGTTCATACATTCATATGCATAGAGCAGAGAAAATACTAAATACTCTTGGGCTAGACAAAAGATGACGACGGGCCACGGAACAAAGCAGGCGACCATAAAAGGAAATAAATCAAAAAATGTGGGGAGCAAAGGGTATCATCTGGATTTAAATTAACATAAATTTCAAAACGACTACAACAAAAAACTGAGCATCATCAATGGCAGCAACAGTATTGCAACAACAAATACTCTCTCACAGCAACAACGAGCTGGTAGCAAAACAATGAAATTAATAAGAAACAGAGCAACAAAACAAAAGAGAACTGAGAAAAAACCAACAGGCTTTTATTCTTAAAGAAAAAAAAATGACGACATATTTTCATTTTAGATGACTGCAAGATATTGGAATGCTTTGATGGTTTTTAGATTAAAATTTTTTTGTTGGTTGTAAAATATAAAAATTTGATGGGACTCGGATGATAAAAAGATGGCTTCTTAGAATTATTTATAAATAAAATGGATATGTATTTTTTATAAGGTGCAAAGGTGCCTTTTGCAAAGGTCAAATGTGGGTGCTTGTCACCCATTGCAAAACAGTGAATTGAGGGGTGAAATGACAAACAGAGTGGGCTATTTTATGTGACCCATTATCACATATGTTGCCATGTTTATTAAAATTGACATGGTTGAGTAAAAAGATCAATTTCATTTTGATAATCTTTGATACTAAAATAGGTCAAATGGATATAACGAAAAATTTTATGGTGAGGGAGTTACACTTGAATGAACTGTACAAAAATAAAAATACTAGGGCTGTAAGGATGGCCTAAATTTGTAGTATTTTAATGTCATCAGCATTTGGATGCGGCATTTTGGATTCTATAGGAGTAATTAAACTTTCGACAGCAAATGTTCGAAGTTATACAACAAACTCTATGAATTTCGGAGATAGTAACCAACTAAGTAAAAATTAAACTCATTCTGTTATATTGTCGGAATGAATTAAAATTTAGCATAAGGATGGGCAAAATTTTTTGATATTTTGGAACGATTAGACAATTTTGTTTTTGGATCTCATGGAGGAGGTTTAAAAAAAATCAAGTCGCAAAAAAGGACATATTTATAAATATATATAAAATAGATTTACTCCAGTTCAAGATCTTTTTTTCTAATTTTGAAAGAAATACAATTTGTCAGTAATAGAGTCGAGCATTTTCTTATTTTTTATATTTTTCCTTGGCTTTAGTTTAATTATATTATTCATGAAGATGTAGAGCTTTGGCCCAATAATTTTTTGTCTAGCATGGTGGGTATTGAAAACGTTTTCCTACAGCCCCTATATCTAAAGGTATCTCCCGATATTCTGATTTTGATTATTTTTGCCACGTTTTCCCACAAAATTGTTCGAAATTTAGTATTAAGAGTTTGCAATGGGTTCTACATCTGATATATATTACCGCCCAATATCGGTATTTTCATAGCTTTAGGGATTTGTAAAGGGTCCTACATCTCGCGGCAGATCATAGGGCGAGATGAAAAAAAACTGCTGCTGTCATTTCTAAGCCACTCGTCCGACATCTGTTAAAATTATTCCAGTGGCAGCTCATTGTATTGTTTACAAGCGTACAAAAGCATTTTGGGGAATATTTCCTAGACAATAAGTTATTCGTGATGGACTTCAAGCGTGATAGTGTGATTACTTTATATTTGGCTGGAAAACCATAAGTGGCGATCGTTAGAGCACTCCAGCATTTAAATGCGAATAAATCTTTTGCGTATCGTACCATCGTTCATTACCGTGATACTGGTAGCATAGCCCGACGTCAAAGAAGTGGACGGAAGAAACCAGCAACATCAGCAGAAATGGTTCGAAAAATAAAGAAGCGACTTGATCGAAACCCGCATCGCAGTGGCCGAAAATGGCTCGTGAGCTAAACATATCGCAATATTCCATTCGGCAAATATTGAAAAATTAGCTCGGTGTTAAGCCATTGAAATTCCAAAAAGTGCAAAAACTTATACCGCAAAAGAAAGAAAATAGACTCAAAAGAGCTAAAGAATGGCTTCGCTATGCTGAAAGTGGTGAAGTGCCGAATGAGAAAACATTTGTTGTCCAGCAGTTTGTAAACAAACAAAATGATCGTGTTTACTTGCCAAAGAGATCAGCTGAAAATGTGCACCTTCTTGGCTACCAGAACCCAAGTGCCGGCCATGGTGATGGTGTGGGCCGCCATAACAGCTGATAGTCTCTCTCCGTTCGTATCAATCGACCATGGCATCAGAATAAATGCCGAATATTATCGCGAAAATATCCGGGAGAGTGTATCAAAGCTTTGGGCACGCAAACATTTTGGCCGCAGACCTTGGGCATCAGCACACGCCACCCAAGAATGGTTACAAAATGAGATTCCTCGCTTCATTCCCAGCACACAGTGACCATCAAAATCTCCGGATACCAATCCGTTGGACTATTGTGTCTGGAGTATTTTGAAAAGAAAGGTTGGCACTAAAAAATACCATAGTGTCGATCACCTCAAGCAAGCGCTTCGCCGGGAATGGGACAACATACCACAGAGCAACATTCGGACGGCGTGTGACAGTTTCAGTGGCAGTTTGAAAGCCATAATTCGTGCCAAAGGTGACAAGTTCGAACAAATCTAAATTTATTTTAAAATTTGATGCTTCAATAAAATTTAAAAAAGAAACGTAAAAATTAGGACGTTTGGCTTTGTTGGAGTTTTTTATCTCACCCTGTACATCAAACTTAGTTTCCAACCTTGATTCTCATGCCAGTTTTCACGTTTTTAGCTCTTTCCGTTCACGTCATATCAAATGGTACCACTTAAGAAGTTTCGTATCATTTAAAAAATGTTCACAACCTTTAAGTTCGAATATCAAAAAACCCTTTCTTATATCTATCCTATACTCCATCAGAGACTATCTTTTCAAATTTCAGAAATCTAGCTCACTCCGTTTGTCCAATGCTTAGTATTCAATATTTAATACGAATTTCCAAAAACCAAGCTTTATCACGTGCATACACACCAATACCCTCTTGCGAAATTTCAAGGTTCTAGCATTAGCCGTTTCATCTGGGCGTCGATTCCAATTCAGTCAATTATTTCACTACTATTTTTTGTATATCGATAAAATCGTTTGTTAAATAAAACGCATATTTTTAATTTGATAACCTTTCTGCCAATAAATGTGAAATAATATAAAAATAATTTATTTGTTTTTTATAGTTTCGAAATTGCTAAGACATTTGTGCCATTGCAAAAATAAGATAAACGGCACCTTTATTTGCATTTAAATTCCATTTAATTTATTTTCTTTCAATTTCCTCCATTGCTTTCAAACCCGACTCCTTAAAAATCGCATTTATTTTACGCTCATACCACAACTCTAAACTTGTTAGGTGCCTGGGTATATCCGCATAGCTATGCAACAGGAAACGTATTTTATGATACTCATGCGTATCTCACACATATCTTTAATATTTTGTATTTGCTACCAAATAACATAAAATAATCAGAACATAATAAGAATTCAAGCGAACACACTCGCATTAACATTAATGTCTACAGTCAACCACCAGCTACATAAATATACTCATACATGCGAACATGTGTCCACACCATAGAAAAAATAGGGTATAAATAATATTATAAAAATATTTATAGATTCTAATAAAAAAAATGTCATTTGTTTTTGTATCAGTAAATTTTATATGAGAAGTTTTTAATTATGTCTCGTGGGTGGATAGCAGGGATGGTGGCGGTTTGGTGACAAATCACACACATATATCCCGGCAAGATACCCCCATAAATAATATCATTTGAAAATTCCCACACAACAACAGTAATAAAAACATCAATAATCATTTGAAAGGCTGACACTACCTGCAACAGTGAACATTAAATGGAGTTCGAGTGGGGGAGGGCTATCAGACCAAATAGTCATTATGACCGACCTAAATAGGCTATTTGTCATTTATGACCGAAAAACAAAAATATTTATGTTTTATTATTAATCCCTGTGGCAAAATGGTCGATGCTGAGAGATATATGTATGAGTGTGTCTGTGTTGGCGAAAAGGTTGTAAAAATAATCAACAACAGCAGCAACAACACAACATCTGCGTAGAGTAAAAATAACATAAATTTCCCGTTTTTCACCTTAGGCTGTGTTTTTCTTTTTTTTTTTTTTTGTATAAAAATGAAATGTTCTCGAGTTTTTGGTTGAGGTTGTAATTGCAAACAAATATATTAGGGTGGGCGGAGACAAATTTTGACAATAATGTGCGCATACATAAGATGATGATTTAAGTATTTCAAGTAGTACTCGAATTGGGTGTTCAAGTACCAGGTGGCGTATGAATTATGTGATAGTATTTACACCTATTACTCATACGCCACAATTTAAATATGAAATAATTATGTTTAGAGGAGGCCTAAAACATTATTATCGTAAAAAGACAAACATTTTATTTATCTGTAGAAATCAAATATTGGGGGTCACTGAATATATGTGGAATACAGCCATACTTTAAAAAATTTCGAGTACCACGATAGAATTCCATAAGTACAAATGGAAGTTATTCAAGGGCTGAAAATATCCTATGTAGCTGCATTTTAGAGATTTCGAACTAAAAGTACATTTAATGGTATTAAATACTGTGAATTGGTATTTAGAAAAAAGCTCTAAATCATTGCTGGTAAAATACGGGTAGTCGAAGAAATAGGTCTTAAAAATCCAGGCCTAGAGTTCTAATAGGCCTCTAAAAAGTATGTCTTAAATATCCACGTCTAGAGTTCTTAAAAATACATGGTTCTAAAAATATATCTTAAAAATCCAGGATTAGAGTTCTAATAGGCCTCTAAAAATATGTCTTAAAAATCCATGCCTCTAAAAATATATCTTAAAAATTCAGGCCTAGAGTTCTACTCAATGTATATTATGTAGTTTTTACTCAAATGTATATTATGTCTGCAGGGTTTTTGGTATTGAAAATGGGCCGTTTAGGTCCACGTTTTGGTATGGTCCCCATATAACGGTACCTCCCGATATTCGGAATTTTGATGATTTCTGCGACAATATTCATCGGAATTGTTCCAAATTTGGTATTTAAAGTTCGTAATGGATACCACAGCCTAAGACAGAAAATTGTCTGTGCAGGTCCACGTCTTCGTATAGCCCCCATATAACCGTACCTCCCGATATTCGGTATTTTGATAATTTTAGCGACATTATTCACCGGAATTGTTTCAAATTTGGTATTTGACGTTCGTAATGAATGCTACAGTCTATGACAGGCGATTGCTTGTGCAGGTCCACGTCTTCGTATAGCCGCCACATAACGGTACTTCCCGATATTCGGTATTTTGATGATTTTAGCTACATTATTACCGATTTTTGTTTTAAGTTTCGCATTTGGATATTGTAATGTCTTATAAAAAAAGGTTACCTATGCCGGTCCGTGTAGTCATATAGACTCTAATATAACAGTCACATTCGGTATTTTTAAGATTTCAATAGAATTTTAACGGATTTTATTGTTTTTGAGAATTGCCAAATTCGTTCCAAATGGTGGAGGGTATTCAAGGTTCGGCCCGGCCGAACTTACAGCTTTTTTACTTGTTTTTTTTATAATCGTGGGTTTTTGAGGATCACCAATCTTCTAGCACAAACCATACTCCTATGTTTATAATTTTTCACAGAACAATATCTTTTTGCAAGTAAAACCATCCCTTCTGCCACCCTGACGATATTCTCTTTAAAAGAGAAACCAACCAGCAACACCTTCAAAACATTAAACCCAACAATGCAACAATTTAAAATGCCCTCCCAACACAATTTCACTTCAACATAACTCCTCTTAACCTCTCCTTGGAGATATAACAACACAAGTTTGTTCCACTTTTGTCAACGGCAATTATAATTTATCTTGCAGATCTCCCCCAGAGTGGGTTGGCTGTCCTTGCTAATGTCGGGGCCGTCTAAAAGAAACGTTTGTTTGTTTATTTTCATTCTGTTTGCACCGTTATCTACCCTCTCACTCCCTAAGAAAATAAGGGCCTCATGGGTGAGCTATTGTTATTCTTTTCCTTCTGCATGCTTGCCTATTTAATTTTAAGTCTTTAAAAAGTTTATCACAAAAAAATGATATCACAAAGAAGACGCCTGGTAATATTTCACACGGTTCTGTTTTAAACCGACTGCACCCACTCATCTACACACACACACACACTGACAAGAAGCTCACGGTGGAAGGCAAGAAAATAAAACAAAAAAAAACAAAGGCAGATGATCATTTTTTAACTGTCATTTTATGCAAATGAAGCATTTAATAAATTATGGCTGCACCCTGTTGTTGTTCTTCTCTTTGTCCTTATTATTATCCTTGGCGACATTTCAACTTCGTTGACCAGCAGCAAAGGACAACAAACTTGTTTGTATTTGTGCGTGTGTGTCTGTGTGCCAGAGAATTTATAATTTTCCCCACAGCCACATAAAATTTAAAAAAATATTTAATAAATTTTGCACTATTGTTGTTGTTGTTGTTTTTTATTGTATTTTTCTGCGATTGCACAGTGTTGGGATTGAAAATCTTTAACATGATTGATATTTCAAATTGAAGTCAGTTCTCCTCTTTTGACATATGAAATTCAATTAAAAAGGAAATTTTCTGGAGATAAGATATTTATACGCACATTCATATGTAAGTATGTATTTACAATTCTGAAAGCCTATCAAGGCCATGGCATTGTAATGACATTCTGATTAACTTTTTGGAGAAAAAAACATTTTAATTGTCAACTTGTCCCCCAGTTGAAATCAAGATACAGGTCACAATATTCAGGATAAATAAAGGAAATAGTACTCCTAAGGTGTTTGATATTGAAAATGGGCTATATAAAGGTTGAGATAAAAAAAACTGCAATAAAGGCAAACGCCGTAATTTTTACATTTTTTTAAATTTTAAAAAATATCGAAAATAGCATGAAATTTTGAAACGACTTTAGATATGTTCGAATTGGTCACCTTTGGCACGAATTATGGCCTTCAAACGGCAAATGAAACCGTCACACGCTGCCCGAATGTTGCTCTGCGGTATTTTGGCTCATTCTCTGATTGAGGTGATCAGCACTTTAATATTTTTTAGTGCCAACCTTGCTTTCCAAAATACTCCAGACACAATAGTCCAACGGATTGGTATCCGGAGATTTTGGTGACCATTGTGCGCTGGAATTGAAGCGAGGAACCTCATTTTCTAACCATTCTTGGGTGGCGCATGCTGGGTGCGATGGTGTTGAGTGCGATGGAATGTCCAAGGTCTGCGGCCAAAATGTTTGCTTGCCCAAGGCCTTAATACACCCTCCAGAATATTTTCGCGATAATATTCGGAATTTATTCTGATGCCACGGCTGTTATGGCGGCCCACACCATCACGTTGTTGCGGTGTAAGTTCTGGCACTTTTTGGAATTTCAATGGCTTTACCCCGAGCTCATTTTTCAATGTTTGTCGAATGGAATATTGCGATATGTCCAGCTCACGAGCCATTTTTCAGCCACTGCAACGCGGGTTTCGATCAAGTCGATTCTTTACTTTTCGAACCATTTCTGCTGACGTTGGTGTTTTCTTCCGTCCAATTCCTTTAGGTCGGGCTACGCTACGAAACACAAAAGATTTATTCACATTTAAATGCTGGAGTGCTCTAACGATAGGCACTTGTGGTTTTAGAGCCAAATATAAAGAAATCACACTATCACGCTTGAATTCTATCACAAATAACTTTTTGTTTTGGAGAATTCTCACCAAAATGCTTTTGTTCGCTTGTAAACAATGTAATAAACTTTCACTGGAATAATTTTAACAGCTGTCGGACGAGTGGCTTAAAAATTACAGTAGTCTGAAGATGATTTTCATCTCACCCTATATATCCCCCATATAAAGTCACCTCTTAATTTTTGTTATTCAAACATTCCAAGTACAATTTCCAACCAATTCATTTAGAGCTATTTTATGTAACTTAACTCTTTGAAAAAAATTCTTATCCAAATCCAAAAGAAGTAGGCAGAAATGCCCCGTCTTTTAACGTGGTGTTGGCATCACTCACTTTCCACCACTTTCATAGCTAGATACCAAAAGTGACACCAATATCAAATTTCAACCTGGAATCCAGCTCTATTCCTTCACTTAATAGCAAATTTAGTACTGTTTAGTACTTTAGTACTATTTGGTACTTTATAGAACATATTTTCAAAACCACCTCCATATGTCAGTCCCAGACACCAACAGAGATCTCAGTATCAACTTTTAGGATTTCAGCTCTATCCCTTCACCCAATGCTAAATTTAGTACGATTAAGCACATTTCGTACAATTATAATACACTTTATTCCAGCTCTATTGCTTCACTCAGTACCAAATTTAGTACTAATTAGTTTTTTTCATACAATTATATAAAATTCAGAAACCAATGCAGACTTCAATACAATATTTGAGGATTTCAGGCGTATCAATTCTCCCAATATCAAAATCGGTACCAATTAGTACTTTTCCTATAAATATAGAACGTATCGGTAAGTCTCAAACACAGATACCATCAGTAATTCAAATGTCAAATTTCAGAATTGTATCTTAATCCATTCACCAAATGCCAAACTTGATACCATTCCGTACTTTTAGTACAAATATAGTTCACATTTCCGAACTATATTTGAATGTCCTAGAATGCAATAGTAATCTTATCTCTAAATTTCAGAATTCCAGCTCTATCAGTTCACCTAAATCGAAATTGTACCAAATTTAGTACTTTTTAGTACTTCCCGTGTACATGAGTACATATTTCAAAATACAATATTATGACAAAGTTATTGTGCGCATCTGCCAGAAAAATAGATGGACGGACACAGCTAGATCGACTCCAAATGTCCAAAAAAAAAATTCGTCCAAAGAGACGATGAGGCACGCCATATAGCTGAGGAAATAACTTAGAGAGCGCCAAATGACGTTTTTATGAAAATCGAGTGTAGCCACGGCTGAGTGACATATTTGGCCGTTCTGTTTAATTCTTGTTCATTTTCCAAGAAAAATAGTCTACTTCAACTAGAACAAGTGAAAAAGCTGTAAGTTCGACCTCCACCATTTGGAACGAGTTTGGCAATTCTCAAAAAAATATAATCCGATAAAAATGCTGTTAAAATCTTAAAAATACCGAATGTAGCTGTTATATTAGGGTCTATACGACGACATGTCATAAGCCATTGCAAAAATCATCAAAATTCCGAATATCGGGAGGTGCCGTTATATGGGAGCTACCTACATGACTCATTTTCAATACCAAAAGTCCTGCAGACATAATATACATTTGAGTCAAATTTTATCAATCTACTTCAATTCGTTCGGGGGCTAGTGTGATTTCCACACGGATAGACGGACAGACGGACGACATAAATTTGTATGCTGATCAAGAATACCTTGTGGGGTCGAAAATTTATATGTTGAGGTGTTACAAACGGAATGAGAAACTTAATATACTATAATATGGAGGGTAAAAAAATAGTATGAATCACTTCGAATAGAAACCAGTAAGGAAAACTCAAAAGTCGGGCGGGGCCGACTATATGATACTCTACACCACTATGCATATTTAGTAGAGCTCTCGTAAAAAGGTTTATACAGGGCATTTCAGAGCTGTATGAGATATTTGGTACAAAATCAAAATCTATCTAATTCTATCGTGCATTTTACGAACTATAGCTATCTCTGAACCGGGTTTCTCCAAATTGGACGTATTAGCTTCTAGACTGAATTCGGTCTTATGTACGAAAATTCATGCCGTTTGGGCTGATATTGGCCATTTGATACACAATTAACACGAAATCGGATGAAGATATATATGGGAGGCATATTCAAATCGGAACAGATTTTAATAAAATTAAAATCAACTATTTTTGGGCTTTATCTGATATCTGGTACCAAATATCATTCCTGTGGAGTGCATATTACGAATGTGAGGGACTTAAAGACCAAATCGTATGAAAGATATATATGGGAGCTATAGCTATATCTGAACCGATTTTTACTAAAATTGGTGTACTTGCCTCTAAGCTGGTTTCGGTCGGATTTGCCAAAATTGATGCTATTACGGCCATTTGGTGGTCAATCACCCGAAATCGGATTAAGATACATATGGGAGCTATATCCAAATCTGAACCGATTTCAGCTATAAAACAGCTATTCCTGTGCTCCATCTAATACTTGGTACCAAATATCACGGTTGTAGGGTGAATATTACGAATGTAAGGGACTAAAACATTAAATCGGATGAAACATATATATGGTTGCTATATCTATATCTGAACCGATTTTCACTAAATTTGATATACTTGCTTCTAGGCTGAATTTGGTCCGATGTACTAAAATTCAGTCCATTTGGACTTATATTGGCCATTTGGTGGTCAATTATCCCGAAATCGGATGAAGATATATATGGAAGCTATATCCAAATCTGAACCGATTTCGATAATATTTAAAACAGCTATTTCTGTGCTCCATCTAATACCTGGTACCAAATATCATGGTTGTGGAGTGCATAGTAGGAATGTGAGGGACTTAAAGATCAAATCGGATGAAAGATATATATGGGAGCTATAGCTATATCTGAACCGATTTTCTCCAAATTTGATATACTTGCTTCTAGGCCGAACTCGGTTGGGTGTGCCAAAATTCAGGTCATTTGGGCTGATAGTGGACATTTGGTGCACATTTAACCCGAAATCGGATGAGGATATATATGGGAGCTATATCTAAATTTGATCCGATTCTCGCCAATTTCAATAGGGTTCGTCCTTGGGCCAAAATAATATTGTTTGGAAAATTTCATCTCTATCGGATAATAAATGCGACCTGCATTTTGTTCACAAGAATACATGGACAGACGGACGGACAGACGGACTGACATGCATAAATCGACTCAGAAAGTGATTCTATGAAGGTTCTCAAAAGTAACTATGGGTCTATCTCGTTTCCTTCTCCATGTTACAAACAAATTCACAAAGACATAATACCCTTACCACTATGTGGTGTAGGGTATAAAAATCGTTAGCGCTTATCATTGAAGACCAAGAGATTTACACTTTATATCCAACAGTGGGTTTCTCATAAATGTTTGGTTTCATAAAAACCTATATTTAAACATAACCTTAATGTATTTTATTGAGACTCCATGGATTACTGAAAACCATTATAAATTTGTTCATTAAAAATCTGAGAATCTAAGCCCTCAGAAAAACCCAGTTGCTTTTTATAGACGTCTTAAAGATGTTGAAAAAACAGATGATTAAATAGAAATAGACCAATTTGTTTTTCCAAAGAATATCTCGTGGAAAAGTTATAATCATCCAATTCCGCGGTATTCCATTCATTTCGCCCCCAAATGTACAACTTTAAATTCTTATTACGTTTCTCTGTGAGAATTTCTTTCGGGCGTGAGAGAAAAATGAAAATTCAAAATCTTGTCATAATATTGGCTTTATTATGACAATGTTGACTTTGCATATTAAACATTTAAATGAGCAATACGGCCACCTCCATGCCACCCCTTAGGAGAAAAGCTGGCTCAGCTAAATTATTATTGAAGTATTTGCCACTTGCGTTGCTCACACCCTCCCAACAAAGGTGCTTGAATTGACACAGAAAAAAAAATGAAGAAAAAAAACAACAGTGACGATGAACAGCCCAGATGGGTCTATGGAAACCACGAAAAAACAACGAGAATATTTATAACAAAATAAAAAAGCAAAACAATAAAAAAAATTATAATAACAATAAAGGTGTTTGGGGATGGAGGCATATTTTTTCATTCGTTTGTTTTTTTTTTTTTATTTTTCGTTTGTGGTTTTTTTCTGTTGACTTTTGTTTAATGGCATTATCATCACCATCCTCGCCATCATCGAAAAAGGAAACCAAAACACGCAAACTTAACACCAAACAAACGGAAACGGAAGTTTCAACCTTAACTATAGAGCAGCAGCAGCAGCAACACCAACAACAACATTGTAAACAACAATTACAATTTTCCTCTATTTTTTCCATTGTTCTCTACAACACACAACCGAGCTGGAGCACAATGATATGTATGGCTTTTTTTTTTTTTTTTTTTTAATTGAATTCGCCCAAGTCTGAACTGTGTTACGCTTTATTAGCAATCATTTAGTTTGAAGAAAAATCAGTAAAACTTTTAATGGGATTAGCAAAAGTTATCAAGCCACGAGATAAAAACAAAAACACATTGCCTCCGCTTTAATTGTGCCTTAATAATGGTATTATCAAACAAACAAAGAGAGAGGAAGAGAGAAACTAAGTTGCATAAAGAGAAGAATTGGATTTCTGTAGGAAATAAAAAGCATGGGTTTCTTCACTTTTGCGTTCTTATTTGAAATATAGCTACGAAGATACATAAATTTATAATCTTGGGTATTTTTTTCTCTGCAATTGCATCATAAATTTCGCATGACAGGGAGCGGGGATGGACATTTAATATCTTATATTTCCAATGTGAACTTACAGGATGTCGAAACAGCATATAAACAGGGTGAGATGAAAAACTGCAACAGAGTCAAACGCCATTTTGTAACATTTTTATTAATTTTATTGATTGAAGGCAAAAAATGTCGGAAACAGCATCACATTTTAGATTAAGTTCAGATTTAGAATAAGATTTAGAATAAGTTTAGAATAGTTCGAATTGGTCACCTTTGGCACGAATTATGGCCTTCAAACGGCCAATGATACCGTCACACGCTGCCCGAATGTTGCTCGCGGGATTTTTTTGCATTCCCGGCGAAGCGCTTGCTATTTCTTAGTGCCAACCTTACTTCCCACAATATTCTCCAGACACAATAGTCCAACGGATTGGTATTTGGAGATTTTGGTGGCCATTATGCGTTGGAAATGAAGCGAGGAACCTTTTTTTTTTTTGTTTGTTAAGAAACTGCTGGCAGCTCACCACTTTCGGTCAAGCGAAGCAACTCTTTAGCTCTTTTGTGTCTATTTTCTTTCTGTTGCGGTGTAAGTTTCTTGTACCAAATCCGTTTCAGAACATATGAAGTCGGTCTAGCGATGTCCGTACGTCCGTCTACCTGTGTGGCTAGTGGGCACTATAACTCTCGAAGGGAGTATCCGATTTGGACCAAACTTGGTACATCGTATTATTATTATCAAACTTAGATCGAGTTCGAAGATGGGCAATATCGGTCTACTCCTTCTGTACCTCCCCCACAAAATGTCGAAATTAAAAAAAAAAAAAACAAGTAAAAACACATTAAGTTCGGCCGAGCCAAACTTTTAATACCCTCCACCTTGGGGTAAAGAAAACATTAGAGCCCATTATGACCCACATATACCAATTTTTAGATATATACATGGGAAAATGAGATAAAAATCATCAAAATACCTACCAAATCGTGGACCTATACATGCAATGTTTCGCCAATGGAGCTAGAACCCATAATGACCTACAAATACCAATTTTCAGCCAAATCCGTGAACAAATGTGGCAAAAATCGTCAAAATACCGCATATCGGGAGGTACCGTGGGGACTAAGCCAAAACGTGGACCTATAATTACAATGATTTGCCAGACGAACCAGGACCCATTATGACCTACAAATTCAAATTTTTAGAGAAATCAGTGAAAAAATGTGGCAAAAACCATCAAAATACCGAATATCGGAAGGTACCGTTATATTGGGGCTATACCAAATCGTGGACCCATATATGCAATGTTTCGCCACACGAACTAGAACCCATTATTACTAACAAATACCAATTTTTAGACAAATCCGTGAAAAAATGTTGCAAAAAAAATCAAAATACCGAATATCGGGAGGTACCTTTATATAGGGGGGCTATACCAAAGCGTGGATCTATACATGCAATGTCTCGCCACACCAACTGAGACTTGTTATGACCTACAAATACCAAGTTTTAGACAAATCCGTGAAAAAGGTGGCATAAATAATCAAAATACCGAATATCGGGAGGTACCGTTATATGGGGACTATACCAAAACGTGGACCGATATATGTCATTTTCAATACCAACCATCCTAGACACAATACAATTTGCTCTGCTTATTTTTGGCGCTCTACGTCAAATAATGTGGGCTGTATTGTGATTTCAAGAGACAGACGGACAGATAGACAGACGGACATCGTTAAATCGACTTAGAATTTTATGCTGATTATGAATATATATACTTTATGGGGTCTACGACGAATATTAAAGGATGTTACCAACGGAATGAAAAAGTTAATATATCCTCCTTTCCAAGGTGGAGGGTATAAAAATACTGCACAGAAAGAGAAAGAATAATCCGATTTCGTTAAAACTTCGCAAATCCTAATATTTGCATCACTGCTAGGATAGGTGTGAAAATAAACAATATCGGTCCACTTCATGAAGTACCTTCCACACAAAAGGTCAAAATTTAATAATTTGAACCCTTACAAAATGCAATGTAAGATTCCGATTACCTCAAATTACACACATCACAATATTGATAATAACCCAAGGTCTGCTGTGAAGATGAAATATATCGCTCCACTCTTTCTGGTACCTCCCCCACAAAGGGTCACAATAGTGAATATCCATAAAGCTCATAATACCGAATTTAACATTCGATTCCATTCAGCCTTGGCACATCTCAATATTTCTCTAAAAATACAAGATCTGTTATAAATGTGATAGAGATCGGACCATTCCTCTCCACAAAGGGTTTAAGATTTTGAAAAACAAAACGCTCAAAAAATAGCCAAATAAGTATCCTACTCTCTTCAGATTTCACACATTCAAACATTTTTGCTAACACAAGATCTGTTGTGAAGATGGAATACATCTGCGAAACGCCTTCTGGTACCTCACCTACAAAGAATCACAATTTTCAATACTCTGTCGTAACTTGCGAAACATGTAAGCTACTTTTACAACTTGCTATATCTAAATATTTCTCTCGACCAGAAACCCCAGATAAATATTGAATTTATCGGAATTTATGATTTCGCATAAAATTGGATATAAACGTTCGATTTTCTTGTAATTTTGCCTGTACCAATATTTTTATCTGTATTATGTGCAGAATGAAAATGGAATACTTCGGTCGACTTTATCATTTTCTAAAAATGATCAAATATCTCACATAAAATGAAGGAAGAAACCAATATAGTCCAAGTCGTAATATTTATATCATATTCATTTAGGCCCGACACGAAATATACTATATTGGCTCATTCTTTCGGACCATCGAGGTTCAACAATTTGAATAATCATAACAAAAGTCAAAAATATACATCTGTCGGCAAAGCCAACTGACACTTTTTAACTTGTTCCCTTATGATATCGGACAAAAAATATCAAAACTCATTTCTTACAGGTTCTGTGGTAAATTCTGTTAAACTTCATAACCTCACTTAGACATTTATAGTTCTTGTTGACTTTTTTTCTGGTTTTGTGTCCCAAACGAAAACAAATTTCAAAATTGTTTTTTTTTTGTTTGCCAACACTTGACAAGACTAAATTCATGGCAAAGAGACAACAACTCATTAGCAAAACATCAATGCGGTAACATGAAAATTACATTTTTCATCCAAAAGATTAAATGTATAGTCAACCAGCCGAGTTTCTCCCCCCACCCCTCTCTTTTTATCTACCTCCTCTGGCTCGCAAGTGGCATACATTGACCAGAGTACTGGTACGTGCCTAACGAGCCATTTGTGGTTAAGAGTGGTGTTGATTAATTGGCCAAATAAATGTTTATTGTTGGGTTCGGCTTTCAGAGAGAGGGACAGACAAACACCAACACACACACAAAATGGCAAACACACATGCATACACCAACCCTAACTACTAAGTGTTTGTGTTGTCTGCTACTAATTAAACAAATAAACGATTAATTTTGAAGTGTTCACTTGCAGAGACCAATATCCAGGCAGACATTTATTTAAGGATGGGTTGGAAAATAAAGAAGTGTTTTGGCAATTTTAATTTTTGAATTGATGTGGGAACTTTATAATTAGGCCGCGGAAAATATATTTATAGAAATTTCCATTTTTCTCGAAAATATTTCACAAAGCTTCAAATTATTTAAAAATATTACGTAAATACTTTCGAAATTGAATTGCAATTGAATCGGAATAAGAACGAGTAAAGAAAAACAATAAATTCGGCCTGGCCAAACTTTTAATACCTTCCACCATTGGGTAAAGAAAACATTTCTAGAACAGTGTTGGCTTGTTTGTTCGGGATGCCATAGAGCCAGAAATCCTCATCAGTTTCCTTGGTTTTTGTCTGGGATATTCTCCCAAGAAGTTAATTTAAAAATAACTTCTATGACAAAAAACAAAAATAGGAACAAGTTAAAAAGCAGTAACTTCTGCCGGGCCGAATTTTGAATACCCTCCACCATTTGGAACGAATTTGAAAATTTTCAAAAAAAATAAAATCCGTTAAAAATTCTATTAAAATCTTTAAATACCGAATATAGCCTATTCTATTAAAATCTTAAAATACCGAAATCTTAAAATACCGAATATAGCCGTACAAATACCAATTTTTAGACCCAATATGGCGAAAATCATCAAAATACCGAATATCGGGAGGTACCGTTATATGGCGGCTATACCAAAACGTGGACCGATATATCTTATTTCCAATACCAATCATCCTAGACACAATGCAAATTGTTCTGCCAAATTTTGAAGATCTGCGTCTAATAATGTGGGCTGTATTGTGATTTCAACAGACATGTTACGGACATGTCGACGTAGAATTGTATGCTGATCATGAATATACACAGGATGACATTAAAAAACTGCAACCAACTTCAGACTGCTGTCATTTCTAAGCCACTCATCCGACAGCTGTTAAAATTATTCCAGGGACAGCTCATTATATTGTTAACAAGCGCACAAAAGCATTTTGTTGAGAATTTTCCAGAAAAAAAATTATTCGTGATGGAATTCACGCGTGATAGTGTGATTTCTTTATATTTGGCTAGAAAACCACAAATGACTTTCGTTAGAGCTCTCCAGCATTTAAATGTGAATAAATTTCTTGTGTCTCGTTTCATCGCTCGTTACCGCGATACTGGTAGCGTAACTCGGCATCAACGAAGTGGACGGAAGAAAACAGCAATATCAGCAGAAATCGTTCGAAAAGTAAAGAAGCGAAATGGTCGAAACCCACATCGCAGTGGCCAAAAAATTACTCGTGAGCTGGCTCCATGCGGCCAATATTGAAAAATGAGCTCGGTGTAATGCCATTGAAATTCCAAATAGTGTAAGAACTTACACCGCAACAGAAAGAAAATAGACTCAAAAGAGCTTAAGAGTTGCCTCGCTTGGCCGAAAGTGGTGAACTGCCGAATTTGGTTTCCTCCGATGAGAAAAAATTCGTTGTCCCGCAGTTTGTAAACTAACAAAATGATCGTGTTTACTTGCCAAAGAGGTCAGCTGAAATGTGCACCTGCGTGGCATTAGAATAAATGCCGAATATTATCGCGAAAATATTCTGGAGGATGTATTGAAGCCTTGGACACGCAAACATTTTAGACGCAGACCTTGGGCATTCCAACAGGACTCAGCACCATCGCACTCAGCACGCGCCAACCTGGAATGGTTACAAAATGAGGTTCCTCGTTTCATTTTCAGCGCACAATGGTCACCAAAATCTCCTGATACCAATCCCTTGGTCTATTGTGTCTGGAGTATTTTGAAAAACAAGGTTGGCTTTAAAAAATACCAAAGTGTCGATCACCTTAAGCAAGCGCTTCGCCGAGAATGGGCCAAAATACCGCAGAGCAACATTCGGGCAGCGTGTGACGGTTTCATTGCCCGTTTGAAGGCCATAATTCGTACCAAAGATGACCAATTCGAACAAATCTAAACTTATTCTAAAATTTGATAATATTTTCGATATTATTTGCTTTTACTCAATAAAATTTTAAAAAATTTAAAAATTATGGCATTTGACTTGGTTGCAGTTTTTTCATCTCACCCGTATTCACAACGTCCTCATACCACAGAATAATTTTGAAATTCTCGTGGTGAAGTTCTTGTATAGACAAAAGACTTTATCTAGGTCATTAGTACAAAGCTGACCTTCACAAGGTCCTCGGTTCAGAGAAGACCGGAGACAGTCTTCACAACGACTTTTGTACAGACACTATCCTAACAAGATCAAGGCCTTCTGCTTAAATAAATCCTTAAAAATTTAGCACAAATGTAGATGACCTCCAACAATTTTCCAACAATAGAAAAAATTCTTTCGAAAGTTCCTCCCTATTTGAAGGGCCAGCAAAAGATCTCATAGTTTTAGTAGTCGTTTTCGAGGTTCATTGAATAAGATCCCCTGAACTTCATTCTAAACCCTGAAAATTGTTCTAACATGTTTATACCCTACACTCCATAATGGCAAGGATGTTATGTTTTTGTGCATTTGTTCTTAACATGGAAGAAGAACCGAGTTAGACCCATAGTTACTTTTGAGGATCTTTATAGATTCAGTTTCTGAGTCGATTTATGCATGTCAGTCCGTCGGTCTGTCCATGTGTTCTTGTGAACGAAATGCCGATCGCATCGATTATCCGATTGAGATGAAATTTTCCAAATAATATTTATTTGGCCCAAGGATGAACACCACCCTGCCCTACCTTAAATTTGGCACATTCAACTGAATTCAGTCAAGAAGCAAGTACTTCAAATTTGTCGAAAATCGGTTCAGTTATAACTGTATCTTCCATGTATATGTTTCATCCGATTTAGCGTTTTAAGTCTCGCACATGCGTAATATACAGAATGATATTTAACACCAGATAACTTATTGAACTCAAAAATATCTCTGTTAAATTTTATCAACATTGATTCAGATTTGGATATAGCTCACATATATATCCTTATCTGATATCTGGTTTATTGTGCACTAAATGGCTAATATCAGCCCAGATTGACTGAGTTTTGGCATTCCCCGACTTTTCACACATTCCTTTAAATTTCTCAAGTCATTAAACACATTTTTGCATACCATTAATAATATATCTTCGTTCCCCACAGAATCTACGAAAAGTCAAAACTACTTGACTTTAATTAATTAACCTTTTCTTCTTCTTCGCTTTACAAAAAAAAAGAAAAAGAAAATAAAACATAAAACAATCCATTGGTGGCAAGTCTCCTGAGATGTGTACTTGAAGTTAATGTTGGTTGCGGCAACACGCGCTTCCACACCAACACACATACAGTTACACATACATCCAGGCTGTAAAACGTTTAGAGACAGGCAGCGGCATGTCATGACTGTTGTTTGAATAGTGTGTAATTATTAGCGCTTTAAACTCCAGTTGACCGAGCGTCAGACCAGCCAACCAACCAGCCGAGCAAACGAACAAACGAAGAAAAAACGACCGACCATTTGCACCATAAAATCCCACAGAACGAAAACCAAATTAAGGTAAATATTAATTAAGGCACACCTGCAGTGTGTCTCTGAAGAATACTTCAATGTATGTGTGTGTGCGTGTGTGTATGTGTGTGAGAGAGAGTTGTGGCTGTGTGTGTTGGATTTTGTTTGGTATCTGAGTTCTGTAATATACGAGTCTGTTTCTTGTGCTCCACCTCTCCTCTGCCTCCTCCCATGAGTTTCTTTTTCCAGGTTGGCGTAAATGCGTTGCTATCCCTGGTTTTCCTGTAATTCAAAATACCACGAAGTCCTGCTGCACTCACTATCTTTTAGGTGGCGCTATAGATTACCAAGTGTGTATGTGTGTGCGTCGTTCGGTCGTTCTGTCTGTTGTGTCTGTCTGTATTCGTGTGTTGTGTAATTCTCACAAGATTAATTATTTTTGTTTAACTGTTACAAAATGACCTGCGCGCGGATAATGCGGAAGTTTATGTGCAAGCAGCAATTCCGTTTCCGCTTTGCCTTCTTGTTTTCGCAGTTCGTTGTATTTGCTGTTTTCGCAGAAATAAAGTCGACGTAACCAAAAGGCGAACGGCAGAGAAACAGGAAAAGCAAATAAGTTGTTACAATAACTTTGGTTTAAACAAACAAACAATCCACCCCCTCATCTACCATACTCGCCTCCCCTCCCCCCTACTACCGAGGATAATCATTTGTAAAGTTGCCACCTGTCAAGTGGGTGCAGTTGGCAGTGTTTGTATTTGTGGAAGTGTGGGTGCGTGTGTTTGTGAACAGTTGACGCAATGAACTCTACACCACCTACTGTTGCACATTTTCACATTGAAAAAAAGAAAGAAAAAAAAACAGTTGTTAATCCCTCCCCCGTTTTATAATCTACTTTTCAGCACCATGTAGATCAGCGCCATAGGGAAGAGGGTACGGAAACATTTAGTTTTTCCATTCTTCTGGAATTCACTTTTTATGCTCTTTATTTGATTAAAACGCTGAAAACTTAAAATGACTTTTTCGTAACCTCTCAGCGTTGCACAAAGGATATTCGAATAAACCGGAAATTAATGTAGATTTTATGTCAGACAATAACAGTGGCAGTAACTTTGACATCGGAAAGGGAGGGCGAGCAAATGCTTACAATTTTGGAATTTGAGCAGTAATTTGTTACTGGAAGTTAAATTGTGCAATGCCAGCTTATTTTGTCAGGGTCAAAAATAAGCATGAAAAATGCTCATCACATTTAGACTTCTTCTAAAAAAACAGTAAAGAAAGTCTTAAAGTCGGTCGGGTCCGGGGCCACTTTGCTAATTTAGTACAGTTGTGCATAACATTTGTACCTTTTAAATTCGGACTTATATTGCCCATTGGGTGCACAATTTGAAATCGGATAAAAATATATATGGGAGCTATATCCAAATCGGAACCGATCTCGATGAAATTTGACAATGATATTTCTGAGATGTATTTGATATATTTACCTGAATATCGTTGTTACGGAGTGCATATTACGGCTGTGGGTAACAAATATGACAAATCGGATGAACAGTATATATGGGAGCTATATCTGAACCGATCTTCACCAAATTTGACATGCTAGCTTCGGTCGTAAGTGCCAAATTTCATCCAATTTGGACAAATATCAAACGTTTGGTGCACAATCAAAGGTAAATCGGAAGAAAATTATATGTGAGAGCTATATCCAAATCTGAAACGATCTCGATAAAATTAAGCAAATTTATTTCTGAGCTGTATTTGATATATTTCCCCGAATATTGTTGTTACAGAGTGCATATTACGGCTGCGGAGAACAAAAATAACAAATCGGATGAACAAATTTATATGGGAGTTATAGCTATATCTGAACCGATTTCGATCAAATTTGGCATACTTATTTTTAGGTCCAATCTGATCGTATGTGCAAGATTCCATACTATTCGGACTGATATTACACTTTTGGGGCACAATAAAAGGCAAATCGGACGAAGATATATATGGGAGCTTTATCTAAATTTTGACCGGTTATCTCCAATTTCAATAGGGTTATATGGGCAGACGAACAGACGGACAGACGAACAGACGGACGGACGGACATGCATAAATCGACTCAGAATGTGATTATATGCAGATCATCAAGGAAATATGGGTCTATCTCGTTTCCTTTTGCCTGTTACAAACAAATGCACAAAGATAAAATACCCTGACCACCTTGTGGTGTAGGGTATAAAAACAAGTTAAAAAGCAGTAATTTCGGCCGGGCCGAACTTTTAATACCCTCCACCATTTGGAACGAATTTGGAAATTTTCAAAAATGAAATCCGTTAAAAATTCTGTTAAAATCTTAAAAATACCGAATAAAGCCATTATATTGGAGTCTCTACGACGTGAACCTACGTAGGCTTTGTTTGAAAACTTGAAATAAACGATGAATAATGTAGCTAAAATCATCAAAATACTGTATATAGGGAGGTACTTTATATCGGAGCTACATGAGGACGTGGACCTGCATAGACAATTTTCTGGCACAGACTATAGCATCCATTAAAATCGTCAAAATACCGAAAATAAAGAGGCACTGATATATGGGGCCTATACAAAGATCTGGACCTGCATACATAATTTTCTATCACAGACTGTAGTTCCCATTACGATCTCTTAATACGTAATTTGAAACTAATCCGGGGAATAACGAGCTAAAATCATTAAAATACCGACTATGGGGAGGTTCCGTTATATGGGGCCCAAACGAAAGCGTAGACCTGTACCTGACTTACACTGTAGTATCCATTACGAACTTCAAATACCAAATTTGAAACAATTCCATTACATAATAGCTCTAAAATCATCAAAGTACCGAATATCGGGAGGTACCTTTATATGGGAGCTGTACCGAAACGTGGACTTACATGGCCCATTTTGAATATCAAAAGTCTTACAGACATTATAAACATTTGAGTAAAATTTATCAACCTTCTTCACTCACTTCGGAAGCTAGAGTGATTTCCACAAACGGACAGACGGACGGACATCGCCATAGAATTTTATGCTGATCAAGAATATATGTACTTTGTGGGGTCTAAAATGTATATTTCGGGGTGTTACAAACGGAATGGCAAACTTAATACGATACCATACTCTTGGTTTTAACTTGCCTTTGATTTGACAGGGCGAGAGAGTCACTTCCTACTATCAATGCAGAAATTGTGAACATGGCTGGTCCTACTCTATCCAAATACCATTTAATTAGCCGAATTTAAAAATCTCACCCACATATCACAAGTGTTATTCAATACCTCCACGAATTGAAATGTTTTTCGAAGAATAAAACATCTCCCGATGAAAAACAACCGAGTGTAGGCAGCATGAAATTCCTCAACTCCCAAGGGTTTTTACGCTGATCCGAAGCAAACACCCAAAAAATAAACTCGCAATGTTTGACTTCTTCAACGGTAAACAAGAACAGCAACGGCAACAACGCGAACTTTGGCAACAGCCTAAAAACATGCATTGGCTTATTGGCGTTTCGCTTGATTTAAGGAAAAGTTTTCTTGTTTTGTTTTTGAATTTTTTGTTTTTTTGGTGTTCCGTGAAGAAATGTCTGGTCCGCGTGGTAACATCTAGAAAACTTTGGAGGAAGTTTCTTGTTTTCAGTTGGCTTTAGGGGGCGGACTGTTGAATGCCTGTGCCAATTATAGAGAGAGTAAGGTGCGAAGGGAGTATATAAAAATTGTTATTGTCCATGTTGTTGTTGTTGCTGCTGCTGTTTTTGTGTTTTATCAACTCAAATAAAACATGACTTTGTTGCTGTTGGAGTAGATGAGCAAAGGAGTCACTGACTTTGTAATTGCCTTAAGTCTGTAAGACAAATGAAGGAAAATAAGGAAAAAAAAATCAACAATAAGATGAGTATTATGAAAATCCCCAATTGGATTACTTTTTTCGAACACGGAAGAAATACTTAAAAAAAAAATTAAGATTTTTTTAAACCTTGTAACACAATGTTGTGCCGATGCTTAGCTTAGCTTAGTATTTAAGGATCTTACAAAACACGAAATTTTAAAGAATAAAAAAATACTATAACCAAGTTTTTATACTAATAGCAGAAGTCCTAAAGAACTTTTAACTATATAGCATATAGGGTAAGTGTACCAGTAGTCGGCACTTTTAGGATTTTCGCGTTTTTAATCGCTCACCATTCTGAGTGGAACTTTTCAATTATTACAAAGTTAATTTATTCAGATTCGAAATTTTGTTTAGTTTTTGCAATAATAAATAAAGTTTTAAAGTTTTTTATTAAATTTCATAAATTTGTAGTTTTATTAAAACAATGCTTTTTGCCAGTAGTCGGCATCACTTGCCAATTGGCGGTATGGCATGTTCCAACAGTCGGCAAACCAAATTTTTTGTAAGAATAATTAATAATAATAATAATAATAATAATAATAATAATAATAATAATAATAATAATAACAATAATAATAATAATAATAATAATAATAATAATAATAGTAATAATAATAATAATAATAATAATAATAATAATAATAATAATAATAATAATAATAATAATAATAATAATAATAATAATAATATATATAATATTAATAATAATAATAATAATAATAATAATAATAATAATAATAATAATAATAATAATAATAATAATAATAATAATAATAATAATAATAAATTTATTCTTTAAAATATAATATTTTTGTTTAGTTAAACTAATTCGACGTCTTTATTGTACTTTTCTTAAGAATATGGATTGTTGAGAACCTTCACAGACAAAAATTTAATTTTTGTTAGAATAAATCTACTACTGGGACATGCCGAACTTAGGCACACTTACCCTACCATCCATATAGAAAAATCGAAATGTTTTTGAGTTTTTTTTTTTTTTCCTTTAAATCACAAGAAGTGGAGGATACAATAAAGAAATCTCTGCATGAAATTAGGAATTTTTTATACCTTTAGCAATATGGCTAGAAAGCGCATACAGAGTGAGATAAAAAAATTGCAACAAAGTCAAACGCCATTACCTGTACATTTTTTTATTTTATTAAATGAAAGTAAAAAATGTCGGAAATACCATCACATTTTAAAATAAGTTTAGAGTTATTCGAATTGCTCGCCTTTAACATGAATTATAGTCTTCAAACGGCCAATGCAACTGTCACACGCTGCCCGAGTGTTACTCTGCCGTATTTGGCCCATTCCCGGCGAAGCGCTTGCTTGAGGTGATCGACACTTTGGTATTTTTTAATGCCAACCTTGTTTTCCAAAATCCTCCAGACACAATAGTCCAACGGATTGGTATTCGAAGATTTTGGTGGCCATAGTGCATTGGAAATGAATCGAGGAACCTCTTTATATATCTTTCTTAGGTAGCGCATGCTGAGTGCATTGGTGCTGAGTCCTGTTAGAATGTCTGAGGTCTACGGCCAAATTGTTTGTGTGACCAAGGCTTTAATACACCCTCCAGAATATTTTCGCGATTATATTCGGCATTTATTCTGATGCCACGGTCCATTAATACGAGCGGAGTTTGGCGGTCCACACCGTCACTATGGCCGGCGCTTGAGTTATGGTGGCCAACCCAAGGTGCACATTTTCAGCTGACCTCTTTGGCAAGTAAACACGATTATTTGGTTTGTTTACAAACTGCTAGACAACGAATATTTCCTCCTCGGAGAAAACCAAAACCGCGGGTTCTGATCAAGTCGCTTAATTACTTTTCGAACCATTTCTGCTGATGTTGCTGTTTTCTTCCGTCACTTCCTTGACGTCGGTAAGGAGTGATGGTATGAGACACAAACGATTTATTCACATTTAAATGTTAAAGTGCTCTAACGATAGCCACAAGTGGTTTTCCAGCCAAATAAACAAAAGAAAAAAAAATTAAGTTCGACCGGGCCAAACCTTAATATCCTCCACCTAAGGGTAAAGGAAACATTAGAGCCCATTATGACCCACATATACCAATTTTTAGACATATTCATGGAAAAATGTGCCAAAAATCATGAAAATACCGAATATCGGGAAATACGCCTTATAGCCGTATATAGGCTATACAAAAACGTGGACCTATACATACAGTGTTTCGCCAAAAGAGCTAGAACCCATTAAGACCAACAAATATCAATTTCTATACAAATCCGCGAAGAAATGTGGCAAAAACTATTAAAACACAGAATATCGGGAGGTACCGTTATATGGGAGCTATACCAAAACGTGGACCTAAAATTACAATGATTCGCCACACGAACTGGGACCCATTATGACCCACAACTACCAATTTTCAGAGAAATTCGTGAAAAAATGTGTAAAAAATCATTAAAATACCGAATATCGGGAGGTACCGTTATATGAGGCTATACCAAATCGTGGACCCCACCATGCAATGTTTCGCCACCGGAGCTGGAACCCATTGTGACCAACAAATACCAATTTTCAGACAAATCCGTGAAAAAATGTGGCATAAATTATCAAAATATCGAATATCTGGAGGTACCGTTATATAGGAACTATACCAAAACGCGGACCGATGTATCTCATTAAATTCCAACCATCCATGACACAATACAAATTGCTCTGCTTAATTTTGACGCTCTACGTAAATTGTTTTGGGCTGTATCGTGATATCAACAGACAGACAGACGAACAGACATACAGACTGTCATCGTTAAATCGACTTAGATTTTTATGCTGATTATGGATATATATACTTTATATATTTAAGGATGTTACAAACGGAATGACAAAGTTAATATACCCTCCTTTCCAAGGTGGAGGGTATAAAAATCACACGTGAATTCCATCACGAATAACTTTTTTGTGGAAAATTCTCACCAAAATGCTTTTGTGCTCTTGTAAACAATATAATGAACTGTCATTGGAATAATTTTAACAGCTGTCGGACTAGTGGCTTAGAAATGACAGCAGTTTAAAGTTGGTTGCAGTTTTTTCATCTCTCCCTGTATGTATAGGTCTACGTTTTTGCATGGTCTCTATATAACAGCACCTCCCGATATTCGGTATTTTGATGATTTTTCCGGTGGCAGAACGTTGAATATTTAGGTCCATGTTTTCCTATAGCGCACATATAACGATACTCACCGATACTCGATATTTTGATAAACCTTGCCACATTTTCCCAAAAAATTGTTTCAAATTTCATATTTAAGAAGATTTTGGTAGATGACAATCCTTGAAGTATAAAATTGTCTATAGAGGTTTGTGTGGCCCCCAAACAACGTCCTCGCCCACTTTTTTGTTTTTTGAAAAGTTTAAAAGCAGGATGTTTGGATGCCATACTGGTATTTGTTGTTTAAAGTGGAACAGATACTTTTATATAAAAATTTTTCTCTTACCCAATGGTGGAGGATATTAAAAGTTCGCTCCGGTCGAACTTATTTTTTTTTATACCCTACACCACAAGGTGGTCAGGGTATAATGTCTTTGTGCATTTGTTTGTAACAGGCAAAAGGAAACGAGATAGACCCATAGTTCCTTTTGATGATCTGCATTGAATCACATTCTGAGTCGATTTATGCATGTCCGTCCGTCCGTCTGTCCGTCCGTCCGTTCGTCTGTCCATGTATTCTTGTGAACAAAATGCAGGTCGCATTTATTATCCGATTGAGATGAAATTTTGCAAACAACATTTGTTTGGCCCAAGGACGAACCCTATTGAAATTGGAGATAATCGGTAAAAATTTAGATATAGCTCCCATACATATCTTCGTCCGATTTGCTTTTTATTGTGCACCAAACGTGTAATATCAGCCCGAATAGTATGGAATTTTGCACATACAACCAAATTAGGCCTGAAAATAAGTATGCCAAATTTTATCGAAATCGGTTCAGATATAGCTGTAGCTCCCATATATATTTTTCATCCAATTTGTTATTTTTGTCCTCCGCAGCCGTAATATGCACTCTGTAACAACAATATTTGGGGAAATATATGAAATACAGCTCAGAAATAACTTTGCTAAATTTTATCGAGATCGGTTCAGATTTGGATATAGCTCCCATATATAACTTCGTCCGATTTACCATTTATTGTGCACCAAACGTCTAATATTTGTCCAAATGAGATGGAATTTGGCACATACGGCCGAAATTAGTCTAGAAGGTAGTATGCCAAATTTAGTGAAGATCGGTTCCGATATAGTTATAGCTCCCATATATATTGTTCATCCGATTTATTGTATTTGTTACCCACAGCCGTAATATGCACTCCGTAACAACGATATTCAGGGAAATATATCAAATACAGCTCAGAAATATCTTTGCCAAATTTTATCGAGATCGGTTCAGATTTGGATATAGCTCCCATATATATTTTTATCCGATTTCAAATTAATTGTGCACCAAATGGGTAATACAAGTCCGAATTTAAAAGATACAAATGATTCGGCGTATTTAGTCCTTTGAATTTTAAATTATAATTATAATCATAGCGTGTATGATTGAATTCTCCCATAAAAACTTTTAATTATTAAGTGGAGCTCAACTAAATTAGCAAAGTGGTGTAGGGTATCATAAAATCGGCCCCGCCCGACTTTAGGACTTTCTTTAATAGTTTTTACTTGTTTTTATTTCATTTGCTAAATGGGGAAAATGCACTGAAACCTCTTCCATTGGAAATTAAAATGGAAAAATCACCAATAATGAAACTTAAACTTTTACAATTTGGGTTGTTCTTTAAAAATCACAAGAAATTAAGAGTATTTTAAAACTAAATTTCAAGAATTCGTAATTTTTTATTCAGATTGAAAACTGGGAGAATTTTGTTGGTTCAATAAAAGTTTACAAATTTCTTAAATCCAAGCAATATTTTGTTTTACTTTTGTTCCGATTACTTGTGACTTTAGTTTTCTCCTTCATCTCCAGGATGCATCACTGGCTTACACTGGGAAATAACAAAATTATGCTTTTTGAAAAATATAAACTTACTTTACCGGATATAAAATCGCTACACAGATGATGATCTTCTATAAAAAGACGAGAAAAAGATGAACATGACGGACGGACGAACGGAAGGAAGGAAGTTATCACATAACTCATTCATTGAATTATGAACACAAAAATCACATAAAGAAACGAGAGAGATGACGAATGAAAAACGTAAGCTAAGCATTGTCAGTCGGAGCTAAACGGAAAAATGCAGAAAGGAGAGAATGGCAATGAACAGATAATTCAGTTATGCAAATAAGTAAGTAACATGCTCAAAGATAATTCGCAAACGCTTATGTAGAAAATAAATCGATAGATTTTCAAATTTTGCATAATCAGCTTATTTTCTTTGTTGGGTGAGATGAAAAAACTGCAACTAACTTCAGACTGCTGTCATTACTAAGCCACTCGTCCGACAGCTGTTGAAATTATTCCAGTGACAGCTTATTATATTGTTTACAAGCGTTCAAAAGCATTTTGGTGAGAATTTTCCTGAAAAAAAAAGTTATTCATGATGGAATTCAAGCGTGATAGTGTGATTTCTTTATAATTTGGCTGGAAAACCACAAGTGGCTATCGTTAGAGCACTCCAGCATTTAAATGTAAATAAATCTCTTGTGTCTCGTGCTATCGCTCGTTACCGCGATACTGGTAGCGTAGCCCGACGTCAAGTAAGTGGACGGAAGAAAACAGCAACATCAGCAGAAATGGTTTGAAAAGTAACGAAGCGACTTGATCGAAACCCGAGTCGCAGTGGTCGAAAAATTACTCGTGATCTGAACATATCGCATTATTCCATTCGACAAGTATTGAAAAATGAGCTCGGGGTAATGCCATTGAAATTTAAAAAAGTGCAAGAACTTACACAGCAACAGAAAGGAAATAGACTCCAAATAGACTTGGCCGAAAGTGGTGAACTGCCGAATTTTGTTTTCTCCGATGAGAAAGCATTCGTTGTTCAGCATTTTTTAAACAAATAAAATGATCGTGTTTACTTGCCAAAGAGATCAGCTGAAAATGTGCACCTTCAGCTGGCCACCAGAACTCAAGCGCCGGCCATGGTGTTGGTGTGGGCCGCTCGTATTAATTGACCGTGGCATCGGAATAAATGCCGAATATTATCGCCAAAATATTCTGGAGGGTATATTAAAGCCTTGGGCACGCAAACATTTTGGCCACAGACCTTGGACACGCGCCACCCAAAAATGGTTACAAAATGACGTTCCTCGTTTCATTTGCAGCGCACAATGACCACCAAAATCTCCGGATACCAAGCCGTGGGACTATTGTATCTGGAGTATTTTGGAAAGCAAAGTTGGCACTAAAAAATACCAAAGTGTCGATCACATCAAGCAAGCGCTTCGCCGGGAATGGGTCAAAATACCGCAGAGCAACATTCCGACAGCTTGAGAGGTTTTCATTGGCCGTTTGAAGGTCATAGTTCGTGTCAAAGGTGACCTAATCGAACAAATCTAAATTTATTCTAAAATTTGATGCTATTTCCGACTTTTTTTTGCTTTCATTGAATGAAATTTAGAAAAAAAATAAAATTATGGCGTTTAACTTTATTTCAGTTTTTTTATCTCACCCTGTATATCTATATTTGAAATAACTGATTGACTGACTGGCCAGGCGAAGCGGCTGAAGCTAGAATCTTAAAATTTTGCCCGAGGGTCAGTCTTGGTGTGTTGGCGTGTGATAAGACTGGTACGAAAAGTACAAGAATGTGCTAAAAATTAAATAGTTTTTATTGGACAAATGGAATTGGCTAAATTTCTGAAATTCGGAATGAGAGTCTCTGATGGACTGACTACAAAAGAGACGAACCAAAGAGTTTTTGTTTAAGTTTGCAAAAATTTCCGAAATGGTACTAAACTTCTAAAATGTCACCATTTCAGCAATATTCTGATATGGAATTTAACTTCTGAAATGATACCAAACTTCTGAATTTGTACCATTTGGTATTACGTGAACGGATAGAAAAAAAAAACTTGAAATTAGGTATAAAAATCAAGGTTTGAAAGTAATTTTTATAAATTAAGGTGGTTTTCTGAAAAATGTACCCTTTGTCCGAACTGTAGCAAATGGTACTAAATTTGGAACAGTTTGATTTGGGAATGAATGGATGAAGCTCTAATTTTGAAATGTTGTATTCGGGTCTCCGTTGGTGGTAGACTAGTGATAAAGAGATGGTTTTGGAAATTTGTACTACAAGAGCACGAAAAATACTAAATAGTACTATATTTGGTACGATTTGGAAACGGCTTAACAGATAGTGCTTTAAATCTGAAATTTGGTACTACAGCCGCTGTTCATATGCAGCCTGTACATATGGAGGTTGGTTTCGGAAATATGTACAACAATTGTACGAAAAGTACTGAAGGGTACTATATTTGGTATTAGGTGAAAGGATAGAAATAAAATTCTGTAATTTGATATTTAAACTACTGATGCTATCCTTGTTTGAGCTACTTTTTAGGAAAAGTACTAAATGGTACTAAAATTGGTATTTGATATGGGTGGAATCCTCAAATTTGATATTGAGGTCTTTGTTGCAATCTGAAATTGTAACATGGAGGTATTTTTGCAAATGAGTACTATAATTGTACCAAAAGTACTTAATAGTACTTAATTTGGTTTTTGTTGAAGGGTAAAGCTGGAATACTGAAATTTCATATTCAGGTTTCTGTTGATATCCGGGATTGACATATTGAGGTCGTTTGAAAGCATCTACTATAATTGTACGAAAAGTACTAAGTAGTACTGTATTTGATATTTGGTGAAGGGATAGAGATACAACTTTGGAATTTAATATTTGGATTAAAGATGGTATATGTGTTTGATACTTGGCTTTGGTTGGGAATGTAGTCTATATTTGTACTAAATGGTACTAAAATTGGTATTGGGTGAAGGGATACTAAGTGGTACCAAACTGGGTATTGGGTGAAGGGATAGAGCTATTTGATTTTGAGGGCTATGTTGGTATCTGCGATTGAGATTTAGAGGGGGTTTAGAAATAAATACAACATATGTACGAAAGGGACTTAAAAGTTCTATATTTGGTATTGGGTGAAGATTACCGATGAGATTTGGCTGTGGTTTGGAAATGCGACCTACTAAAATTGGTATAGAGTGAAGTGATACTAAGTGGTACTAAATTGGCTATTGGGTGAAGGGAAAAAGCTGGAATCCCGAAATTTGATATTGAGGTCACTTTTGGTATCTGGGATTGGGATTTGGAGGTGGGTTTTAAAATGTGTCATATATTTGTATGAAAAGTACCAAATGGTATTAAATTTGGTTTTGGTAGAACTGATACGACTGGAATCCCGAAATTTGATATTGAGGTCTCTGTTGGTATCTGGAATTGAGATATAGAAGGGGTTGTGGAAATGTGTACCATAATTGAACGAAAAGTACTAAATAGATTTTAATTTGGTGTTTGATTAAGGAATTGAGCTGAAATCACGAAATTTGATATTGAGGTCTGTGTTGGTATTTGGGATTGAGATTTGGAGGTGGGTTTGGAAATGCGTCATATATTTGTATGAAAAGTGCACAATGGTACTAAATTTGTTTGGTACTAAATTTGGATTTGGTATTGAGGTCTCTGTTGATATCTGGGATTGAGATTTGGAAGTGGGGTTGGAAATGTGTAACATAATTGTACGAATGGAAGTTAAGAGTACTATCTAGACTAAACTTTTTGGTTTAAAAGATATACAGCTTCCTATTATTCTTTCCGAAAAAAACTTGAATAGTATATAAACCTTGAAAGTCTGAAATTTTATTACAAGGTATGACTTTTTGATTAAAAATGTTGTCAAACTGAACAAATTGTACTTTTTGAGTACAAAGGGGGCTTAATACGATCCGTTGGAATGACTCTAAAATTTTACTCTTCGCTGACGGTGTAGCGGGTACTTCCTAGTTTAAATAAGTCCACGACCTGGTATATAACGATACCTTCCGATATTCGATATTTTGATGATATTAGCGACATTACTCATTAGAATCGTTTTATATTTCGTATTTGATGATCGGAATCAGTACTAAAAAATTACCTATGCAAGTCGTCGTATAGCCCCTACGATTCTACGATTCTACGTTTTTTTAAATTTTTTCAAATTCCGTCCAAACGGTGAAGGCCAAACTTAGTCGCTTTTTGTACCTTCATTGGAATATATAGGTCCACTAAGGATCAAAATTTGGAATATTCACATTCACGCGACATTAAAATCCGATTGCATTCAGACTTGGTATATCTCAATATTTCCATCAACACAAGATCTGTTATAATGTTGGTAGAGATCGGACCTCCCCCACACAGAGCTCAAGATTTTGAAAAATAAAATGCAAAAGAAACATTTTTGCTAACACAAGATCTGTTGTGAGGATGATATTTATCTGCGAAGGGGTTCGCACAATTTTCAATACTTTTAATTGTCATAGCTTGCGGTACAAGTTAGTGATCCTTTACAACCTGAGATGATTGGATTGAATTGGATATAAATGTTTAATTTCCTTCAAATATTTTTATCTGTATTACGTGAGGTATAAAAGTGGAATTCTTCAGTCCGCTATATTTTTCACATTTTCCAAAAATTTGCACATATTTCATATAAAGTACAGGAAGTAGTCGATATAGTCCCAATCTGTCACATTGTAATATTTATATCAGTCATAGGTCAGATACAAATTGGTCAATATTAGCCAACTGCTTCGGAACCTCCCCCAGAAAAGGTTAAAAGTTTTAATAATCATAACTCAAGGCTGGGGGTATGCATCTGTCGGAAAAAAACGACTGATACTATTCAACTTGTTCTATTCAATTCCGCCAAATTTTAATATTCTGTTAAATGAAATGTTATTAACAAAAATTATCAATATGGCCCTTTAAGGGCTGCATGATTTTAGTTATTAAGAGGGTCTTGGCGTGTACAGTTATTTGGGACCCATCTTCAAAGATCTTCCATCGGCAAAAGATCCTTTATAAATTTTAAAGATATATATTTTACAAGAGGCTTTTTCAGCTTTTCAAATAAAAACCTCCTTATATCCTATACGAAGCACATCAAATTAAAATCCCAATCACCCTACATCCTCCTACGAAATTCTAATAATTATGTCTTCACATTTGACTTTATTTCGGCAATAATTTTAATATGACAGCTGCAATAAAGTAGTCAAATAACTTCGTAGAAAAACATAATTGCAAATAAAATAAGATAGAGAAATAATTCGAATTTCTGGTTTCCCTTTGCTTTTCAACAGTTCGAATACCAGAATTCGACCCGTAAATGGGTTTCAATATCACATTGCAGTCGCCCCCAGGAGGGTGTAATAACCACCAACGACCGACAAAAAGGGATACAAAACATAAAAACAGCATGTTAATGACTTTTGCTTATAATGACAGCAGTAAAACTTAAGCCCAAAACAGGGAATGAACCGACAAATAGGGAGAGATGCGGAGGGAAGAGCACAGGAAGAGTTGAGTTGTGAAACACACAAAAATCTCAGTAATTATAATAAAAAAGAAGAAAATATTTCCATCCGACAAGGCTTGTTGTTGTGCTGATGTCTGCTCTTTGCTAGAAACTAAAAAGGAAATAAAAATTAATTGAAATTGTAAATATTACATTAGCTTTTGATATTAAAAAGGGGAAGGGCGACAAAAACAACAACACAAACAGTAGCAGTGGAGGCAGAAGCAGCAGCAGCAGCAATGACACAAACCAAATGCCACAAAGCTGACACAGAAAGTGAAAAAAGTACCGACATTAACAGCATCAACGACCCAGACAACAGCACAAAGTGAGGGGGTGAATTCATATTTCCTTTTTTTTTTGTTTTTGAAATACCAACACAACACGCACTGGTTTAGGGAGAATAGAGGAGAATAGGTCGAAAAAGTAATACCCTTTGAAAGAAAGTCCTTCTAGGGAGATTAATCCCTAGAAAAGTTTAAATCTCCTAAAAATCGTTTATCTATAGAAGGTCTATAGGTAATATATAGGATACCTGATTAAGGACTTCTATATACAAAAGGCCTCACAAAAGTCCTCTGTCAATTTACAACCATAAATGGCTTTTCTAAATAGAAGCCTCACAAAAGTCCTCTATTTATTGACAACCATAAATAGCTTTCTCTAAATAGAAGCCCTCCAAAAGATCAAACAATTTTATATCTATGGAAGACATTAAAAGGATACCTCAAGGACCATCTACGAACATCGAATCTAACAAAGGGTTTCTTTCTGGAAACAAAAACTCAAAAGCGATTTCTATTTAAAAAGGTCAAAAATCCTCAATTTTCCGAAGAGTTGAATACATCTGAATGTCGTTTGGTTCATATGAAACCTTCAAACGATTCTTGGTTCATAGAAACATTATCTAAGGTTCTGCTAAAATTCATGAAGTTCTACGATCCACCAACAACCTTTTGAGTGCTTTCAATCTATGGAAAAGCTTTGCAAAGACTTTAAAAAAACTCTTTAAGGTCTGTGGCATGTAAACGACTTTTATAAGACCGTCTGTTCATATAAGACCTCTCGAAGCTTTGCGGTCCATAAGAAATCTCCGAAAAGTCATCGATCCACAGAAGACCTCTTTAAAATCTTAAGTCTAATTACGACCTCTTGAATGTGGCTCGTGAACGAATTTTTAAGGGCCTCAGTCCCTATTATAGGACCATGTCTTCATATACGAACTCTCGGAGCTTTTCGGTCCATAGAAAACCTTTGAAGGCCCTATTAGTATTATTTTATCCATTAAAGGTTTTCGGCTTCGTAGAAGGCCTCCTAAAGATTTTTGGAATTCAAGAGATCAATATGATCTTGAATGTCCACGATCTTTGGAAGACCTCTTTAAGGGCTGTGGCCGGTAAACGACTTTTTAAGGTCCTCGGTCCCTATTATGGGACCACGTCTTCATATACGAACTCTCGGATCTTTGAGGTCCTTTTGAATGCCCTATTATTATCTTATCCATTTAAGGTTCTCGGCTTCGTAGAAGGGTTCCTAAAGATTTTTGGAATTCAAGAGATCAATATAAGGTCTTCGATCCATATCAGACTTTTTGAGGGATTTTATTTCCCAAGAAGACATCCTATAGATCTGTGATCCACAGAATCTCCATTAAAGGTTTTCGTTTCATAAGATCTCTTTTAAAGTTCTTAGACTCATAAAAGGTCTCTTTCGTTGGTCGTTGGTTCATAGACGATATTATTAAGGAAGAACTAAAACAGAAGACTTCTAACTTCCTTTTATAGGATATCGACCAATCGACGATCTTCTAAAAAAAACTAGGGTCCATTAAAGATTTGTTAAACGTCTATAGTCCATAGAAAATCTCATAGAGGTCCATCGGTCTATAGACAACATTTTAAAGGTCTTCGGCCCATAGAGGGCCGTACAATACATAGAGGTTTCCTAAAAGTCATTGTTTAATTAAATGCTTTTTGTAATTTTTCAGTCAATAGAAGAACTCCTAGAGGTCATAAGTTCATACAAGATCCTTACAAGTCTTCGAATTATGGAAAACCCCAATAAAAACCTTCAAAAAGTCTCCTGTCCATAGATGGCCATAGATCTTCAGTCCATAAAATTCCTCATAAAAGCCTGAAGTCCATAGAAAACCTCTTCAAAATCTTCGGCCCTTAGAAGACTCTCTAAAGGTCTTCGGCCCATAAAAGATAATCACATCATAGAAGAACTTGGAAGTCTTTATAGAAGTCGTCGGTGCACAAAAGGTCTCTCAAAGCACTTCAACTCATTGTACCCCAATGTTTTCGAAGACCAATTGCAGATCATTTTCTCATAGAAAGCCTTTTAATATTCTTTTGTTCATATAGGACCCTCCAAGCTCTATGGTCCATAGGAGGTGTGTTAAAATTCTTCGGTTCAAAGAAAATGTTTTTAAGTTCTTCTTCAATAGAATCTACCTTAAATGACTCTTACCCAAAGTAAACCTTTTTAAGATTTTCCTAAATAGAAACCTTCATTAAGAGCTTGTATCAAAGAAGGTCTCTTTAATATCTTCCATCTATAAAAGTGCTGAAAACCATTTCTGTCTATAAAAATTGTCACCTATCTCTACAAGTTCCTAGTGGAACAACAAACTTAACATTACCCCAATTCAATGTTCACAACAAACAGCATTCAAACACATATACCCAAGCATACATGTATGACACGCACAAACCCTGTAATCATACAAAGCCTGAGATCTCAACTAGAAAACTAGAGTATACATTTGAAAAGAGGAGAGAACCCCGCAAATTGTAAAGAGTTCAGAGCAACACTTCTGCTTAAAAGAACTAATTATTTTTGGGGTAACTCTCACCAACACACTCGCACACATAGTCGCACATTGACCGAGCTACTACTGTTTTCAGTGATACATTTTCAAAAAAAAAATCTAAAACTGAACTGTCGAAAGACGCAGACCCAAATGTGTGCAGACACACAACACACACTCGCAAACATACACACCTTTATTTGTATGACACTTTTTCAATTCCACCTACACTGAGCAACACACACACAGAACTACACAAATTGACAGTGAAAGATGAGATAATGAAGTAAACTGGATACACATTTACGTGGGTTGTTTAGAACTTTAGACTTTCGAATTTTTCGGATTGGGGTAGGGGAAAATAGGAAAAAAATAACGTTTTCATTAGTTTTCCCAGGATAACCAAAATAGTAGCTTGAAACAGGTACAAATGTACTTACAATTAAAAAATAAATTATTTTAGGTGGTACGCGAAAGTTGCGTAGGGACCGGTAAGGTATTTAATAAGAAAAGAAAGTGTAGAGGTTTTTGTTATCAAAAAAGTAGATCAAAAGACACACAGGTTCCGAGGACAATCACTCCATCATGAAATATCCTTTGACCGCTATCAGAACTCATAGTTAAAAATGTCAAACGCCATAATTTTTACTTTTTTAAATTTTTTTTTGAATGAAAGCAAAAAGTGTCGGAAATAGCATTAAATTTTAGAATACGTTTAGATTAGTTTGAATTGGTCACCTTTGGCACGAATTATGGCCTTCAAACGGCCAATGAAACCGTCACACGCTGCCCGAATGTTGCTCTGCGGTATTTTGGTCCATTCCCGGCGAAGCGTTTGCTTGTGGTGATCGACACTTTGGTATTTTTTATTGCCAACCTTGCTTTCCGAAATACTCCAGACACAATAGTCAAACGTATAGGCTCTGCGCTGGAATGAAGCGAGGAAGTTCATTTTGTAACCATTCTTAGGTGTCGGGTGCTGAGTTCGATGGTGCTGGGTCCTGTTGATATGTCTGAGGTCTACGGCCAAAATGTTTGCGTGCCCAAGGCTTTAATACACCCTTCAGAATATCTTCGCGACAATATTCGGCATTTATTCTGATGCCACTGAACAATACGACATATACACACAATACATTAATACGACAATACATATGATTAATGCGAGGGGAAAGCGACCATCGGCCGGTATGGCGGCACACACCATCACCATGGTCAGCGCTCGAGTTCTAGTGGCCAACCGTAGGTGCACATTTTCAGCTGACCTCTTTGGCAAGTAAACACCATAATTTTGTTTGTTTACAAACTGCAGGACAACGAATGTTTTCTCATTGGAGAAAACTAAATTCGGCAGTTCACCACTTTTGGCCAAACGAAGCAACGCTTTAGCTCTTTTGAGTTGAGCTGTCACTGGAACAATTTTAACAGCTGTCGGACAAATGGCTTAGAAATTTAGCAACATTATTGATTTTAATGGATGAAACCACTTATGCAGGTCCATGTCTTTGTAATGGTTTTCATTTAATTTTTTGAAGTTCCTTCCAAATGGTGGAGGCTATTAAAAGTTCGGCCGGGCCATAATTGCGACCTGTAGAGTGATTACAAAATAACATGGACAGACGGACAGACGGGCATACATAGCTAGATCGTGTGAGCTCGGCGAGATAGGAAGATCCATATATACTTTCCTATGTGGGAAACCAACCACAAAGGGTGATAATTATGCGAAATTTCACAGTTATAGTTCCTATCCATAATGGCCTGCCATTTTGTACCGCCCTGGTTTTTTGCACCAAATGTACAATTCTAAAATAATAACGCCTTCATTTACATCGCCAAACAACTCGCCCCTATCTTAAATCTCTAACCCTGTTCGGTTACTCACTTACATTGTTGTAATATTTCGTAGGATTTAGTACTTTTCATATTCTCCCAAGTTCGAATTTCCAAAAACTCCACCCGAATTCACCCAAATGTGAACATTAAACTATATTTCGAAAATCTAGCTCTTAGCATCCGTTTAAAAAAATATTTGGACCATTAGGCATTTTTGGTACTTTCTGTACCCTTCGAGTTCGAATTCCCAAATACACCGTCCGATTTCACACAATTGAGAACCCTAAACTATGTTTCGAAAATCTAGTTTTTATACCCTACACCACATAGTGGTAAGGGTATTATGTCTTTGTGCATTTGTTTGTAACATGGAGAAGGAAACGAGATAGACCCATAGTTACTTTTGAGAACCTTCATAGAATCACTTTCTGAGTCGATTTATGCATGTCAGTCCGTCTGTCCGTCCGTCCGTCCGTCCGTCCGTCCGTCCGTCTGTCCATGTATTCTTGTGAACAAAATGCAGGTCGCATTTATTATCCGATTGAGATGAAATTTTCCAAACAATATTTTTTTGGCCCAAGGACGAACCCTATTGAAATTGGTGAGAATCGGATCAAATTTAGATATAGCTCCCATATATATCTTCATCCGATTTCGGGTTAAATGTGCACCAAATGTCCACTATCAGTCCAAATTACCTGAATTTTGGCTCACCCAACCGAGTTCGGCCTAGAAGCAAGTATATCAAATTTGGAGAAAATCGGTTCAGATATAGCTATAGCTCCCATATATATCTTTCATCCGATTTGATCTTTAAGTCCCTCACATTCCTACTATGCACTCCACAACCGTGATATTTGGTACCAGGTATTAGATGGAGCACAGAAATAGCTGTTTTAAATTTTATCGAAATCGGTTCAGATTTGGATATAGCTTCCATATATATCTTCATCCGATTTTGGGTTATTTGGCCACCAAATGGCCAATATCAGTCCAAATGGCCCGAATTTTGGCACATGTGACCGAAATTAGCCTTAAAGCAAATACAACAAATTTGAAGAAAATCGGTTCAGAAACAGCTATAGCTCCCATATATATGTTTTATTCGATTTGGTGTTTAAGCCTCTCACATTCGTAATATTCACTCCACAACCGTGATATTTGGTACCAGGTATTAGATGGAGCACAGGAATAGCAGTTTTAAATTTTACCGAAATCGGCTCAGATTTGGATATAGCTCCCATATATATCTTCATCCTATTTCGGGTGATTGACATCCAAATGGCCGTAATAGCATCAGTTTTGGCAAATCCGACCGAAACCAGCTTAGAAGCAAGTACACCAATTTTAGTAAAAATCGGTTCAGATATAGCTATAGCTCCCATATATATCTTCATCCGATTTCGTGTTAATTGTGCATCAAATGGCCAATATCAGCCCAAACGGCATGAATTTTCGTACATAAGACCGAATTCAATCTAGAAGCTAATACGTCAAATTTGGAGAAACCCGGTTCAGAGATAGCTATAGTTCGTAAAATGCACGATAGAATTAGATAGATTTTGATTTTGTACCAAATATCTCATAGAGCTCTGAAATGCTCTGTATAAACCTTTTTACGAGAGCTCGACTAAATATGCATAGTGGTGTAGGGTATCATATAGTCGGCCCCGCCCGACTTTTGAGCTTTCCTTACTGGTTAAAATTCGTTTAAAATATTAAGACATTTTTTGGTACTTTTCGTAAACCTTGAGTGAAAATTTTCAAAAAGTATGGTACAGGACCTTCAGCTTGCAATTTAACACCTCTCTTACTTGTAAATACCCATACTTCCCTTCAAAAAGTACTGCAATTATGATGCCCCCTCTAAAAAGGGTTAACAATTTATATCGTTTTTCCCTAGCTAAAACCGGAAATATACTTAAGTTCTCAACAAATGCACTCACGCACACACACACACAAACACATGCGTAGATGAAAAGTAATATTTACAGTAGCATTTTGAGTTTCAAATAAAATATTCTCTACAGATTCACGCACACTAACACGTAGTCAACGATACGAACACCACTAGCAAATCCACTTTTTATATTACATTTGCATGTATGTGTAGTGTTTTTATACCCTCCACCATAGTGTGGAGGGTATATTAAGTTTGTTATTTCGTTTGTAACACCTTGAAGTATACCTATTATAACCCAAAAAGTATATATATTCTTGATCAGCATAAAATGCTATGCCGATTTAGCGATGTCCGTCCGTCTGTGGAAGTTAATCTAGCTTCCGAACGAAATGAAGTAGGTTGATAAAATTTTACTCACATGTGTATTATGTCTGCAAGACTTTTGGTACAGCCCCCATATAATGGTACCTCCCGATATCCGGTATTTTAATGATTTTAGCCACATTATTCACCAGATTTGTCTCAAATTTGGTACTTTAAGTTCGTAATGGATACTACAGCCTAAGACAGAAAATTGTCTGTGCAGGTCCACGAATTCGTATAGCCCCCATATAACGATACTTCGGTATTTTGATGATTTTATTGACATTATTAACGATTTTTTTATACCCTCTACCATACTATGGAGGGTATATTAAGTTTGTAATTCCGTTTGTAACACCTCGAAATACACATTTTAGAGCCTACAAAGTATGTATATTCTTGATCAGCATAAAATTCTATGTCGATTTAGCAATGTTCGTCCGTCTATGGAAATCACTCTAGCTTCCGAACGAAATGAAGTAGGTTGATAAAATTTTACTTATATGTGTATTATGTGTGCAGGACTTTTGGTATTGAAAATGGGCCATGTAGGTCCACGTCTTCGTATAGCCCCCATATGACGGTAACTCCCGATATTGGGTATTTTAATGATTTAAGAGACATTATGTATCGGAACTATTTTAAATTTAGTATTTGAAGTTCGTAATGAATTTTACAGCTTATGACAGAAAATTGTCTGTGTAGGTCCACGTCTTCGTATAGCCCCCAAATAATGGTACCCCCCGATATTTTGATGATTTTAGCGAATTTATTCACCGGAATTATTTCAAGTTTTAAATTTGAAGTTCGTAGTGGATACAACAGTGCAGGTTCACGTGTTCGTATAGCCCCCATATAACGGTACGTCCCGATATTTGGTATTTTAATGATTTTAGCGACAGTTTTTACCTGAATTGTTTCAAATTTGGTATTTGAAGTTCGTAATGGATACTACAGCCTAAGACAGAAAATTGTCTGTGCAGGTCCACTACTTCGTATAACCCCCATATAACGGTACCTCTCGATATTCGTCAAGTTCGTAGTGGATACTACAGTGCAGGTTCACGTGTTCGTATAGCCTCCATATAACGGTACCTCCCGATATTCGGTACTTTAATGATTTTAGCGACAGTTTTTACCTGAATTGTTTCAAATTTGGTATTTGAAGTTCGTAATGGATACTACAGCCTAAGACAGAAAATTGTCTGTGCAGGTCCACGACTTCGTATAACCCCCATATAACGGTACCTCTCGATATTCGGTATTTTCATGATTTTAGTAAATTTCATATAGACCCTAATATAACAGCTACATTCGGTGTTTTTAAGATTTTAACAGAATTTTTAACG
Organism: Musca domestica; assembly: GCF_030504385.1. Taxonomy (NCBI): domain Eukaryota; kingdom Metazoa; phylum Arthropoda; class Insecta; order Diptera; family Muscidae; genus Musca; species Musca domestica. The sequence continues at coordinate 2,889,023 of NW_026712219.1, read as the reverse complement.
TATTTTATTGTTTTTGAGAATTACCAAATTTGTTCCAAATGGTGGAGGTTATTCAAAGTTCGGCCGGGCCGAACTTACAGCTTTTTTACTTGTTGTTCCTACGATAATATGCATAACATACGCAAGTGACATACTTATGGACTAACATGCCTATGATTTTTAATGGCCCAGTTTTCTAAGTAGCGGATGGGGGAGCAATGGAGGTGGTAGGACAGGAAGTCATAATATTTTGTTTTTCTAGTTGCTTATTTCACAGAAACCCTGGCTGACTTTTCTTTTCAAAAAGTCATTTTAATTTTGTTAAGTCAACAGAAAATTGCGTTTCTTAAAAACAGCTTCTTTGACTTTTAATCACAAAAAACCAAGAGAGAGAGAGGGGGAAGATTGAGAGAGAAGAGAGTAATATTTTATTTTGTCTACAGCAAATGCTGGTACTTGTAATTGCTGCTGCTACACAACAGCTGCTGGTGCAGAAGATGATGATGATGATGGCGATGAAGCTAAGAACGATGTGTTGTTGTTGTTGTAGTCGCCAAGGATGGGTGTGTGTGCGTGTTTCCGGCCTAAAACATTTGCTGTTAAAATTTATATTTTTCGTTCTCGTTGCTGTTGTTGTTGCTGCTGTTTGGTTTGTTTGTCCTTGATGACGATGTAGTTGATGATGGTAGACGATAAATATATGGGTGTTGGTTGGTTAGCAATTTGTATTATGCGGGGCAATAAACCAAAACACAAACATACCAGCCATATTCGAAAACATGTTGTGGCGGCCTCAGAGCCAAGTTATATGTATGTGTGTGGCTACATAAATCATGCATTGAAGAGTGTTAATAGTCCTGCATTCTGTTGCAAAACAAGTGGCACATAAAAATGGGATGGGATGTTCCATTGAAGATAAAGATTTGCTTACCATATTTTTTTTTTTTTTGAGTTTCTCAGCTTCCAATTAAGCCTTTCCTTCAACTCCAACGATTTTCACATATTTACATTCTGCATTAAACGCAAACCACGCAAATTTGACACTCGGAATATTTGTCTTTCGTTCGCACACATGAAACTACAGACACATTTACATATATAGATATGTATATATTTATTCCAGTTTCAAAAAAGGACCATTCGTCGCTGACACTGTCTTCCACATCTGTTTTCAACTTATTTCGCCCTCGCATATTTGCTTATTACATTTTATTCAGCTGTTGTGCCTCAACGATACCAAAAAGTTTTCTCTTTCTCTTTCCAAAACTAAATATTTTCCAAACAAGCAATGACAGTAAAAGACAACAAAACGTAATTAGTTTTTCCAAAACTTATGAAATTTAATTTAAATGTGAATTTTTTTAAGAGAGTGGCATGTGTCGCACATACATACATGTGTTCGTAATGAATGGGTGGCCAACAAGTTTGTCATACCGTTTATAAAATCTTCATAAAAGAGGTTGGAATAGAATCGAGGTAAGGTATCTATGGCCACCATATTCGATACTTCCGATAGTTTATTTCCAAGATTTCGATATTTTCGATATTATCGGTTAATTACGATCGTTATATGGAGGTAAATATGAAGTCAATTACCATGGCATACTTTAGGCTTTCTCCTATATTATTGGCCCTTGTGTTACTGGAATACTGGAAGTTGAAAGTACAAAAAGTACGAGCTGGTACTGCACTGTTGTGGAGCGGATGATATGAGGTTTATTGTTCATTTTTTTGTAAGAACCTACAATTTTTGAAATTTTTTCGATAGTATAAAGAGAAAATCTGTTATTGTAGTAAAAGTTTGTACATACTTGCAGTTCTGGAACAGACATTATATGTGATACTGACTTTTTTGCCGAGTGATAAAATACGGTGTGCTTTTGGAACTAAGTGCTATAAGGTACAGCAATCTTATTGAGCGAATGGCAAAAGCTAAAGCTCTTAATTTTGCATGGGTGACACTCTCAGTGTTGAGGTGTGAGGTACGAAGGAATTTTCTAAATTTCGAACTAAGAATAACATAAAAAACTACAACAAAGTCAAACGCCATAATTTTTACATTTTGTTATTCCGTTTGTAACACCTACATTTTGGACCCCACAACGTATATATACTCTTGATCAGCATAAAATTCTATGTCGATTTAACAATGTCCGTCCGTCTATGGAAAGCACTCTAGCTTCTAAACGAAATAAAGTAAGTTAATAAACATTTACTCAAATGTGTATTATATCTGCAGGACTTTTGATATTGAAAATAGGTCATGTAGGTCCACATCGTGTAGCCCACATATAACGGTACCTCCCGATATGCGGTATTTTGATGATTTTAGCGACATTATTTTTCGGAATTGTTTCAAAATTGATATTTGAAGTTTGTAATGGATACTACAGCCTAAAAAATGAAAATGGGCCATGTAGGTCCACGTTTTCGTATAGCCGGTATCTCTCGATATTCGGTACTTTGTTGATTTTAGCGACATTATTCACCGGAATTCTTTTAAATTAGTTATTTGAAGTTCGTAATGGATACCACAGCCCAAGTCAGAAAAAAGTCAGTGCAGGTCCACGTCTTCGTATACCCCCATATAACGATACCTCCCGATATTCGGTATTTTCATAATTTTTGCGACATTATTTCCCGGAATTGTTTCAAATTTGGTATTCGAAGCGACATTATTCACCGGAATTGTTTCAAATTTGGTATCTGAAATTCGTAATGGATACTACAGCCCACGTCTTCGAATAGCCCTCATATAACGGTACCTCCAGATATTCGGTATTTTGACGATTTTAGCGACATTATTCACCGATTTTGTTTAAGTTTCGCATTTGAATATTGTAATGGCTTATGACAAAAGTTACCTATGCAGGCCCATGTCGTCATATAGACCCTAATGTAACAGCTACATTCGGTATTTTTAAGATTTTAACAGAATTTTTGACGGATTTTATTATTTTTGAGAATTGCCAAACTCGTTCCAAATAGTGGAGGGTATTCAAAGTTCGGTTCGGTGGAACTCACAGCTTTTTTACTTGTTTTTTTTTTATTTTACTGACTGAAAGCCAAAAATAGCGGAAATAGCATCAAATTTTAGAATACGTTTAGATTTGTTCAAATTGATCACCTTTGGCACGAATTATGGCCTTCAAACGGCCAATGAAACCGTCACACGCTGCCTGCGGTATTTTGGTCCATTCCTGGCGAATCGCTTACTTGAGGTGATCGCCTCTTTGGTAGTTTTTAGTGCCAACCCTGCTTTCCAAAATACTCCAGACAAAATAGTCCAAGGGATTGATATCCGGAAATTTTTTGTGGCTGGAAGTGAAGCGAGAAACCTCATTTTGTTACCATTCTTGGGTGGGTCTTGCTGAGTCCTGTTGGAATGTCCAAGGTCTGCGTCCAAAATGTTTGTCTGCCCAAGGCTTTATTACACCCTCTAGAATATTTTCGCGATAATATTCGGCATTTATTCTGATGCCATGGTCGATTAATACGAGCGGAGTGCTGTTATGGCGGCCCACACCTTCATCAAGACCGGCTCTTGAGTTCTGGTGGCCAACCGAAGGTGCACGTTTTCAGTTGACCTCTTCGGCAAGTAAACACGATCATTTTGCGGAGAAAACCAAATTCAGCAGTTCACAACTTTCGGCCAAGCTCTTTTGTGTCTATTTTCTTTCTGTTGCGGTGTAAGTTCTTGCACTTTTTGGAATTTCAATGGCTTTACCCCGAGCTTATTTTTAAATATTTGCCGAATGGAATATTGTGATATGTTCAGCTCACGAGCCATTTTTTCGACCACTGCGACGCGGGTTTTGATCAAATCGCGTCTTTACGTTTTGAACCATTTTTGCTGATGTCGCTGTTTTCCTCCGTCCACTTCCTTGACATACCAGTATCACGGTAACGAACGATGACATACGAGACACAAAAGATGTATTCATATTTAAATGCTGAAGTGCTCTAACGATATCCACTAGTGGTTTTCCAGCCAAATATATAGAAATCACACTATCACGAATGAATTCCGGCTCGAATTACGATTTTTTCTGGAAGATTATCACCAAAATGCTTTTGTACACTTGTAAACAATATATTTAGCTGTTATGGGATTATTTTAACAGCTTTCGGACGACTGGGTTAGAAATGACAGCAGTCTGCAGTCCCTGTTATATTTTCAAGCGATTTTGAGTTAATTGTGCACTAAACGGCCAATATCAGCCCAAATGGACTGAATTTTTGGTACATCGGACCGAATTCAGTCTAGAAATAAGTTCTTCAAATGTGGTGAAAATCGATTCAGATATAGCTATAGCTCCCATATATATGTTTAATCCGATTTGGCGTTTCAAGACCCGCACATGCGTAATATGCACTCCACAACAATAATATTTGCTACCAGATATCAGATACAGCTCAGATATAAGTTTCTAAAATTTTGTCAAGATCGGTTCAGATTTGAATATAGCTATCATATATATCATTATCGGATTTCAGGTTTCTTTTTACACCAAATGGCTAATATCAGCCCAAATGGACTGGATTTTGGCACTTCTGACGGAATTCAGCCTAAAAGCAAGTACTTCAAATTTTGGTAAAAATCGGTTTAGATATAGCTATAGCTCGTTTATATATGTTTCATCCGATTTTGGGTTATAACTTCCTCACATGCGTTGTATGCACTCTACAGCAATGATAGTTGATACCGGACATCAGATACTGCATGAAAATACCGCTGCCAAATTGTATCGAGATTCATTTAGATTTTTTTAGCTTCCATATACATCTTCATCCGGTTGTACGGTTATTGTTCACCATATATGTAATATCAGCCCCAATTGGTTAGAGTTTTTCATATTTTGCGGAATTTTTCCATTTGGTAATACTCGGTCCCGTATTTCTATTGCTTGAATATATATTTTACCCTCCACCATAGTATGGAGGGTGTATTAAATTTGTCATTCGAAATATACATTTTAGACCCCACAAAGTATATATATTCTTGATCAGCATAAAATTCTACGTTGATTTAGCGATGTCCGTCTGTGAAAATCACTCTAGCTTCTGAACGAAATAAAGTAGGTTGATAGCATTTTATTCAAATGAGTTCTAATGTCTGCAGGACTTTTGGTATTGAAAATGGGCCATGTAGGTCCACGTCTTCGTACGGTACCTCCCGATATGCGGTATTTTGATGATTTTAGCGACATTATTTACCGGAATTGTTTCAAAATTAATATTTAAAGTTCGTAATAGATACTACGACTTAAGACAGAAAATGGGCCATGTAGGTCCACGTCTTCGTATAGCCCCCATATAACGGTACCTTCCGATATTCGGAATTTTGATGATTTTTGAAACTTTTCTAATTTGGTATTTGAATTTCATAATGAATACTACAGCCTATGACAGAAAATTGTCTGTGCAGATCTACATCTTCGTATAGCCCCCATATAACGGAACCCCCGATATTCGGTGTTTTGAAGATTTTAGCGACATTATTTGCCAGAATTATTTCAAATTTTGTATTTGAAGTTCGTAATGGATACTACAGTCTATGACAGAAAATTGTCTGTGCAGGTCCACATTTTATAACCCTCATGGTACCTCCCTATATTCGGTATTTTGATGATTTTAGCTACATTATAAACAGATTTTATTCCAAGTTTCGCATTTGAATATTGTGGTAGCTCGTGACAAAAGTTGCCTATGCAGGTCCACGTCGTTCACGTCGTCGTTAAGATTTTAACAGAATTTTTAACGGATTTTATTTTTTGAAAATTGTTAAATTTGAACCAAATGGTGGAGGGTATTCGGGCCGGCCGAACTTACAGCTTTTTTTCTTGTTTTTAATTAAACTTTATCGAAGTCATATCATGCACTATACAGCATATATTCCCAATATAAACTTTTTTGTTACAGGAGCTCTACTCAATACACATAGCAGCATAGTAGTGCAGGGTATCATATAGTCTACTTTTGAACTTTCCTTACTGGTTCTTAGTACTTCTGGTATTTCCAAACATATTTTACTGCTTTGAAAACCCGTTTTATGCCATAAAGTTTCTCAGGAATGATAATCACATGGTCACCCATTGGAATGTTAATATTTTTATTACAATTTTGTCAACACATTATCGCAATCGTTAAATTCTTGATGAACAATTTCTTCCCACACACACACACACACATTCATTCGCACATTCCAACGCCATTTAATTATTCACAATATGGTGATAATACTCATGTTAAATGTTGTCAAATTTTAAAATAGACATTTAAATTCTCAGCAAATAGGAACAACAATAAAGGTAACCAAATTTTATCAGCATTTTTCCGATCCCAAATATTGTTTAAGGAATAAACGGAATTGTAAAAAATTTATATATTTTTATTGCATTTCATTTTGTGGAGATACCAAATAACCATTCAATTCTCCACAATCCAACGGCAAAATCGGCCTTTCATCCACCTCCATACATTTCGGATGCTACGAATATTTCTTCACGATAATTGAGGTTGATTGTGTGGAGCATTGACCAAAATTCCGTGGCTGTTGCTGCCAAAGAGTAACTCACAGATGGTCACAACGATAAAGGAAGAGAACAGAGAACATTAATTCTTTTGAAAATACGAACGGCCGGGCGGAAATCTTCTGAATGACTGCCAATTTGGTTGACTCGCTGACCGACCAGCCATCATTTCTTGGATATTTGTTTTAACTGAGGAATCTCATCGTCATTTGATTTTATTTGAAGTAAATTATGACAAAAACCAGCAAGGAAAGGTCAAAAATCGAGAGGGGCCGACCATATGATACCATACATCACTGTGCGTTTTCAGTAGAGCATGATATGACTTCGATAAGGATTATATACCGGACCGATTTTCTGCAAATGGTAAAATTCGGTTGAAGTAAAATCGGATGAAGATGTATATCGAAGCTATATAAAAAATCTGAACCGATCTCAAACCGTATTTTCGATACTGATGCCCGGTATCAAATAGCATTGTTGTGAGGTGCATATTAAGCATGTGAGTGACTTTAACAACAAATCCGATTATATATATTATATATAAAGGGTAAGATAAAAAAACTGCAACTTGCTTCAGAATGTTGTCATTTCTTAGTTACTCGTCCGATAGCTGATACAATTATTCCAGTGACAGCTCATTATATTGATTACAAGCGTACAAAAATATTTTTCCGAGAATTTTCTAGAAAAAAAGTTATTCGCGATGGAATACAAGCGTTATAGTGTGATTTCTTTATATTTGGCTGGAAAACCACCAGTGGCGATAGCTAGATCACTCCAGCATTCAAATGAGAATAAATCTTTTCTATCGTAGCCCGATGTCAAGAAATTGGACGGAAGAAAGCAGCAACATCTGCAGAAATGGTTCGAAAAATAAAGAATCGAATTGATCGAAACATGCGTCCCAGTGGCCGAAAAATGGCTCGTGAGCTGAACATATCGCAATATTCCATTCGGCAAATATTGAAATATGAGCTGGGCGTAAAGCCATTGAAATTCCAAAAAGTGCAAGAACTTGCACCGCTGCAGATAGAAAATAGACTCAAAAGAGCTAAAGAGTTGCTTCGCTTGGCCGAAAGTGGTGAACTGTCGAATTTGGTTTTTTCCGATGAGAAAACATTCGTTGTCCGACAGTTTGTAAACAAACGAAATGATCGTGTTTACTTGCCAAAGAGGTCAGCTGAAAATGTGCACCTTCGTTTGGCCACCGGAACTCAAGCGCCGGCCATGGTGATGGTGTGGGCCGCCATAACAGCCGATGGTCGTTCGTATTAATCGACCGACAGAATATATGCCGAATATTATAGCGAAATATTCTGGAGGGTGTATCAAAGTCTTTTGGCCTCAGCCCTTGGACATTCCAACAGAACTCAGCACCATTGCACTCAGCACACGTGCCACCCAAGAATGGTTGCAAAATGAGGTTCCTCGCTTCGATTCCAGCGCACAATGGCCACCAAAATCTCCGGATACCAATGCAGTAACTACTATGTCCGGGCAGCGTGTGACGCTTTCATTGACTGTTCGAAGGTCATAATTCGTGCCAAAGGTGACCAGTTCGAACAAATCTAAACTTATTCTAAAATTTTATGCTATTTCCGACATTTTTTGCTTTCTTTCAATAAAATTTAAAAAAAATGTATAAGAATTATGGCGTTTGACTTTATTCCAGGTTTTTTTATCTCACCCTGTATATGGGAGCTATACCTGAACCGATTTTCAACAGAATTTGAAGCACTTGCTGTTAGGCTGAGTTTCTCGGAATTGCCAAACTCCAGTACATTTGAGCTGATATTAGCCATTTGCTGCACAAAAAATCCTGAAATCGGATAAAGCTATATATGGGAGCTATATCGAAATCCGAACCGATCTTGACAAAATTTAAAAAACTTATTTTAGAGCTGTATCCAATATCTGGTACTAAATATCATTGTTGTGGAGTGCATATTACGCATGTGAAGGACTTTAACACCAAATCGAATGAAACATATATATGGAGGCTATAGCTAAATGTGAAACGATTTTTACCAATTTAAAGTACTTGTACAACTTTAAAGTACTTCAATCCAGGATGGTCTTAGCATTAGTGCATAATAAACCTGATATCGGACAAAGAAATGTATGTGGGAGCTATATCCCAATCTGATCCGATCTCGATAAAATTTGACAGAGGATTTTTGAGCTCCATAAGTTTTGTGGTACCAAATATCATTCTTGTGGAGTGCATATCACGCATGTGAGGGGGCTTAAAACTCGACCTCGGATAAAACATATATATGGGAGCTATAGCTATATATGCACCGAATTTCCCCAAATTTAAAGTGCTTCTTTCTAGGATGAATTCAGGCGGAATTACCGAAAGTGTACCCATGTGGGCTGATATTAGGTATTTGCTGCACAAAAAAACCTCAAATCGGATAAAGATATTTATTTGGGAGCTGAATCCAAATCTAAACCGATCTTAACAAAATTTTGAACATTTATTTCTGAGCTGTATCTGATATCTGGTACCAAAGATTATTGTGCATAGAGTGCATATTACGCATGTGGGGGACTTAAACCCACAAATCGGATGAAACATTTATATGGGCACTCCAAATTTGATGTATTTGCTTCTAGACTAAATTCAGTCGGATGCGGCAAAATTCAGGTCATTTGGACTGATATTGGCTATTCGGTGCACAATTTAACCGAAATTTGTTGAAGATATATGTGGGAGCTATACTTAAATTTTGAACGATTCTCAACAATTTTAATAGGGATCGTCCTTGGTCCAAACAAATATTGTTTGGAAAATTTCATCTTAATCGGATAATAAATGCGACCAGCATTTGGTTCACAAGAATACATGGACAGATGGGCTGACTGACATGCATAAATTAACTCAAAAAGTGATTCTATGAAGATCCTCAAAAATAACTATGGGTTCTTTATGTGATGTAGGGTATAAACAGAAAATAACGAAATATTCATTCACATTATATGCAGATCCAATATTATTACCATCCAGAAATATGAATGTGACACACGCACAAACATACACACAGCCGTATATATATTCATATTGAAAACGAAGGGAATCTTAATTTAATGTAATTTACATTTTGAATATTTCAGTCACGTTTCGGCCGCAACAAATTTTTCTTCACTGGTCTCGACAGGGTCCAACCATTCATGCATTCATCCATCCATTCGTTCGTTCGTTCATTCCATTCCTACGTCGGTTTGTTTGGCCTGCTGAATCGTTTGGTAAACTATGGCTCAATTGAGTTACAGCCAAAGAAGGCAAAAACTCGGCAAACAGTAGCCAACCAGCCACTGCTGGTTGACTGACTGGCAGCATCTGTTTGAAAATACTTTCCCAGCAACGACAGGATATTTTCTTCATTTGTTTTACTTCATTCCCTTTTCTTTCGAATTTTTATTTACTTTACTCTGTGGCTGCCTGTAAATCAGGAAGGATAAAATTGTAAAAAGAGGAACAAAAAAAACCGAAAAAGTCAAAGCAGAAGATCAAATGAAAAGACAAACAACGTATGCCGGGCCGAAAACAACAACAAAAACAACTACGAAAATAAATTAATACATGTGTACAAGTATATTATGGCTTCTGCAAAATGCCAGCAAATGATTCCGCCAGAGATCCTTTGTGACCGAAAACAAAGGTCGAAAGAAAAGTGGAAAAAAGGGAAATTGAAAAGGAATCGCACAAATAATAGCAGATATGGCTGGCATGGCATGGATTTGAACTTAAAATTTAAATGCGTTTAGGGAGCAGTTCCAAGGATGTGGAAGTCAACTTACTTGAAATTGTAGGGATATAAATAGGCATATAAATTAAGTTTTTTCTACAATATACCTAGACCCTTTTAAAAGTTTCCAAAGATACTTTTATCGTGGGTCCCCTTGAAAGGAGGGTTATTAACTTCGTCATTCCGTTTGTATCATCTCTAAATATTCGTCGTAGACCCCATAAAGTATGCAGGGTGATTTAAAAAAATTACAACCAACTTCAGACTGCTGTCATTCCTAAGCCACTCGTCCGACAGCTGTTAAAATTATTCCGGTGACAGTTCATTATATTGGTGAGAAATTCAGAAAAAAAGTTACTCGTGATGAAATTTAAGCGTGGCAGTGTGATTTTTTTATATTTGGCTGCAAAACCACAAGTGGCTATCGCTAGGGCACTCCAGAATTTAAATGTGAATAAATCTTTTGTGTATCGTAGCGTAGACCAACGTCAAGGAAGTAGACGGTACCCGACGTCAAGTAATGTCAGCAGAAATGGATCGAAAAGTAAAGAAGCGATTTGATCGAGACCCGCGTTGCAGTGGCCGAAAAATGGCTCATGAGCTGACCGTATTGCAATATTCCATTCGGCAAATATAGAAAAATAAGGTCGGGGTAAAGCCATTGAAATTCCAAAAATGTGGAAGAACTTACACCGCAACAGATAGAAAATAGACTCAAAAGATTTAAAAAGAGTACCTTCGGTTGGCCGAAAGTGGTGAACTGCCGAATTTGGTTTTCTCCGATGAGAAAACATTCGTTGTCCAGCAGTTTGTAAACAAACAAAATGATCGTGTTTACTTGCCAAAGAGGTCAGCTGAAAATGTGCACCTTCGGTTAGCCACCAGAACTCAAGCGCCGGCCTTGGTGATGGTGTGGGCCACCATAACAGGCGATGGTCGTTCTCCGCTCATATTTTTCGACCGTGTCATCAGAGTAAAAACCGAATATTATCGCGAAAATATTCTGGATGGTGTATTAAGGCCTTGGGCACGCAAACATTTTGGCCGCAGACCTTGGACATTCCAACAGGACTGAGCACCAGCACGTGGCACCCAAGAATGGTAACAAAATGAGGTTCCTCGCTTCATTTCCAGCACACAATGGCCACCAAAATCTCCGGATACCAATCCGTTGGACTATTGTGTCTGTAGTATTTTGGAAATCAAGGTTGGCACTAAAATATACCAAAGTGTTGATCACCTCAAGCAAGCGCTTCGCCGGTAATGGACGAAAATACCGCAGAGCAACATTCGGCAGCGTGTGACAGTTTCATTCGAAGGCCATAATTCGTGCCAAAGGTGACCAATTTGAACAAATCTAAACTTATTCTGAGATTTGATGCTATTTCCGACATTTTTTGCTTTCATTAAAAAATAAGATTATGGCGTTTGACTTTGTTGCAGTGTTTTATCTCACCCTGTATATCTGGTACCCCACGCACATTTTAACATTTTCTAAAAATTATCACATATCTCATATGTAGTGGAGAAAGTAGTCGATATAGGCCAAACATGGCACGTCGCAATACTTATATCATATTTATTTAGGTCCGATATTGGTCCATTCCTTCGGAACCTACTCCATAGAGGGTCAACAATTTGGATGATCATAACAGAAGCTAACATATATTAAAATAATCGGACACTGGCTGTGTTATGACATTTATTTCAAGAGCTAAACGTGAACTTTCCTACTAATAGAGTTTTCAGGATCATAGGAGATTTTGGCAAGGACGTTTTTAGAGTAAAGAAGAGTGATCGATTTGTTTTCCAGGAGCAGCGGACCTTTTTAAGATTATTTTTCAAGAAGTATCAGAAGTATTTTCTGTGACCACCAAATCCAAAGATTGTTAATTTTAAGACGACTTTTCAAGGTTTATCAGAACATTCTCCCATGACCATCAGATACAAAGGCATGGACCTTTTGAAATACTATTTTTCTGGACCATGAGATCTAAAACACGATTTTGCACGCTATAGAAGAGCTGTTATCCACGATTTTTTGAGACAAGAGATTTTTAAGGTGATTTTTCTGCGACTGGGTGAGCTGTTTGCCAGGACCATCAAAGTCATATATATGGACTTCTTTGATCGGCATTAAAAAATACTTCTGTTTCGGATGTTCAGACCTGTTTAGATCAATAGTCATCCATCCTTCAATAAATAGTTCCAATAAGGCCCGCCTTTTTTATATCGAATACCATCACCCCAAGCTCCCATCATAAGCTTCCATTTTAAACCTCTGGTATTTTCACATGCCACAACTGTGCACCACCGATGACGATTTACAATGTCAAAATGTATTTAAAACATTTCAAAATTTCATAGAATTGAAATGTTGATGACATGATGACATTCAGGACCGTGTCTAACAAAATGTGACATTTTTTGGTTACAAAGGCAAAACCGGATGTTACTTTGTGCGGTGCACTGCTGTGCAATGCCAATGCTGATGACGATGAACGAACACACACACACACAGAGCAAGCGTGATGGACCACCAGTGACATGGCCCCTTTTGGACGTGATGGCATTACTGTTGAGACCAAATGTCTGACAAGGATGTAATTAATGTAAAGCTTAATAATCCAATGACAGAGACGAGTGTGACTGATGCGACGGAACCATGTTACTGATAGTCATCTTGGGTGATGGCATACCCATGGACATGCCTTGATGAATGTCGCTGACGACGTGAGAGGCAATATAATAATGAACTCATCAAGAGGGTATGCCGTCGACTTTTTTTCCATTTTTAGTTTTCGGTTGCCAAAAAATACGCTTTTATGTGCAATGTTAGTTAGAATTACTCTATATGTACGTATGATTGTATGTCGACAAGATATTTTTCAATGGATGGAAAGCTTCAACAATCTTTAAAGTGGAAAATTTTCGACTTTGGTCTCCACTTGAGCAGTTTACTGGGTTTTGCCGAAACTCAGTTGCTTTCTTGGTTGTGCAGCATTTTCTCATGGATTGGATTTTAAAACCTAAATTAAAATGCTCAACAGTATGTTGAGGATATGTGAAAGAGAGGGAGTTAGTGAGTGAGGGGGAGGTAAGTAGGGAAAATTGGGGGGGTGTAGAAATTCGAGTGGATAATGTACAACAATGTTTGTTTGCTTTTAAATTTAAAGTTCTGCCAGCATTGCTGCCAAATTGGTTTGTAACTTTGAATTAGATTTGGGGTTTAGGAATTTTATTTTGTTCGCATTTTTTGTTGTTGCTTATTTTTTGCTTTCTTTCTTCCATTTTTGTTTAATTTAATCCAGAGATTTGTACTCTTGCCACAAAGTCAATAAGGTTTTGGATTTTATTTACAATATTTTTATGTTTTAATTTGCGTAACATTTTGGATTTTAAAGGGAGCGGAAGCAAAAGCTTTTAGTTATTTTACGGCAACAGAAAATTATGCTGATGCTTAATAGAGATATTTGAAGTTAGCTATTAAAATAAGTACCATAATACAGGGTGAGATAAAAAAAACTGCAACCAAGTCAAACGCAATAATTTTTACACTTTTTTAAATTTTATTGAATGAAAGCAAACAAGTAAAAAAACATTAAGTTCGCCCGGGCCAAACTTTTAATACCCTCCACCTTAGGGTAAAGGAAACATTAGAAGAATTGTGGCAAAAACCATTAAAATGCCGAACATCGGGAGGTATCGTTATATGGGGGCTATACCAAATCGTGGACCTACACATGCAATGTTTCGCCAACGGAGCTAGAACCTACTAATACCAATTTTCAGACAAATACGTGAAAAAATGTGGCATAAATCATCAATTTACCGAATATCGGGAGGTACCGTTATATGGGGGCTATACCAAAACGTGGACCTATAATTACAATGACTCGCCACACGAACTGGGACCCATTATGATCTACCTTTATATGGTGGCTATACCAAAGAGTGGACCAGTGCATGCAATGTTTTGCCACTCGTACAGGGACCCGTTATGACCTACAAATACCGATTTTCAGACAAATCCGTGAAAAAATGTTGCAAAAATCATCAAATTACCGAATATCTGGAGGTACCGTTATATGCGGGCTATACCAAATTTTGGACCCATACATGCAATGTTTTGCCACACGCTCAGGGACCTGCTATGACCTACAAATACCAATTTTCAGACAAATCCGTGAAAAAATGTGGCATAAATCATCAAAATACCGAATATCGGAAGGTACCGTTATATGGGGACTATACCAGAACGTGGACCGATATAATTTTTAGACAAATCAGTGAAAAATGTGACAAAAACCATCAAAGTACCGAATATCGGGAGGTACCGTTATATGGGGGCTATACCAAAACGTGGACACATACATGCAATGTTTCGCCTCTGGAGCTGGAACCCATTATGACCAACAAATACCAATTTTTAAAGAAATCCGTGAAAAAATGTGGCAAAAATAATCAAAATACTGAATATCGGGAGGTACCTTTATATGGAGGCTATACCAAAGACCAGTGCATGCAATGTTTTGCCACACGCACAGGGACCCGTTATGACCTACAAATATCAATTTTCAGACAAATCCGTGAAAAAATGTGGCATAAATCATTAAAATACCGAATATCGGGAGGTACCGTTATATGCGGACTATACCAGAACGTGAACCGATATATCTCATTTGCAATACCAACCATCCAAGACACAATACAAATTGCTCTGCTAAATTTTGGCGCTCTACGTCAAATAATGTGGGCTGTATCGTGATTTTAACAGATAGACGGAGAGACAGACGAACGGACAGACAGACGGACATCGTTAAATCGACTTGGAATTTTATGCTGATTATGAATATATATACTTTATGGGGCCTACGACGAATATTTATGGATGTAACAAACGGAATGACAAAGTTATTTCCAAGGTGGAGGGTATAAAAATGTCGGAAATAGCATCAAATTTTAAAATATGTATAGATTTGTTCGAAATGGTCATCTTTGGCACGAATTGTGACCTGCAACCGGGCAATGAAACCGTCACATGCTGCCCGAATGTTGCTCTACGGTATTTTGACTCATTCCCGGCGAAGCACTTGCTTGAGGTGATCGACACTTTGGTATTTTTGAGTGCCAACCTTGCTTTCCAAAATACTCCAGACACAATAGTCCAACGGATTGGTATACCGAGATTTTGGTGGCCATTGTGCCCTGGAAATAAAACGAGAAACCTAATTTGATACAATTTCTTCGGTGGCGCGTGCTGAGTCCTGTTGGAATGTCCAAGGTCTGCGACCAAAATGTTCGCGTGCCCAAGACTTTAATACACCCTCCAGAATATTTTCGCGATAATATTCGGAATATATTCTGATGCCACGGTCGATTAATACGAGCGGAGAGCGACCATCGGCGACCACACCATCACCATGGCCGGCGCCTGAGTTCTGGTGGCCAACCGAAGGTGCACATTTTCAGCTGACCTCTTTGTCAAGTAAACACGATAATTTTGTTTTTTTACAAAGTGCTGGACAACGAATGTTTTCTCATCGGAGAAAACCAAATTCGGCAGTTCACCTCTTTCGGCCAAGCGAAGCAACTCTTTAGCTCTTTTGAGTCCATTTTCTTTCGGTTGCGGTGTAAGTTCTTGCACTTTTTGGAATTTAAATGGCTTTATCCTAGGCACATTTGTCAATATTTGCCGAACGGAATATTGTGATATGTTCAGCCCACGAGCCATTTTTCGACTACTGCGACGCGGGTTTCGAACAAGTCGATTCTTTACTTTTCGAACCATTTCTGCTGATGTTGCTGTTTTCTTTCGTCCACTTGACGTCGGGCTACACTACCAGTATCAGGGTAACAAGCGATGGTACGAGACACAAAAAATTTATTCACATTTAAATGCTGGAGTCCCCTGACGATAGCCACAAGTCTTTCCAGCCAAATATAAAGAAATCACACTATCACGCTTGTATTCCATCACGAATAACTTTTTTTCTGGAAAACTCTCACCAAAATGCTTTTGTACGCTTGTAAACAATATAATATGCTGCCACTGAAATAATTTTAACAGCTGTCGGACGAGTGGCTTGGAAATGACAGCAGTCTGAAGTTGGTTGCAGTTTTTTTTTATCTCACCCTGAATTTAGCGACATTTTCGGTAACATCTATTTTTCAGTAGCTTATATTTTTGGTAATTAACGTATCAGTAGGTTGTCATATTTGACTTATTTCATACATTGTAATTTTGCCTTGGAAGGATACCGATTTTTGTCGGTAACCACAAACGCGGTTGGAGAATACTACTACTTTTCTAGATTTTGATCATTTCTTCGAAAATTTCAAGCAGTTTTCGCTGGAAAATATGGAAAATTAAACTATGCACCACCATAATTAACCCATAACCACACACACACCCCTACCATTTCCAAGTAGCTTCGTCACACGCAACTATAGTTAACTTGAAGTTGTTGTTATTCTCGCTACTGCTGTTACTTATCAGTTGGTCAGTCAGCTGGCTGGCTGGCTGACCATAGCATCCTCTTGTTGTGGTTAATTGTAAAAATTAACTTCAATTAAGTGAAGTCACATGTAAATCTCTATCGCACAAATGCCAGCCATGCCAAAAACTGCTGATGCTGTTAAAACCAACAAGAAGCATACACATCCATATACATAAGTATGCGCAGTATAACATAACACACAAAGGAAGGTAGGTGGATAGATACAGGGTGAGATGAAAAAACTGCAACCAACTTCAGACTGCTATCACTTCTGAGCCATTGGTCCGACAGCTGTTAAAATTATTCCAGTGACAGCTCATTATATTGCTTACAAGCGTACAACAGCATTTTGGTGAGCATTTTCCAGAAAAAAGTTATTCGTGATGGAATACAAGCGTGCTAGTGTGATTTCTTTATATTTGGCCGGAAAACCATAAGTGGCTATCGTTAAAGCACTCCACCATTTAAATGTGTTTGTGTCTCGTACCGTCGCTCGTTATCGTGATACTGGTAGTGTAGCCCAACGTCACGGAAGTGTTCGGAAAAAACAGCAACATCAGCGGAAATGGTTCGAAAAGTAAAGAAGCGACTTGATCGAGACCTGGGTCGCAGTAGCAGAAAAATGGCTCGTGAACTGAACATATCGCAATATTCCATTCGGCAAATATTGAAAAATGAGCTCGGGGTAAAACCATTGAAATTCCAAAATGTGCAAGAACTTGCACCGCTGCAGATAGAAAATAGACTCAAAAGAGCTAAAGAGTTGCTTCGCTTGGCCGAAAGTGGTGAACTACCGAAATTGGATTTCTCCGATGAGAAAACATTCGTTGTCAAACAGTTTGTAAACAAACAAAATGATCGGGTTTACTTGCCAAAGAGGTCAGCTGAAAATGTGCACCTTCGGTTGGCCACCAGAACACTAGCGCTCGTCGGCCATGGTGATGGTGTGGGCCGCCATAATAGCCGATGGTTGCTCTCCGCTCATTTTAATCGACCATGACATCAGAATAAATGCCGAATATTATCTCGAAAAGATTCTGGAGGATGTATTAAAGCATTGGGCACGCAAACATTTTGGCCGCAGACCTTGGACATTCCAACAGGACTCAGCACCATCGCACTCAGCACCCGACACCCAAAAATGTTTACAAAATGAGGTTCCTTGCTTCATTTCCAACGCATAATGGCCACCAAAATCTCCGTCTGGGGTATTTTGGAAAGCAAGGTTGGCACTAAAATATACCAAAGTGTTGAACACCTCCCTTGCCGTGAATGGGCCAAAATACCGCAGAGCAACATTCGGGCAGCATAATTCGTGCCAAAGGTGACCAATTCGAACGAATCTAAACTCATCTAAAATTTGATGCCATCCGACATTTTTTGCTTTCATTCAATGAAATTTAAAAACAAGTAAGCAAAGGCTACAGTCGAGCGGGGCCGACCCTTGAATACCCTACAACACTATAATAAACGATACAGTATATATAAATTTAATTTAATTAACGAAATAGTCAGAAGTGCGTCTTTCCTGTATTTGTAAATTCTCCAAAAAGTCACTGGAATGGACATTTTCGTATTTTGTCTACAAAAGTTGGCAAACTTCTTTACACATTGAATATTTTTGGATGGCCATCCAAAACTGCTTGGCTTTTGCAATGTCCGGTAACCCCCATTCAAATGTGCGTGAGGATCGGGCGATAATTACGACCTGCTGACAATTTTGCAGTTTTTTGGTCCATTTCAACCCCTAAATATATAGCGATCATCTCCAAAAAGAGTAGGCATCTATTCCGACCCTCATATTATCCCCATGCAAAATTTCGTAAGGATCGGGCCATAAATGCGATCTGTATATGATATCCTGATATCCTAACTACTTAGTTTTGTTAGCTGTAGAAATATTACCAAATTTTTCATTCAAAATGAAAATATGCCAAAAATGTGACAAAATTGAAAAAAATATGAGACAATGTTACAAAATCAATATTTTCATCTTTAGAGAGATATTGTTATGCGATTTTTTAGACGTTGTTTCCTTCCTGCCAAGAGGCCATTCTGAATTAATGAGAACTGTCGAAATCAGTTCAGCCGTTCTCGACATATATGAGATCTTTCAATCATATCTTCTTTGATAGACATATATATCGCACATATTTTGCTATATATCCGATTTGTTGTATGTTAACATCAATGTAAAGTTCAGAAGTAACCTTGTCATGACTTTGTGATTTCGCCGGGATTTAAAATATTCGCGGTTTAATGAAAATTTTTGAATTTTTTCAACACAAAAGATATGGTCTATTTTACCCGCTAAATATTATCCGATGACCATCAAAATTGGTAGGCATCTTCCCCGCCCTAAACTCTAGCTACATGCGAAATTCCGCGTCGATTGGTCTATAATTGCGGCCTGTATAGCTACTGCAAAATCCTACATTTTTCAGTATTTGGTCCATTTCAACCACTAAATATTATGCGATCATCTTCAAAAGAAATAGAGTTCTATTCTGACCTTAACCCCACCTCCATTCTAAATTTCGTGAAGATCGGGCCATAATTGCGACCTGTAGAGTGATTACAAATTAACATGGACAGATGGACAGACGGACAGACGGACGGACATACATAGCTAGATCGACTGAGCTCGGCGAGCTAGGAAGATCCATATATACTTTCCTATATGGGAAACCAATATTTCGAGGTGTTACATAAATTCTGGCCCAATCAAACTTATAATACCCCCAACACATAGTGTTGTAGGGTATAAAAAATGTAAAAATTATTGCGTTTGACTTTGTTGCAGTTTTTTTATCTCACCCTGTATGCGAGGAAGCAAACAAAGCGGATTTCATGTACAAAGTCCAGTCATTGCTATCTCTGCATGTTTGCGTGGGTCTGTGTGACTATGTGTTTTTGTTGCGTACACACACACACACACACACACACACACATTTAACAATGTCCTCAAGCATAAGCCATATTATATGCAATACACATATATGGATATTGTTCTGATATATGTTTTGCATATTATCATTAAGTATATAATTATAGCAACGACACAGAAGAACACTGTGGAAATGTAGGATTAATGAAACCTTGGTTTGTTAATAATATAGGGGTAAGTTTTTATCACTTTGCATAAATGTAGCTTGGACCAAATCCGAGATACACCACATATAAGAAATTGAAGATATTGACATAACTGCACAGATGTTGGAAAATCATTATGTAATTGCTAAGGCACATTGATATTCCTTTATAGATTGACCATTCGAAGTAACTTTAATGAAAGAAGTTGGAAATTGACTGACGACAGATTTGAACCATACTTATATTCAGATAACGTCACAATAATTCTGAAGCATCGTACTTACTATGTTTGAGAACCGAATCTGACCCAGAGAAAGAACTAGAATTGAACTTTTCACATTCTGTGGAAAACGAAAGTAAGCAGGATATTAAATACCCACGAATAGAGAGAGGCTAAATTTTCGTTCTGCGAAAACATGTAATGAATACCATTTTTTCTTCATAAAGTTTTTCATTTGACATATCTTTCCTTTATTTTAATTTTACTTGCACTTTTTCACAGACGAAGAGTTGATAACCTAGATTCTATGAAACTATGAAATGAAAATTATTTTCTTTTTATACCCTACAACACTATGTGTTGGGGGTATTATAAGTTTGATTGGGCCAAAAATTATGTAACACCACGAAATATTGATTTCCCACATAGGAAAGTATATATGGATCTTCCTATCTCGCCGAGCTGAGTCGATCTAGCTATGTATGTCCGTCCGTCTGTCCGTCTGTCCATGTTAATTTGTAATCACTCTACAGGTCGCAATTATGGCCTGATCTTCACCAAATTTAGAATGGAGGTGGGTCTAGGGTCAGAATAGAACCCTATTTCTTTTGGAGATGATCGCCAAATGTTTAGGGGTTGAAATGGACCAAATACTGAAAAAATGTCGGATTTTGCAGTAGCTATACAGGTCGCAATTATAGACCAATCGACGCGGAATTTCGCATGTAGCTAGAGTTTTGGGCGGGGAAGAAGCCTACCAATTTGTGTGGTCATCGGATAATATTTAGCGGGTAAAATAAGCCATATTTTTTTTGTTGAAAAAATTCAAAATTTTTCATTAAACCGCGAATATTTTAAATCTCGGCGAAATCACAAAGCCATGACAAGGTTTCTTCTGATCTTTACATTGATGTTAAGATCCAAAAAATCTAATATATTGCAAATATATGCGATATATATGTCTATCAAAGAAGATATGCTTGAAAGATCTCATATATGTCGAGAACGGCTGAACTGATTTCGACAGTTCTCATTAATTCAGAATGGCCTCTTGGCAGGAAAGAAAAAACGTCTAAAAAATTGCATACAAATATCTCTCTAAAGATGAAAATATTGATTTTGTAATATTTTCTCATATTTTTTCCATTTTGTAATATTTTTTTTTTTTTTTTTTTTTTTTGGCATATTTTCATTTTGAATTAAACATTTGGTAATATTTCTACAGCTAACAAAACTAAGTAGTTAGGATATCAGGATATTATATACAGATCGCATTTATGGCCCGATCCTTACGAAATTTTGCATGGGGATAAGATGAGAGTCAGAATAGAGATGAGATGATTTTGGAGATGATCGCCATATATTTAGGGGTTGAAATGGACCAAAAAACTGCAAAATTGTCAGCAGGTCGTAATTATCGCCCGATCCTCACACACATTTGAATGGGGGTTTCCGGACATTGCAAAAGCCAAGCAGTTTTGGATGGCCATCCAAAAATATGTAAAGGAGTTTGCCAACTTTTGTAGACAAAATACGAACATGTCCATTCCAGTGACTTTTTGGAGAATTCACAAATACAGGAAAGACGCACTTCTGACTATTTCGTTAACGCTGATTTCGCTGTAGAATGTAGTCAAATGTCTGTATCTCGTATAGATGCGTTTCAGTCAAAAACCAATAATAAATGATAATCTTTTGCCACTTCTGAGAGATTATAGGTCTTTGGGAAATATTTGTTCCAGATCTAGGAAGACCATTTAAGTGGAACATCTACCAATAAATTGGAAATGAGCAAATTAGTGTAAGTTGCTATTATTCGAAAATTAGAGAACGAAACCTGATGGTTTTCTTTTATTATTTGTCACAATATGTTGTGGAATTCTTTCGAGTATCTTGCCTATATAAACTGTATCGTTTATTATAGTGTTGTAGGGTATTCAACGGTCGGCCCTGCTCGACTGTAGCCTCTGCTTACTTGTTTTAACATAACATAAACATAGTTTATTGTTTTATAAAACAAGACCAGGATCAATCATATTTGAACGTACAAGCCTGTGAGTCCTGGTGGACGATTGGGGACAACTATGCATATCAAATTCAATGGATATGCTCAACCAACTAAGCCACCAGTAACAAATGTAGCCACTTGTGAAAACCATTAATAGCAGAAGAAAGATCGTGCATTGTTGGAGTTGTAACACATATGCATTCGGAAAACGATCTTAATTATACAGGGTAAGATAAAAAATTGCAACAAAGTCAAACTCCATAATTTTTAAATTTTCTTTAATTTTATTAAATGAAAGCATGCCATCAAATTTTAGACTAAGTTTAAATTTGTTTGAATTGGTCACCTTTGGCAGGAATTATGGTCTTCAAATGGCCAATGAAACCGCTCTGCGGTATTTGACCCATTCCCGGCGTAGCGCTTGCTGAGGTGATCGACACTTTGGTATTTTTTAGTACCATCCTTGCTTTCCAAAACACTCCAGACACAATAGTCCAAGGGATTGGTATCCGAAGATTTTGGTGGCCATTGTGCGCTGGAAATGAAGCGAGGAACCTCATTTTGTAACTATTATTGGATGGCGCGTGCTGAGT
This sequence comes from Musca domestica, assembly GCF_030504385.1. Taxonomy (NCBI): domain Eukaryota; kingdom Metazoa; phylum Arthropoda; class Insecta; order Diptera; family Muscidae; genus Musca; species Musca domestica. The sequence goes on along the minus strand of NW_026712219.1, from coordinate 2,866,342 downwards.
GCGATGGTGCTGAGTCGGTTTGGAATGTCCAACGTCTGCGGCCAAAATGTTTGCTTGCCAAAGGAATATTTTCGCGAGAATATTCGGCATTTATTTTGATGCCGATTAATACGAGCGGAGAGCGATCATCGGCTTTTATGGCGGGCCATACCATCACCATGACAGGCGCTTGAATTCTAGTGGCCAACCGAAGGTGCACATTTTTAACTGACCTCTTTGGCAAGTAAACACGATCATGTTGTTTGTTTACAAACTGCTGGACAACGAATAATTACTCATCGGGGAAAACCAAATTCGGCAGTTCACCACCTTCGGCCAAGCGAAGCAACTCTTTAGCTCTTTCGAGTCCACTTTCTTTATGTTGCGGTTTAAGTTCTTGCACTTTTTTAGAATTTCAATGGCTTTATCCCGAGCTCATTTTTCAATATTTGTCGAATATAATATTGCGATATGTTCATCTCACGCGTCATTTTTCGGCCACTGCGAAGCGGGAAATTTAATCAGATGGATGGATAGATTTGGACGTTTATTTCGCTTTGAGCGTTTTGTTTTTCAAAATCTTGAACCCTATGTGGGGGAGATACCAGAAGAATTTTTACTCTTTGTGCGAGAGGTTCCAGAAGGAGTGGACCGATATATTCTATCTTCACACCAGACCTTGTATTAATAAAACATATTGTAATATGTGTAATTTGAAGAGAACCGCATGCTTATTTCGGATTTTGTTTCCGTTATTCAAAATTAATTAATAATAACAATTCTTGTTTTGATAGAAATATTGAGATGTGCCAAGTCTGAATGGAATTGGATGTTAATTTCATTTTTATCAGCTTCATGAATATTCAAAATGTTTACCGTTTGTGGGGAAGGTACCTGAAGGAGTGGATCCATATATTCCATCTTCACACCAGACCTTGGGTTAATAAAAACATTGTAATGTGTGCAATTTGAAGACAATCGGACTCTCACACCACATTTGATAAGTGTTATAATTATTCAAAATTTTAGCCTTTTGGGTAGGAGGTTCTTGATGGTGTGGACCGATATCGTCCATTTTCGCACCTGAACTAGCACTAATGCAAATATTTGGATTCGCAAAGCTGGAGTAAAATCGGAGTAAATCTGTACAGTAAATGATTTTCTTTGAAAATGTTGACATTTTGCGTTATTTCGATGAGTCACATGTTGGCCGTATCAAATGACGTATACCCTCTGTAGCCATATGACGGAGGGTGTTAAAATATTGTGATGTGTGTAATTTTAAGACTCCTACATTACATTTTATACGATTTGTAAATATTCAAAATGTTGACTTTTTGGTACTTGATGGAGTGGATCGATATTGTCCATTTTCGCACCTGACCGATGTAAATATTAGGATTTGCAAATTTGGACCAATATCGAATTTTTCTTTCTGTGCAGTAAAAAATGTTTTTGAAGATTTAGACGTGTTTTGGGGAGGTTCTAAAAGGAGTTGACCGATATTTCCCATTTCAAAACATGATCTATGTTTGATAATAATATTACGATATACCAAGTTTAAATTAAATCCGCTACTCCCTTCGAGAGTTATTGTGCGCACCAGCCAGCAGACAGACGGGCGGACAGACATCCCTAGATCGACTCCAAATGTCCTGAAACGGATTTGGTCCAAAGGGAACTGGAGTCTAAAACCATTATTTCGATTAGGCACGTTTTGGCCGTATCAAATAACTTATGGCTGGGGGGGGTAAAAAAATGTTAGGCCTAAAAGCCGACGAAAAATCTTCAAAAAAAATGTTCATCAATGCAAATTTTTTGATAAAATTTCTAAGGTCTCAAAGAATATCGGTAACTTGTTTAAATATTTTACCGGTCATCTATGGACAGTAGACATTTTTCCGATCATTTGAATAGGGGAAAACTTTGACAGACCTACTGTGTGCAAAATACCCTTACTAATCTTTCATAGGTACAAGCTTTTTAACGACATCTTCGAACTCTTCTAGAAGATTAAATTTGCTGCCACAAATTCTTTCCTTCCCAAGACGATAACAATATTTTATTAATCAAATATTAATGAATTTCTCATCATTTGTATTTCAATTGCCAAGCGATACACGTTCAACAACATTGACATTAATTTGGATTTTTAATTGTGTAGCTAATAAATTTATTAATAAGATTATAATTCTGCCACGTTGAGTGCCAGTGGGGTATTAAGGAAATACGAGACTTACCTTAGTTTTATATTTATACGTCTATGTGTATTATGTTTGATTGTATTGTAGTAGTAATTGATGTTGTTGTTCTTGTTGTCGTTGGTATTCACAAAAATGTTGCTATTTCGTCGTCGTCGTCTTCTTCTTCATCTACGTCTGATGGTGCTGCTGCTGCTGCTGTTTCTAATTCAATTTACACAATGAAAATATTTTAATTATTCTAAATGCAAACGCGCGCACACACACAAAGCTACAGCCACTCAGAGCTATGCTCCACAGTGCCAATAAGACACCCACCAACTAGAGCGTCAACGAACGACCGACCGACCGCTGGCCTTATTGCCAAGTCGCACTTGTTGATATTTTTACTATGGTGACGTCTTTTGTGGTGGTGGTGATGGTGGCAATAGTTACGATGTTATATTTGGTTAAGGTTTACCGTTGTATTGGTTGAATTTATTATTAATTTTTTTGCTAGCTATTGCCTACTTTTCTGCGTTGCCTTCGTGGTTGTAGTGGTAGTAGTGCTAGTAATGGTGATGGCGGTGATTATGGCATTCTAGTTATTGTTGTAGTTACACTAACATCAATTTTATTTGCAGTGGTAGTAGTAGTGTTGGTTGTAGTAGTAGTCGTGATAGTAATGGTCGTTTATACACATTAATTAATTAAATAATTAATTAATATTTCGTTCAGTGATAGCTGGGACAAACCAGGTAAGTCAGAGTAATCATGGGAAATGAAGATAAGATAGCTTTTCCGATGACTAAGCCTTAGCACAACGACATGTTTGGTGTTTGTCACTTTTGTTTGGGCATTGAACAACGTCACATTAACTATATTGATCCAGCTCACGCACATGGACCGACGGACACATACGCAGTCATGGATATATGTACGTATGTATATCAACTATTATGCACAGCACTATTTTGTAGACTTATGCTTGTTCTATGCTCTCACACTCACACACACACGCATTCTCATGGCCCGATTAATGTTTGAGATCACGTTCGAAACACATACACGCACGCACACACGCACGGACATACGATAGTTACAGCGAATTTTATTGTTGTTGCTTTTCAAATGGTAACGGAAAGAGTAGGAGATTTTTTTAATTGAAAAACGTATAACAACAATACAACGACAATTGTAGAAGGAGAACTCGTTACCGATGCGAGAAGAGTTGTAGTATATATTTTTTCTGTAGAGCAATTAAATAACATTAATTTTAGAGATTTTTTCCCTTAGGGTAGTTCGGGGAATTCCTTGTAATTGTAATTAGATTTTTAGTATAGTTTTTTGCATAATTAAATACTTATTTGCGACCATTAGGGAAAATAATGACAACGGAGTTAATTGCCGGATAAATCTGAAATGAGAAATAATAGATAATTTATTAGGTAGTGGTAAGAGAACGAGACATTTTCCAAATAAAAGAATAAATAACATTTTACAAGCCGCCGGAAATCTGTCTATAAAATTTTGTAGGTCTCAAAGGCAAACAAAAAGTCTTCTGAAAAATGTTGTAGGCCTCAAAGGGCAACGAAAAATCTACCAGGACATTTTTAAAACATTTGTTTCTATAAAATTTCTAAGATCTCAAAGTCCATCCGAAAATTGTCTATAAAGTTTTTACTGGTCCATTATAGACAGAAAAATTTCTTCCGATCATTGAAATAGAGAAAGACTTGAACAAGCCTTTTAAACATATCTTCGGACGCATGGAGAAACTTAAATTTACTACTACAAATAATTAACTACAATATATATTATATCATATTTAAAATTATAGCCCATGACAGAGGCATGTTAGGAGTAAAACACAATTACACTTATTATTATTACGGTTTAAATCTAACAAATTTTGAAAATAGAACTAAACAAGTAATTAACTTTTAATACCCTCCACCTTTGGGTAAAGAGAATATTTTAATGCAACAGTAACTAAATTTAAACGAGTTCCACTTTAAACTACAAATACCAGTCAGACCATTTGGATAATGCTCTTCAACTTTTCAAAAAAAAAAAAAAAAAAACATATAGTAGGTGATGCCATTATATGGGGGCCACACCAAAACGGAAACCTTATAGACAATTTTATACTTCAAGAATTAGCATCTACCAATTCTTCTTAGCTCCAAAACAATTTCCTGGGTTATCAAAATACGGGGTACAGTTGTATGTGCGCTTTAGGAAAACGTGGACCTGTTCTGTCACCTGAACTAGAATCCATTATGAACAGCAAAGACCAATTTTTAGACAAGTCCGTCGAAAAATCCGGCAATTATCATCAAAATACTGAATGTTGAATGAACATTGTTACATGAACAATATTCCGCCACCAGAGCTAGAACTTATTCGAAGTACAAATACCAATTTTTAGACAAATCCGTGGAGGTACCGTTATATGGGAGCTTTACAAAAACGTAGACCGATACATCTCATTTTCAATATCAACCATCTTAGACACAATACAAATTGTTTTGCCAAATTTTGAAGCTCTATGTCAAATAGTGTGTGCTATATCTGTATTTTAACAGACAGATGGACAGACATACAGACGAACTTCGTTAAATCGACTTAGCATTTTATGCTGATCATGAATATATATATTTATGGGGTCGAATACTTGGATGTTACAAACGGAATGACAAAGCTAATGTACCCTTGTTTACATGGTGGAGGGTATAAAAAAGAAGACACGTTTTTTGGCGTTTTGAAAATTTGCATCGAAAAGTAACCAAAATTGAGGGGGCAAGTTCCCCCTATTCCGAACTTTTGGACATTTTCGGATTGAGATTCTACAGAATCCGTGCATTTTAGGTATATGGAGTCTTCGGCAATATTGTAGATAAATGTACAAGAAAAACTTTAGTAGAAATTATCGGCCCTCAAACGAGTAAACGTTAGTTAAACAAACAAGCCCTCCATCGTTTAGAACGAATTTGGCAATTTTCAAAAACAATAAAATCCGTTAAAAATTCTGTAAAAATCTTAAAAATACTGAATGTAGCTGTTTATTAGGGTCTATACGACGACGTGGACCTGCATAGATAACTTTTGTCATGAGTTAATAATGTAGCTAAAATCATCAAAGGTACCGTTATATGGAGGTTATGCGAAGACGTGGACCTGCACAGACAATTTCCTTTTATAGGCTGTAGCATTCATTACAAACATCAAATACCAAATTTGAAACAATTCAGGTGAATAATGCCGCTAAAATCATCAAAATACCGAATATCGGAAGGTACCTTTATATGGTGGCTATACCAAATCGTGGACCGACATGGCCCATTTTCAATACCAAAGTCTTGCAGACATTTGAGTAAAATTTTATCAATCTACTTCAATTCGTTCGGAAACTAGAGTGATTTCCACAGACTTACGGACATCGCTAAATCGACATAGAATTTTATGCTAATCAAGAATATATATACTTTTTGGGGTCTAAAAGGTATATTTCGAGGTGTTACAAATGAAATGACATATACCCTTCATACTATGGTGGAGGGTGTAAAAATTCCTTTCCTCGTAGCAAGTAAAACATATTCCACAAAATTATTTGTCATAAGTTCTTACTATAAGTCCTAGAAGACTCCAAGAGTCTAAAACATACCTAAACGTCAGGAAATCATATATATGAAAAATATACATTTAAGGGATAAAGCCGTACTTTTTGTAAGTTGGTACAAAATCTCCAACAAAGAATCAATTTAGAAAGATGACGTCAAAGAGAAAAATATTCTTCGTAAAATTTTTGATCTATGGATGCCTATGAAAATGTTTCCGCAATACTTTTAAGACCTGCGCAAAAGCCAACGAATATTTATACCATCAGCCATGTGGCTAGAGAGGGTATATATCATCTGATACGGTCAAAACGTGCCTAGACGAAATAACGATTTTAGACCCTAGGTCTCATTAGACCAAATCTATTGAGGACGTTCAGATTCGATGTAGCGATGTCCGTCCGTCTGTCTGTCTAAAGGTGAGAATACATAAATACGCTTTTTTGACTGGCTTAAGTCATCGGCTGGCTTCTTCGGAAAAGAACAAAGGAGCCTCGGACCAAAATCGGTCTAAGTCAACCTAAAACTCCTTTTTTCCGTTATGAAGAAGCCAGCCGATGACTTAATCCAGATAAAAAAAAGCCTTTTATGTACTTTCATCTTTAGGTTTCAGAGGCCTACAAAAAGCTTACACATTTTTGTAAAAGGAATTTTTATGAGGTACAGTGAAACGTAGAACTGTTTTAAAATTTGTAAAATGTGAGATAAATTACACATGGAACATTAAAACGAATATTGGCCAACAGAAATTGGTTATAAATATTTTGTAGACATGAATGTTAAAGAAAACATGTAAAAAGCTGTATGTTCGGCCGGGCCGAACTTTGAATACCCTCCACCATTTGGTACAAATTTAGCAATTTTCAAAAAAATTAAAATCCATTAAAAAATTCTGTTAAAATCTTAAAAATACCGAATTAGCCGTATATAAGGGTCTAGACGACGACGTGGACCTGCATACGCAACTTTTGTCATAAGCCTGCATAGGCATAGGCATACAATACTTGAAAAAATGCTGGTAAATAATGTCGCTAAAATCATAAAAATACCTTATATCGGGGGTACCGTTATATGGGGGCTATACGAAGACGGAGACCTGTACAGACAATTTTCTGTCTTATGCTGTAGTATTCATTATGAACTTCGAAAACCAAATTTGAAATAATTCCGGTAAATAATGTCGCTAAAATCATCAAAATACCGAATATCAGGAGATGCCGTTATATTAGTGCTATACGAAGACGTCAACCTACATGGCCCATTTTCTGTTTTAGGCTGTAGTATCCATTACAAACTTCAAATACTAATTTTGAAACAATTCCGGTAAATAATGTCGCTAAAATCATCAAAATACCGCATATCGGAAGGTACCGTTATATGGGGGCTATATGAATATGGGGACCTGCATGGCCCATTTTCAATACCAAAAGTACTGCAGACATAACACACATTTGAGTAAATTCTTATCAACTTACTTCATTTCGTCCGGAAGCTAGAGTGATTTCCACAGACGGGCAAACAGATAGAAGGATACCCGGACAGACGGACGGACATTGTTAAATCGGCATAGAATTTTATGCTGATCGAAAATATATATACTCTGTGGGGTCTAAAATCTGTATTTCGAGGTGTTACAAACGGAATCACAAACTTAATATACCCTCCATACTATGTTGCAAGGTATAAAAAGATAAAAAAAATTATAGGCCCCAATAACTAATAAAAAACTTTCTTGCTTCTTCAATTTTATAGCCTCAAATGCGAACAGAAAATTTTCAATGCAATTATACAGGGCTCCGAGACCTACAAAAATTTTGTACCAGATTTTTCTTTAAACATTCTGCATCAAAAATTATAACATCTGCTTTGCAACACCAACGAAAGCCCAAAGCGTGCTTGTGGCTTCCATTAAAAATTTAAAGAAATGTTGTTTTAATTTTATGTTTCCTCTCTCTCTCTCTCTCTCTCTCTCTCTCTTTCTCTCTCTCTCTCTCTGCCTTTCACCTCTGCTTCCCAGATCATGGAAACGTGTTATTTTATTAGACATTATGGACGAAATACCTGTAAATTATGCATTTTATTTTTCATTCCTTCATTTCATGGTTACCTACTTGACGTGTGGTGTGGCGTGGCCAGGCGAAAATGTGATTAACATTTACTCGAAACTTTACAAGGCAGCGTTAATGTTCAGGTCATAAAGATGTTACTTCATTGTAATTTGAATCCCAAAAGATTTACTTTGGTAATATGAAAATAGCTTTTATGATACCATTGTGTTGAGTGTAAAATTGTAATTTTATGAAGAAAGCGAGGTGGGGTGAGGTGCGATGACTAAAAGAACATTGAAATACCAGGAAATTAACAACTTCAATGTACACTCCATACATACATATTTCAAAAGTCATGAAAAGTTTAAAGGAAATTAAAGAAAGCAAGTAAAAAACATTAAGTTCGGCCGGGCCGAACTTTTAATACCCTCCACTATTTGCAACGAATTTGGAAATTATTAAAAAATAAAATCCTTAAAAAAATTCTGTTAAAATTTTAAAAATACCGAATATAGCCGTTATATTGGGGTCTATACGACGTGGACATACATAGGCATTGTTTGTCATAAGCCATTACCATATTCAAATTCGAAACTTGAAATAAACGGTGAATAATGTAGCTAAAATCATCAAAATGTCGTATATAAGGTGGTGCCGTTACATTGGAGCTGTGCGAAGACCTGGACCAGCATAGACAATTTTCTGTCACAGGCTGTAGCATCCATTACGAACTTCAAATACCACATCTCAAACAATTTCGGTGGGTATTGTACCCAAAATCGTCAAAATACCGAATATAGGGAGGTACCGTTGTATGGGGGCTATATGAAGACGTGGACCTGCACAGACAATTTTCCGTCTTAGGGTGTAGTATCCATTTTGAACTTCAAATACCAAATTTGAAACAATTCCCGTGAATAATGTCGCTAAAATCATCAAAACACCGAATATGGGGGCTATACGAAGGTGTGGACCTGCGCATACAATTTTCCGTCTTAGGGTGTAGTATCCATTTTGAACTTCAAATACCAAATTTGAAACAATTCCCGTGAATAATGTCGCTAAAATCATCAAAATACCGAATATAGGGAGGTACCGTTATATGGGGGCTAAATGAAAACGTGGACCTACATGGCCCATTTATGAACTTAACCTGCCTACTGGAAAAATAAACATGTGTGCAAAATTTTAGACATCTATCTCAATTCATTCGAAAGATTACAACAGACAGACAGACGGACAGACAGACAGACGTACAGACAGACAGACAGACAGACAGACGGACATTGCTAAATCGACTTAGAATTTTACGCTGATCAAGAATATATATACTTTGTTGGGTCTCATATGAGTAGGAGTTACAAACGGAATGACAAAGTTAATATACCCTCCATAGTATGGTGGAGGGTATAAAAATAAAGCCCTGTGAAGTCGATATATTTAAGAGTAACATTTTCGCAGACATTTGAGACTCATACAACTTTAAGAGTTTTTTTTTTTCAACTATTTTGAGCGCTTCTGTGGCTAAAGAAATAAGAAAATTTTTTGAAGAATTCTGAGTCTTTAGAACCAAAAATGGCTTTAACCACATACAACAGCAGCGACGTCTACTTCATTATATTATTCCTTTTGCCATTATCAAATTTAGTACTATTTAGTACTTTACCCCCTGGCAGAGAATTTTCTCTATAGGTCCACGATATCGTATATCCCCCATACAACGGTTCCCCCCGATATTCGGTATTTTAATGATTTTAGCCACATTTTTCAACGGAATTGTCTGAAATTGTACACAAGGAGTTCTCTATGAGTACTTTATCCTCTGGCAGAAAACTGTCTATATAGCTCCACGATATTGTATATCCTCCATATAACGGTACCCACCGATATTCGGTATTTTGATGATTTTAGCCACATTTTTCAACGGAACTGTCTGAAATTGTACACAAGGAGTTCTCTAAGAGTATTTTACCCCCTGGCAGAGAATTGTCTATATAGGTCAACGATATCGTATAGCCCCCATATAAAGGTACTCTCATAGCTGATGATTTTAGCCACATTTTTTAACGGAACTATCTGAAATTGCATACAAGGAGTTCCGTGTGAGTACTTTATGTATATATACGTCCACAATATCGTATATCCCCCATGTATCGGCACCATGCAATATTCGGTATTTTTAAGATTTTAACAGAATTTTTAATGGATTTTATGTTTTTGAAAATTTCCTAATTCGTTCCAAACTGTTTTTCTATTTTTTTTGCCACAAAACTGAATAAAAAATTCAAGCACTCTAAAGTCCACAACAAAGATTCTATTCTCCAATTTTCTCGTTTTTTTTTTTCCAGAAATGCCTAATGTCATTGTGAATTTTTCCAACAAATTGAAATACCAATATCCCTCATTTTTGATTGTGAAATAAAGATACGTTTGTTTGTTGTTGCATCAAAAATATTATTTGTGAAAATAAAAGCGAATCACTTCCAAAGTATTCAATTTCCATTTAAATGCAAAAAACGAAACGAAAATAAATCCAAGTTATTTTAAATCTAGAATTTCAAAATTCATTCAGAGAAAACAAAAACAGCAACAAAAGCCTGCACTGGAAATGAACAGTGGAGAAGCAAACCAAACAAAAAAAGCACAGCCGTTTTACATTTTACGCTGATTTCTATCACACAAATTGTTGGTGCTAACAGGCACACACACACACACCAATACCACCACAAACTTGTAAGCGTGACGGTATTACTTTTCATATTACAGCCATCCAAATATCAAAAGAAGAAGCAGCGGCAGTGGTAGTAATATCATCAGTTGTGATTGTAGTTGTATGGGAGAACAACGAGTTTTCCTTTTGTTCTCCATTTTCCGCTGCTAACTTTGTTGTAGTTGTTATTGGGCGATATGATGATGGCGATGGTGGTGCGGTGGTGCTTTTTTGTTACGAAAACGAAGATGGTGAATAAGAGAAGAAAATAAAACAACTTTAACAAGTTGTCGAAAAGCAATGGCAAAGCAAGCTTACACGCACACACACACACATATATACATGTTCATAAATGCCCCGGGATACGGGACCGGGGATGTTGAAGGAAACAAACAACAACGTGTTGTATGCATCCAACATCCAGAGCGTTGCTGTATTTAACCCCAGTGACACACTCACATGTTGGCAACGGGCAACAACAACAAAAAATTGACAGACAGCTGAGATTGTCCAATTTGGAGTGGAACAATCCAGCCAGCTGGGGAGGGAGAACTTTGTTGTTCTTGTCATTTCGGCAAATTTCTTATAATTTTCACATTTTCATCTCTTTTGCCTTTTTGCCCCCCACTCACATGCTGTACGAAAAACAAAACCGCTCCGAGAACAAATAAACCACCAGACTGGGAAAACTTAGAATGTGGAAATTTCTTTTGGGTTGATGTAGAGTAGTTTGTGAATGGAGATTCTTCCAACAAAATATGATTGAAAATTATGATTTTCCTTCTCCATTTATTTTTTCAGCTGTTTTCTATTCAGTTTTTTTTTTCTTCTGACATGCCAACGAATAGCAGCAAATTTTTTTATTCTCAATTCTTTTGTTTGTTTCATCTTTAATGTCTTTCGGTATTTTTTGGAGATTGGATTTGAGTTTTCAATGAATTCACACAAAACAGAAATTGTCTCCTCTCTCTCTCTCTTGAGCATTGGCTGAAATGTGTGTTAGTGTGTGTGTGTGCCATGCTCTCTTTCTTATTTGTTGGTAATTGAGGTATGAGTTGTGTTTTAATGAACTTTTACTTTTTTTCCAGTGGAATCGTGAGTTTGTGCTTCTAACAGAAACAATGAGTCTGTGATGATGTGAAACGAGTTTTTCAATAGTTTTAAAAAGTCTTTTGTTATTTTTCTAAGAATATTTTTTTTTTCGTTGGCAGGAAATTTCTAAAGTTCCGGAGGAAATTAGAGGATGTTCTTCTTTTTTTTTTGCAAAAGGGGTTTAATTTATTATGATACTCTGTAAAGTAATGTTTAAAATAACTGAAAGAGACCCCATTACCTTTAATAAAAAAGGCCATTGGTCCTCTATAGTAAGGCGTAATGTTCTTCTAAAGAAAGAGAAGACTCCATATGAGAAAACCCTTTTGTCTTCTATGAGACGACCTAATTGTCGTCTATGAGAAGACGTAATTCTCTTCTATGAGAAGACCTAATTGTCGTCTATGAGAAGACCTAACTGTCTTCTATGAGAAGACCTAATTGTCGTCTATGAGAAGACCTAACTGTCTTCTATGAGAAGACCTAATTGTCTTCTATGAGAAGACCTAATTGTCTTCTATGAGATGACCTAATTGTCGTCTATGAGAAGACCTAATTGTCGTCTATGAGAAGACCTAATTGTCTTCTATGAGAAGACCTAAGTGTCTTCTATGAGAAGACCAATTTGTCTTCTGTGAGAAGACCTAATTGTCTTCTGTGAGAAGACCTAACTGTCTTCTGTGAGAAGACCAATTTGTCTTCTGTGAGAAGACCTAATTGTCTTCTGTGAGAAGACCTACTTGTCTTCTGTGAGAAGGCCTAATTGTCTTCTATGAGAAGACCAATTTGTCTTCTATGAGAAGATCTATTCATCTTCTATGAGAAGACCTAATTGTCTTCTATGAGAAGAACTACTTGTCTTCTATGAGAAGACCTAATTGTCGTCTATGAGAAGACCTAATTGTCTCTTATGAGAAGACCTAAGTGTCTTCTATGAGAAGAACTACTTGTCTTCTATGAGAAGACCTACTTGTCTTCTATGAGAAGACCTACATGTCTTCTGAGAAGACCTACTTGTCTTCTATGAAAAGACCTACTTGTCTTCTATGAGAAGACCTAATTGTTTTCTATGAGAAGACCTACTTAACTTCTATGAGAAGACCTACTTAACTTCTATGAGAAGACCTACTTGCTTCTACGGGAAGACCTACTTGCTTCTACGGGAAGACCTACTTGTCTTCTATGAGAAGACCTAATTGTCTTCTATGAGAAGACCTAATTGTCTTCTATGAGAAGACCTAATTGTCTTCTATGAGAAGACCTTTTTGTCTTCTATTAGAATAATTGTTAATTTTCTATGGGAAGACATTTAGGCCTTCTCCGAGAACATCTTTTATGAGAAGAATTTTTGGCCTTTTTTGAGAAGATGTTCTTTTCATCTATGAGGAGACTTTTCCTCTTCTGCAAGAAGATGTTGTGGTGTTCTATGGATAGGACTTTTGGTTTTTTTGAGAAAATATTGGTCGTGAAAAGACTTGTTGTCTTTCAAATGAAGACCTATTGGTATTTATAAGAAGACTTTTTGGTCTTCTATGACAAGACTTTCTATAAGAAGACCTTTTGGTATTTTATTACCGACTTTTTGGTCTTCTTCTTTAAGAATAATTTTGCTCCTCTATTGGAAATCCTTTAATATTTTTCCAAGATCATCATTTAGTCTTCCATGGGAAAACGTTCTGGTCTTCTATGAGAAGACTTTTTTTGTCTTCTATGAGAAGACTTATTTGTCTTCTATGAGAAGACTTTTTCGTCTTCTATAAGAAGATCCTTTGATCTTCTATGAGAGGGGCTTTTGGTCTTATATACATTTGAGAAGACCTGTTTGTCTCCCATAGCAAGACCTATTGGTCATCTGTGAGAAAATCTTTTCGTCTGTTATCAGAAAACCTATTGGCCTTCTGTTCATTACATATTGGTCTTTTATGAGTAGTTATTTTGGTCCTCTGAAGGAAAAGATCATTTTTCTATGAGAATAATTTCTGTTTTTCTATGAGAGGTCTTTAGTAAACACAATCTACTTCTCGAACTAAGTGAAGAAATTTTAAAAAATGTTTACTAAATTCTAACCACGGACGTAAATTATTTGGATAGAACGGATTATTTACATGAAACCAGATTATTTGCAGCTCTACCGCTGACATTATGGTGTTAAAACCGGAGTAATTCTGCCTGACATCGTATGCCTATCAAGACTATAAACTTCATTTGGTCACTGACATGATCATATGTGAAGTAAAAATACGGGTACTGCACTACAGTGAACCTTTGTCAAAACGTGGACCGATATTGAAATTTTTTTTCGGACGGATTCTGATCCTTTTTTTTTTTTTTGTTTTAAGAAAAGAAAACTTAGCACCAAAACAAAAAAATGGTGCAAAAATAGCACCCATATGCCAAAAAGAAGATCTACATTAATAACTTATTGCGTGACAACTTTGTATGCTCTTAGGACCTCAAACTCCACACAAGTACTATGTTGGTAAAAAATTCATCTGAAACCTTTGAAATATTTAACAATTAAAAATGCAGTCAAGTTACATCAACAGGAATTCTTAATAGCCTCCACCATCAGAAAAACGTTATTTTTGAATAGGAACTGGCGATACCAAATTGCAAAAAAAAAATCCGTAAAACATGTGGTTAAAATCATCAAAATTTCGATAAGAGAAAGGAAACGTTATATGAGGGATATAGTTTGGATGATAGTTTTGGGATAATCTTTAAATGTGCGTGAGGTATTAGGTATAATGTACCGACGAATTCCACTTTATCTTATGCTGATAAAAAAAATATTGGAATGTGCAAAATTTAATGAAAAATTTTATGCGAATAATTGCAATTTAAAAATCAAAATTCTGGTTGAGAGAAATATTTAAATATACCTAGTTGGAATAGGATCGCTGACTTTTTTCACAAGTCATAAGATATCTATAATCTTCACACCATATCTTGTGTTAGTAGAAAGTGTATGAACGAAAATGAGATTATTACTTCCCATTTTATGAGTGTTTTGTTATTCAAAATGTTGATGTTTATTTTCAATTTTAAGAGAGATATAATCCTTCAAAATGTTGATGCGTTGTTGGGAAGATACCTAAGTAGTCCAATATTTTCCATATTCACACCTAATCTTGTGCTGATAGAAATATTGGGATATGCTAACTTTAAAAGGAATAGGATGAAAGAAACGCGTTTTTTAAGTTGACCCGTTGTAGGGAAGGTGCGCGAAAGGAGTGGTCCGATATATTCCATCTTCACACCTGACACCTGAGATGTTCAAAGACTGAAGAGAATCGGATGCTATTGCATATCTTTAAAATCATAATTATTCAAAAAGTTAACCCTTTGCATGGGAGGGATATGGTGGATTGAGCGGATATTGCAGATTTTCGCGCTTAACATAGCACTGTTACAAATATAAGGATTTTCAAAATTTGGATTATCCTTTCATGTTTTATGCGGTAAAATATTTTCTATAAAAATTTTGACCTTTTGAGAGAGAGGTACCGGAAGGTGTGATAAGATATTGTCCATGACCGAACACGAACTAATACTGACAATAAAATTACGATGTACTAAGTATGAATAAAAACGGATACTCCCTTCGTGAGTTACCGTGCGTACATACACACAGAGGGGCGGTGGGAAACATCCATATTTCCTGAAACGAATTTTGTCCAAAGGGACCTCGATTGCATAACCGATATTTTGATACGCGCATTTTGTCCGTATCAAATTATTTATACACTCTGTAGCCATATTGTTTACCCGCTAAATATTATCCGATCGCCAACCAAAATGCAAAATTCCGTCTCGATAGATCTTTAATTGTGACCCGTAGAACGACTGCAATTTCCAGTTCTTAATCCATTTCAACCCCTAAATATTTTGGGAAAATCTTTAAAACAGTCGGCTACTATTCCGACAGTAACCCAACTCCCTTTTGTGATGATCGGACAATAATTGCGACCTGAATATAAAATTCCCAACACATTGTGTTGAAGGGTGTGAAAAAATATTACAAGATGTACAATTCAATATTTTAAGTAAAATTGAAAAAATCTCATGCGATAAAAATGTAACAAAAAAAAATATCATAAAATATTACAAAAAATATTCACAATTTTATTTGCGTATTTTTAGGAGATTTTTCTTTTCTTCTGATTATTTTTCGATGACTATCCAAATTGGTAGTCCAGCCCTGAATTCTAGCCGTTTGCAAAATTTTGTTATTTGGTCTATACTTGTGAAGTCTAGAGCAACTGCAAAATCAAGAAATAAGGAAGAAGAATAGGAAGTTCTATATGTAATATCGTATGTCCAGGACCAATATTTCGAGGTGTTACATACGTTTTGACCTAATCAAACTTAGTATTGTAGGGTATAATAAACGGACAAAAATCGTCCACTCTCTCCAAATCAAGTTATCTTTATCAAGATAAAACCTCTGCTTCAAAAGTTAGGAATGACAGAAATCACGGTAATCACGCAAGAGTTAAAACGAATTATGATAGGAAACAACAATTTCGCACAGATAAGTCCTTTGTTTGCAGGCAAGTCAAGATCAAAGATGGGTTATATCGATCGACGATATTGTATAGCCCCCAAATAACGATACCTTCCTATATTCGGTATTTTGATGATTGTAGCCATATTTTTAATGGAATCGTCTGAAATTTTACACAAGTAGCTCTTTGTGAGTACTTTATCCCCTGAAAGAGAATTGTCCATATAAGTATTCGGTAGCTCCGAATATTCGGTATTTTCATGATTTAGCCACATTTCTGAATGGAATTGTTTCAAAATCCACACGAGGAGTTCCGTTAGAGTACTTAACCCCCTGGAAGAGAATTGTCTATATAGGTGCACTATATCGTATATCCTCCATATAACGGTACCTCCCGTTATTCGGTATTTTCGTGATTTTAGTCACATTTTTTAATGGAATTGCCTTAAAATCCCCACCAGAAGTTCCTTCTTAGTGCTTAACCCTCTAGAAGAGAATTTTCTATTTTGGTCCCTGATATTGTATATACCCCACATAATGGTTCCTCCCGATATTCGGCATTTTCATTGTTTTAGCCACAATTTCCAAAATATTGGTCTCAAAATACACACAAGGAGTTCTGTTAGAGTACTTGACCTCCTGGAGGAGAATTATGCATATATTTCCACGATATCGTATATCCCCCATATAACTGTACCTCCCGATATTCGGTATATTGATAATTGTAAAACAAATTATCGGAATTGTTTCAAATCTCGTATTTGAAGGTCGTAATGGGTAGTACAGCGTATCAGAATATTCGGTTTTTTGGTGATTTAAGCCACATTTTCCAATGAAAATTCTGAAATTATACACAAGGAGTTCCTTCTGAGTACTTAACTGAAAGGCAATTGTCGATATCGAATAGCCTCCATACGATATCTGATATTCGCTATTTTGATAGTTTTAGCGACATTTTTACCAGAGTTGCTTCATATTTAAAGTTCGTAATGACAGTATGCGTATCTTGATCTATATCTTCGTATAGACCTCATGCAACATACAGTTATTTGATTATATAAGCGACATTATTCACCTGAATTGTTTCCAGTTTGATGATATTTTTACAGGAATTGCTCCAAAATTCATATTTAAAGTTCGCAATGAGTACTATAGCCCATGACGAAAAAATTGTTTATGTCTTCGTATAGCCCCAATATAACGGTTTTCCTCTAAGCGGTATTTTTCGATGCATTTTTTTTTTAATTTTTTTAAAGTTTCTTCAAAATGGTGCAGGGTATTAAAAATTCGGCCCGGCCTAATTTATCTGCTTTTTTACTCGTTCATACTAAATTTGTGGTCTATTGAATCATTCGATATTTCCAAAATGCGAAATATTGATGAAAAAATTGTTTTTTTGACATAGATCCGAAAAAAACGGATCAATTCAAGATAAGCAGACAATTTCAATCGATGTACTATATGGAGAATCTTGAGGCATAATTTCTCAATGCTGCAAATTTTGTAAATGAAAGGTTTCCCAAAAACCTATTCAGAGGTGACACATATTTTGGAGGCAAATCTAATTCCCACAATTCACAATTGATTCTACACAGTTTCATTAGCTTTAGTTTGTCATATTTCTAGAAAAAAAAATTCGAATAGATAACAAATTGCTATATTCAAATTCTAAACACACACCTTCTTCTGGCAGCGTATTCTAATGAAACTCCATGTATTTTGTTCGAATACTTAATGTCACCAACACACACACACACACTCACGCACTCAAAACGAAACAGAAATGAATACTCAAATTGTAGTTTATTTCATTTTTCATTCACACTAGTTGATCTCTTTGTTTGTGGAATGGTTGCTTGGCTTGGCTTGACTTGCCATTGCATAGAATTCGTTCGTCTTCAAGGTTGTTGGAATTGCTGCTTTGTTCGTCCAACACATTTATAGCCTTAAAGTATGCTATGACTTTTTTCTTCGTCTTCTTCTGCTTCTTCGCTTTTTGTTCTATGGAATTTTATTTATTTTTCTCGCACTTAACCTCTTTGCGGTTTCTTTTCTTTTTTTTTCGACTTTCTTTATGTTTGTTGCTCTGAGCTCCCTTAAGTATACTTGAATTTTGGTACTTCAAACGCGGCGAGCGGTGGCGGGGGCAGCGGAGCTGTTTTCATCTAAGACTTAAAGTAGATTTGGATTCTTGTGTGTTTTTGCGCGTAATAAATTAATTCCGACTTGACTTGAATTGAATCGAAAGTAGATTTGCCATTGTATGTTGGGCAATCGTTTTCACAATTTCATTTTACACTCCGCTAACATATTTATGTGAGTTTTCATCCTGTCACACACACGTGCTATTCAAAAACACACACATTTTTTCGCGATTTCGTATTCAATTGATTATTTAATCTCACCAATATTCCGAAAATTGGAAAAGAATTTATGTTTCATTTCTTTTTTGGCATCTTCTTTTTTGTTATATTTGTTTTGTGTTTATCTTTTTTTTTTAACTCCCAGTAATGTGCTCTAATTTATCTCATGTAACTAAGAGTATGCAATACTTTACAGAAATTTACTGTGTATGTATGAATGTGCTGGAACAGCAAAACTTAACACGTATAATTGCCTTAATTGAATGAACTCTTGGCAATGTTTTGTTGTTCGTCACAATTTTGTTGTTGTTAATATTATTGCTGTTGTAGTAGTTATGTTTTTATA
The DNA here is from genome assembly GCF_030504385.1 of Musca domestica. Taxonomy (NCBI): domain Eukaryota; kingdom Metazoa; phylum Arthropoda; class Insecta; order Diptera; family Muscidae; genus Musca; species Musca domestica. Next base: position 2,847,497 of record NW_026712219.1, on the reverse strand, counting down.
TTCTGCTTAAAACTTCGTTGACTGAGAAATGATGGCACTAGAAATGGCGTTGGCTGGTTAGTGTTGGTGACGAAGATGACGATGGTCGTAATGGTAGTTGTGGTGGTACCGATGCTGCTGCTGCTGCCACTGCTTCAATGCTGGCTGGGTTGTTGATGGTGGTGGTGGTGGGGATGTTGGTTTCTGTTTTATTTTTACGTCACAGACTCAGCAGCCGCCACTCTGCTATACATAACAATAACCTTAAACATTCAAAACGTTTGTGAACGCACTCACACGCACATACACTGTCATCCGAGATACGCACTCACACTTATACACTTAACCACTTTCACATGAAAGCACACTTGCTGGCTTAACTTGCCTGCTCGACGCACAAGGATTTATATATAAATTTCTTTTCTATTTTTATAGCCTACTTTGGGGCTTTCATTTTTTACCGAAATATATCTCTTTGACAGCAAATTAACTTTCACTTTTTGCCCATCATTTCATTTCTTCACTTTTCATCACTTTTTGTTTCCAACTCTCTGTTGCAAAAAAAAAAAGAAACCAACGACTGAAACTAATTCCAAAAGTATTTTCACTCTTCTTTGTGGTATTAGATTTTTTCCTCGTTACGACCGTTTCCTGACACGCTAAACATCGGTTTCTTAGGTTTTTCAATGTTGACCCGTCTATGTGAGGCTGCTATCAGCGACTGATTTGTTGTCAGGCATCTGTGCGTTTCGCAGGAATACTTGGATTCAAAGAGCTATTTTTCACTCTCGCTCTTTCTCTCTCTCTTCCGCTCATTGAATTAAAAGCATCTCTTGCATCAAGTCTCCACAAGTAAATCATGTGCTCCCCACCCCGCCCCCAACACACACACACTCATACCCCTCAACCCGCACCCTTGTCCAGCCACACAATTCACGTCGTTTTCAACCCTCCCCGTTGAAGGAACATTCAACAGTCATTAAACTTTCAACTTAAAATATCCCACCATTTACATTTGTGTGTGTGTATGTATGTGTTTATTTTCTGCCAAGAGACAATGCTGGAATACCAGAGAGCGGCAAATTGAGAGTATTCTCCAAAAATGTATTATGTTTTTACATGTTTTTTGCAATCTCTCTCTCTCCCTCTCTCTCTCGTGATAACTTTCCAATGTGTTTTACTCCGTTTCCTTATCTTTTATGATTTATCCTTGTTTCTTTGTATCCTTGTTTTGACATATAATTTTAGGTTAGTGGTTACTTGTTTGCCGTAATAATTTCACACATATGCATGCCAAACTCACACCGAGACACTCTCACTCTAACCCAGACTGACATCTGGCGTTGCTTAGCAATAAATTAACGAAGCATCATGAAATGGAGTAAGAGGCATGTGATAAATGCCTAAACATATTAAACAAATTGCAGGTTAATTTCAAGTTCCCATATTTTGATTGAATTCGTCAGGGTGATGGCACTATGATATAAGACATGCCATGCATGTCTGCGAAGGAGGTCATATTAATATCTCAGTGGAAAAGCTGGAACAAGAGCTGTGATATTCATTGAAATTTGGAAATAACTACAGCATTAAAAAATAAAAATGGTACAAAAATAACTTGCATTTTTCCATTGATTTTAAAAATGCCTTTTAAACTGGTACTCAAGAAATAAAAAAAAAAACATTAAAAATTTCAATACGGATCAACTTTTTGAAACACGTTTTATAAAAATCAACAGCTAAACAAGTGTTCTAACAGTGTTCATTTTAAACGATTCTAACGATTCTAAGGAGACATTTGAACTGGAAGTGTACTAGAAGTTAGCAAAACATTTATACTAAGTGAACCGGTAAGACTAGCAGATCTCTTTTATTTTTTGTGTTGAAAGAACATTTCCTCTAATCAAAGTTATTCTTATTTTAAAGTTTTTTTAATTTTAAAATTTTGTGAAATAATTTTTTTTCTATTTTTTCGTATTTTCATATTTTTTTTTTACTTCTGACAACAAGAAAATACTAAGTTCTGGATTCGCCTACTGTGTGGCCTAACTTGAATGGTCTTGGAAGCTTTTATGTCTGCTATTTTGAGTCAATTACATGCTTTTGTACCTAAATCAACTTGATATCTAATTAAGTTCTTAATATTAAAAAAAAACTTATGTATGATTTTTTACAAACACTATTTATTTATATAAATATTTTTTATGCTATTTCTAATTTAGTTCTGGATATTTTATCTAGAGGAGCGTATAAAACTTTGCATACACTTTTTTATAGATTTCGGCAGCTTTTCTAACGACCATAAGTGCTGCCAAATTCTTAATGGGAATGGCGTTTAGTGCTGCCCATCTCCGTTGTGATGTTGCATATCATTTCATATATAGATGGCGCTGCGTGAAATACATGTACATTCAGTCAATATATAGTTAGTTAACATGATTAGTTCTTTCATATGTTGTTTTTAAACCATTGCACTAGAATAAAAGAAGATAAACCTAGACTTGGGGACATAAAAAAAAACAAAAATTATTATTCTCAAGCAAATTTAAATATATATATAATATATACAAGTTTAACGCATTAATACAATAAATACAATTTAACAACAACCACATAGAAATTTGTGATTGTTAATAATGTTACAGTTGTAGCATCGTAGAAGAATATAGATAGACGCATCGACATAGCCGCTGGGGCAATGAACTGTCAAACCAATTTTGGAAAATTATTTAAATTTGTAAAAATTGTTGAACAACGCGTATTATATAACGTCGTATAAGAAATCATATAAAATTCTACTTATATTTAAAAAGACCAAAAATCTCAATAGATTGTTTTAACTTCTAAAATATATAGTTAAAGCCCATTCAGACTATACCCGTATAGGGTAAGTGTACCAGTAGTCGCCACTTTAAGGATTTTCAATGTTTCGATCTTTCAATATTCTGAGTGAAATCATTCAATCAACGTCAACATCAATCAACAGAAAAATAAAGTTGTTCAGATTCCAAATTTTGTTTACTTTTCGAAATAAAAAATAAAAATTTAATTTGCTTTTATTAAATTGGCAAAATATGCAATTTTACTAAAATAGTAGTTTTTTGCCAGTAATCGGCACCATTTTCCAATGCTCGGCATGTCTATTTGCCAGTAGTCGGCATATGAGACATATTTTGTTATTTTAAATAGTATAAAATAATGCTATATTATAATTCATAGTTTAATCCAGAATTTGAAATTAATTTCGTTTTTAAATAGTGTTCTATTTAATTATCATTCTGAACTAAATAGTACTGTTACCTTCAGTAACGTATGGATTTTCAATTAAAATAGAAATGAGATTAAATAAAAAAGTGCCTTTCTTATATTTGGAATTTGTGAATTGATCTTTTTTCCTTTAGATAGCCAACATTTTAAAAAAAAAAAAATGCCACCGCTATCTAAGACGTCAAATAGCTGATTTGAAAAACCTACTTAATTTAGAAAAGTTGATCAAAAAGCCCAAATAAAATCAACTGCCGACACAAAAATATTTTTTTATTTGTGTAGTTTTTGGATAATTTTTTAATAGTTTTCTCAAGTTTTGGTGAAATTGGTCAACAATTATATTTTTCTTGCAATCGGCACCCCCTGCCGACTACTGACAAATCTCTTTTTTTCTGTTCCTAATATCGGCATTTAAAAAATATAACAGAAAAATGCTTGATTTGTAAATTTTTTAAGATATAAAATGATCTTTAGGCTGTTATTTACTATCATAAAATATTTCGGATTCCAAAAGTATTGAATTTAATGTCCTTAAATTGATTATAAAGTTGACGCCACCCCTATTTTTATACCCTCCACCTTGGAAAGGAGGGTATATTAACTTTGTCATTCCGTTTGTAACATCCTTAAATATCCGTCTTAGACCCCATAAAGTATATATATTCATAATCAGCATAAAATTCTAAGTCGATTTAACGATGTCCGTCTGTCTGTCTGTCTGTTGAAATCACGATACAGCCCACATTATTTGACGTAGAGGGCCAAAATTTAACAGAGCTATTTGCATTGTGTCTAGGATGGTTGGTATTGAAAATGAGATATATCGGTCCACGTTCTGGTATAGTCCCCATATAACGGTACCTTCCGATATTCGGTATTTTGATGATTTATGCCACATTTTTTCACGGATTTGTCTGAAAATTGGTATTTGTAGGTCATAACGGGTCCCTGCGCGTGTGGCAAAACATTGCATGTATAGGTCCACGTTGTGGTATAGCCCCCATATAAAGGTACCTCCCGATATTCGGTATTTTATTTTTTTTGCCACATTTTTTCACGGATTTGTCTAAAAATTGGTATATGTGGGTCATAATGGTTTCCAGCTCCGGTGGCGAAACATTGCATGTATGGGCCCATGATTTGGTATAGCTCCCATATAACGGTAACTCCCGATATTCGGTATTTTGATGGTTTTTGCCACATTTGTTCACTGATTTGTCTAAAAATTGGTATTTGTGGGTCATAATGGGTCCCTGAGCGTGTGGCAAAACATTGCATGTGTAGGTCCACGTTTTGGTAAAGCTCCCTTATAACGGTACCTCCCGATATTCGGTAATTGGATGATTTTTGCCACATTTTTTCACGGATTTGTCTGAAAATTGGTATTTGTTGGTCATAATGGGTTCCAGCTTCGATGGCGAAATATTGCATGCATGGGTCCATGATTTGATATAGCCCCCATATAACGGTACCTCCCGCTATTCGGTATTTTGATGGTTTTTGCCACATTTTTTCACTGATTTGTCTAAGAATTGGTATTTGTGGGTCATAATGGGTTCTAGTTCGTATGGCAAAACATTGTAATTATAGGTCCACCTTTTGGTGTAGCCCCCATATAACGGTACCTCCCGATATTCGGAATTGTAATGTTTTTTGCCACATTTCTTCTAATGTTTCTTTTACCCTAAGGTGGAGGGTATTAAAAGTTTGGCCCGGCCGAAATTAATGTTTTTTTACTTGTTTTCTTTACAAACAAGCATGCATTGGAAGAAATTCACTGACAAAAACCGTTATTCTCTCGTAATAAATGATCGGAGCTCAAAAGAGCAGAGAACACTGTTGACGTTTTTTGTAATTATTTCATTATTTGGTCACTTCTATTCATAGTTATTTAAGTTTAAATTTCAAAACTGCCGATTTCAAACTTTAACAATGTAATTGATAGAAAGTCAAGATGTTAAGTTTTTATAGAGTATGAAGGAAAAAGTGTATATTCAACATATGGTGGGCATAGGTAATATGGAGATCTAAATATGGATATTGAAATAAGTGGATATTTGAAATAAGTGAAACCGGGAAGCAATTGCATATAGGAGATAAACCGATACATGGAATTTCATCATCTTATTTGTACAGATTTTTAACTATGTTATACACTACAGGACTTCAACAGTGAAAGGTGAATGAATCCAAAGAATGTTAGATTGGTTTGGGGAACAAAACATTGACAAATTTTTGGGGTGTGGTTAAATATTGAGATAATTTTTTTCATTTCAAATTGTTTATCCCCGTAATTTCGAAATGTATAAAAGTTATCTATACATAAACGACTTCCTGCAAGTCTACTATACATTTCATAGCTGAGCAATTTAATTAATTTGGCCTGATTTCTTCTTGTAAAGAAATTTTTCGTATTTTGTATTTATAAATCTATTGCACATACAGAAATCAGAGATGGGAACCTCTTTTTATGTAGTGAAATGGGACAAGGTAAATTACAGAAAATGCGGAGATGGGTATGCTTATTTGAAATGACTTTACCTTCATAATTTTACCATGTTTAATATTTTGATTGGATAAACAATCTGCCCCAAAATTTTGTACTTCAAATTAATTCGCCCGAATTACAGCTTTGTTGTAATTTTCGCCTATGTTGCTCCTGGTATTTCTACCATGCAGTTTTCTGAAGAAGTTTCAACTCGTGTACAAAATGCGCGCCTCGGATGAGAGAGAAAATAAAATTTACATTTGTTTGAATGTAAATACGCAATTTAACTTTGTAGCTTTCATTCATAATTCTCAGTCTCCCCAAAAAATTTTAAAATTTCTTTAAATTTTTCTATTTTTTAAATGTCATAATTTATTTTTTCGATGAATGGCATACATTTCATCTTAGATCTGAGTGTGATTTGAATGGAACAAAGAATCTTTGTTAGCTCAGCAAATTTTGTGTGGGAAATTAAGTAGATATTTCTTAAATAATGGTCGAACAAGGAATAGAGATCGAATCACGTGCCATGTGAACTTAATATAAATATGTACAATTTTTGATAGGATAACTAATTTTCCCTTATAATATCGACAAAAAAATGCAAAACTGTTATATTCTTGCATGTTTCGGAGCCGAATAAAAACCAATTTTATATTTTTATTTGTATACCTCGGAAAAAATGCATGTTTCAAAGGTAATATGTAATAATGGTAACTTTTTCCTTTGCTCTTCCTAAAGCGAGGGATAAGAAAAGCGGCTATGCAGGAGGGATGTTAGGCATTTCCATGACATTTCCGTATATTGAATGATAAATGATACAGAAATACCCCGCTTCTCACCACTAACAAGCTTTTTTGTACGGCCGTATTACCCAAATACACGGAAATGCTAACTCCATTCAAAATTAACTAAATTTGAAACACTAATAGAATATAAATTTTCATTTTCAAAATACCAAATATTCACATGTTTTCTATATTATTATTTCAATCTACCAGAAAACCCACTGTTAAAGTTGACAATTTTCGGCTTTATTTTTTCATATGCCTATTTTGGGGAACTTTGTGGCGAATAACCCCGTCATTTTGTTAATGCCGGAAAGTTATTTTACGACATTTTATTAATTATGGTTAACTCCTGCCTTTGGCCACTCGAAACTGAATATGGTAACTTTATTACCCATTCAGTGTTACCACATTTTTAATTGGTCCAACATAAATTTATAAGGTTGGCAACACGCATAATTTTAACGAAGATGTTGCTGAATAAATACAGTGTTGTATTGTTCAACGTTGCGAACGTTGCCATACTATAACACTGAAATGAAAGAGGGGATAGCAGCACAATGTTTTGCTTCTATTTTATAATACGGTTTTATTATATATTTTAAATTTGTCTTAGTTCAACATAATTTTGATTAGAAACGATAAGTGTAAGAAGAACATCTAAATTATATTGAAAAATGTATTCGTTGAAAAAATTTAATTTTATATTGACACAATAATACAAAAGTCAAATGCATAGTTTTCAATTAGAATTGCCAAAATACTCATTGCGTATGAAAATATAAAAATGAAAAGTTCCAACTTGGAAATTACAAAATAAAAATATATGCTTTAACATACTGCTACGATAACAAGTTTTTAACGATATCGAAAAATATTGCAAAACTAGTAGATTCTCGCAGATTCAGGAACAGAGCAAATATTTAAAACCATTGAACTTTACTACTTTACTTTAATATTTTACAAAAATTTTTAAACTTAGGTTCATTTGAAATATACGATACGAAAGTCTCAAACGTTTTATTGTGATAAGAAGACGCGTATTTTCGTGCTCATCGCAAACATGTGTGTAAGACTCTAAAACCTTCTTTATATATACATGAAAATATATCAATATACAGTGTTTGTCACATATTACTTTACACAAATCACATTTTTCATTACTTTTTCCAGAAATTCATCGAAATAAGGTATTTCATGACTAGTTAAGCTTTGTATTGCTCTTTTATTGTTTTACTAGAACTTTTATGGTAAATTGTCCTTGCTAGTTAAAGCGGGACCAAATATTATATTTTGGAGGAGTTTTCTGTGGCAATGTAGCAACCTAAGGACTAATGTGCAGAAAATATATCGAAAAGGGGTTCCGTAACATCGCATTTTAGAAAAACTTTTAAGGATACACTAAACCAAACCCTTAATATAAGCCTAAAACAAAAATTACTAACTAGATTACGCGACTAATCACAAATTTTAAAAACGAAATACTACAAATATCTACAGGTACGCGTACAAGAGGCTACTAGTAACAAGAAATCAATTGGATAATGCTATAGTTCTACACTGAGTTTTCATAATTCCTAAAAGTAAAAAAACTGTAAGTTCGGCCGGCCCGAACTTAAAATACCTTCCACCATTTGGAACGAATTTGGCACTTTTCAAAAAAAAATAAAATCAGTTAAAATCTTAAAAGTACCGAATGTAGCCGCTATATAAAGGTCAGCATAGGCAACTTTTGTCATAAGCCATTAAAACATTCAAATGCGAAACATGAAAAAATTCGCTGAATAATGTAGATAAAATCATCAAAATACCGAATATAGGGAGGTACTGTTATATAGGGACCTGGACAAATACCAAATTTGAAACAACTCCGGTGAATAATGTCTCTAAAATCATCAATGTATCGAATATTGGGAGGTGCCGTTATATGGGGGCTATACGAAGACGTGGACTTGCACGGACAATTTTGGTTCATAGGCTGTACTATCAATTACGAACTTCAAATACCAAATTTGAAACAATTCCGGTGAATAATGTCGCTAAAATAAGCAAAATACCGAAAAAAGAGAGGTACCATTACATGGGAGCTATACCAAAACTTGGACCTACATGGACCATTTTCAATACGAAAAGTCCTGCAGACATAATATACATTTGAGGAAAATTTTACACAGGGACAGACAGGCATTATTGCTAAAACTACATAGAATTTTATGCTGATCAATCAAAAAATATATATTTTCCACACTATGGTGGAGGGTATACAAGTAGTTGGCGTTAGCCAGGTTTCGACAAAAAATTAGAGGTTTTATGATAATTTAACTGGAATACTTATTTTTCTTTAGTATAAAATTATACTCCAATATAAAATAAATTAGAACAATACAACGCTTTAACATTCCCTTGCCACCATATGTCGTCCATTCGATCTGGCAACACGGAAACAACGAAAAGAAACTTAACGCTATGGCTGAATTTCGTGCTGACAAAACTTAACGTCAATGGCAAAGTGAACGAATCAGCACCACAAGTCAACCATCTTTGCAAGTATTACGTCTAGAGAGGGCTGGGTGTATAAGAAGTAAATCCGTTTTTTCTGCAAGCGACAAGAAATAGAAAATTAATTTTAAGTCAAAATGTCGATGATTTCTGCTCGTTTGGCTACATCTGTGGCCCGCAATTTGCCAAAGGCCGCTCAACAGGTATTAGTTTAAACAAATTGGAATAAATATTAAAAAAACCAAAAATTATAACGAGAAAAAAATGTGCAAAAATGTCTTTGCCCGACGAAAGTGTGTGAAAACTCTTCAAGAGAATGAAAAAAGTTGTGCAATCAGAAAACATGGCTTGAACGGAAAGAAAATTATGGCCACAACAAAAGTAAAGTGATTGGAACAATTTTTCACAAATAAAAAGTGAAGTTTTATGAATTTTTCATGGATTTAAAAGATTTGCCGATAATGTTACGCAACCCTTGGTTAGGTTCAGTGGCTGAGTTGAGTGGCAATGAGTTTGGAAGAATGTGGAACCAAGTAAGATGGGCCGAACCGAAGGAATAAGTGCAGTGAAATTTTGGTTTTTATCAAAGTTTAAATTGTTTATTTTGGGGAAAATTCTAAGCATAGCTTTTAAGTTTTTCGCCCAAGTTACATAATGTTCAGAAAACGGCTGAATTTTGCGGCACTTTTCCCCCGTCTTCGGCAACTGCTCTCTTCTTCAATGCTACTGTATTCTATTGCTCTCTCTTGTCACTCTCCCAATGGCCCGGTTCAATTGTTGGTGTTATTTTTCTGTTTCTCTTGCTCAGCTGTCAAAAATCACATAACTGCCAAGAGGAACAGCAAAATGCCTACACTACCGAGTTGAGGTTAGGTTATGTCCACATTTACATTTTAATAAATATACGATTTAAAGTAAAAAAAATATTCATAGAAGAAAAAAAAAACTTGAAGAAATATTAATTTATTTTGATTTTTCTAATTGGAATTAAACTTTTGTTTGCAAATTATTGCAAAGATCTGTCTGTTATTTTTCGGTAGTGTGTGTTTGTTGGTTGCTTTTGTTCATAGTATGTGTGTGAGAAAAGAACAACCAACTGCATGTGCTGCCATATTTACTGCTGCTGATGGTTATTCAATTGCCAGAGTAGACTTTTTTCGGTCAAATCTTACATAAGTGTAATTTAATGAAAATTCCATAAAATATATACAATATTATTGACATTTCCTGTAATTTATTATAAATGTTAAAACTTTTGCACATTTTTTTCTTAATTTAAAAAAATATATTTTGTAAGCACCCGGCATTTACATTGCATATTTGTAAAAAAACTATTATTCATCACTTACTAAGTTTAAGACAGTAGAACATTGTTTTTAATAATGTATATACATACTTATTATATATTGGCATTTTACCAATATTTTATTTGGTACGTAGGTATGATAAAACTTTTTCCGGTTTCTGGTTGGGTTATGTCACTATATGGAAAAGGTGTCAATGCCTTCTCCCTAACGAAGAAAAATTGTTTTCTGCAAGCAAGAAAATTGATTTTGCCAACATCGGTCCACAGATCTCGAACATATATCCTTGTTTTGATATACCTGCCTTACTATTTATTATTTGTTGTCTGCGACAATAATTTATTGGGCGTTGCTACAAAAATATTTTACGAACTTTTTTTAATATTCTGCAAAAAATCTATTTTTATTGGTTTGGAGGGGTTCAAACCTTCCCTTAAATCTAGCCTAATTACAAAAAAGAAATGAAATTTCTGTTGTACATTTTAACAATGAGACTGTCCCAAGGTATTTCTTCGAGTTAACGGAGATTTTCTACATTTCTCGACTATAAAAAAGTGTATTTCAGTATTTTTTATTTGTGAATTTAATTTTTTGCTTTAATTTAGAGCCTGTATATATATCGAAATGTAAAAAGAATTACACATGTTGGTCCTGGGTCTGCTTGATTAGTGAGAAAATACTAAGAAAAATTAAGGAAAGACCAAAGATTCATTTTCAAAATAACTGGGTACCAACCTAGAAAACAAAAACAACAAATATCCATAGACCTCTTGTAAATCGTACGCCTAAACAAAATATGACAGAAAAGAAAACAGGGATATGATTTTGGGATACATTTAAATGGTGTGTCCCTCTAGAAGAATGAAGACATTTTGAATGTATAATATATATAGAAGTCTTTGGAAATTTTTTAATAGAAAAACTTTTAATTGCCTTATGAAACTCATTTATATATATGTCAATGTCTTGTAGAAAAGTATCTTGTGTTGTTCTCCCATGTAGTGATCTAGAATGTGAAAAATGTCCAATTGCTTGCCGCTATGCAACTAACAGTAAAGAGTTGATATCCCACTTTGTAATTGTCCCGATTTAACCTAACTCCTGCCTTTGTTGAAACCTCACGTAATTAGCTATTTGACAATCGCTGTTTTGAAAATGCTAAACTTTGCTTACCAAATGCTTCTTTCCACCCCCCTTTCTTTGGCAAGAGCACTCTGCGTCAAATTTGATCATGCCTCATTTGATGCGATTTTTTAAACTTGCCAAAACTAATTGGTGGCAAACATTTATTCATTGATTTAGTCATGTCAAGACTTTATCAAATGTATATGACTTGTCACATTTAAAAATATATATGTGCAAAACCTTCCCCTCATTGGCATGTCAGTAGAAAAGTAGTTATAATCTCTTGTAGTTTGCTATTTTTCTAAACTCAAATTTGTTTTTCCCTCCGAGTCCATATCACACGACTTTTTTTTTCACAGAAACTGCAATTTTGTTGGTGGCAGGGAAGAAAATGTCGTAATTATTCTCCTCTCTTACTCAGAATTCAAGAGCTATTGTGAAAAAAACGTCCAAAGTGTGTTATTTGACCACTTCAAAATTTGTTTTTACACTTTTATCCACCTCGACAAAGCATCTAATACCTATTGTACTGTCTATCCGTACAACCAACTCCCAACCCCTTTTTTTCTTACATAACAAAAGATATATTGTAGGCATAATTTTTTTGTATATTGCATAAAACAAGTAGATTCTTCTTCTTAAAATAACAACACCAACAACACATGACATTTGATGAGTATTACATACTAATATATTTTTCCTTTTACTTAACTGCATTTAGGTTGCTGCCAAAGCCGCTTACCCAGCTGCAACTCTAGCTGCACGTAAACTCCATGTCTCCAGCACACAACGCAGCGCTGAAATCTCTTCCATCTTGGAAGAACGCATTATGGGCGTTGCTCCCAAGGCCGATTTGGAAGAGACTGGCCGTGTGTTGAGCATTGGTGATGGTATCGCTCGTGTCTATGGCTTGAACAACATCCAAGCCGATGAGATGGTAGAATTCTCCTCCGGTTTGAAGGGTATGGCTTTGAATTTGGAACCCGATAACGTTGGTGTTGTCGTATTCGGTAACGATAAGCTCATCAAGCAAGGCGATATTGTCAAGCGTACCGGTGCTATTGTCGATGTCCCCGTCGGTGATGAATTGTTGGGCCGTGTCGTTGATGCTTTGGGTAACGCCATTGACGGTAAGGGTGCCATCAACACCAAGGAACGTTTCCGTGTCGGTATCAAGGCCCCCGGTATCATTCCCCGTGTCTCTGTACGCGAACCTATGCAAACTGGTATTAAGGCCGTCGATTCCTTGGTACCCATTGGTCGTGGTCAACGTGAATTGATCATTGGTGATCGTCAAACTGGGTAAGATAATCTGAGGGGGGATGAAGGAGAAAGATTATATTCCATATTATAACATGTTCTTAATATTTTTTTATTGTCTCTTTAAACCTTTCCTCAAATACAGCAAAACCGCTTTGGCTATTGATACCATCATCAACCAAAAGCGTTTCAACGATGGCCAAGATGAATCCAAGAAATTGTACTGTATCTACGTTGCCATTGGTCAGAAGCGTTCCACCGTCGCCCAAATTGTCAAGCGTTTGACTGATGCCGGCGCCATGGACTACTCCGTCATTGTCTCCGCCACTGCCTCCGATGCCGCTCCCTTGCAATACTTGGCTCCCTACTCTGGCTGCGCCATGGGTGAATACTTCCGTGACAAGGGCAAGCACGCCTTGATCATCTATGACGATTTGTCCAAACAGGCCGTCGCCTACCGTCAAATGTCCCTGTTGTTGCGTCGTCCCCCAGGTCGTGAAGCCTACCCCGGTGATGTCTTCTACTTGCATTCCCGTTTGTTGGAACGTGCCGCCAAGATGTCCCCCGCCATGGGTGGTGGCTCCTTGACTGCCTTGCCCGTCATTGAAACCCAAGCCGGTGATGTATCCGCTTACATTCCAACCAACGTCATTTCCATCACTGACGGTCAGATCTTCTTGGAAACTGAATTGTTCTACAAGGGTATCCGTCCCGCCATTAACGTCGGTTTGTCTGTATCCCGTGTCGGTTCCGCTGCCCAAACCAAGGCCATGAAACAGGTCGCTGGTTCCATGAAATTGGAATTGGCCCAATACCGTGAAGTAGCTGCTTTCGCCCAATTCGGTTCCGATTTGGATGCTGCTACCCAACAATTGTTGAACCGTGGTGTTCGTTTGACTGAATTGTTGAAGCAAGGTCAATACGTACCCATGGCCATTGAAGATCAAGTAAGTATTCGGCTGGGAGTGAAATCCAGGCAAGATTATTAATTACATTTCGTCCTGCTTAGGTTGCTGTCATCTACTGTGGTGTCCGTGGTCACTTGGACAAGATGGATCCCGCTAAGATCACCAAGTTCGAAAAGGAATTCTTGCAACACATCAAGACCTCCGAACAAGGTCTCTTGGACCAAATTGCCAAGGAAGGCAAGATCTCCGAATCCGCTGATGCTAAATTGAAGGAAGTCGTCACCAAATTCTTGTCCACCTTCCAAGGTTAAACAAAGGATGCTAACATCAACAAATAAATTCACAAAACAACAACCTACCATCGTCATTTCAGTAAAAACGTAGCATTAACAACAGCCAAAGCTACCTTACACACTCACACACCAAAATACCAACTACTAAACACAGAGTGTTCCATCATCGGTGTCGTCTCACGTTATTCTTGTAATTTAAATATAAAATATCGTTAAACGATTTCACTTAAGGCATAAACACACACAGAAACGTTAAAGCAGAATTAAACACTCTTTTAAAAAGAATGAATGAAAAAATAGTCACTTGCAAAACAACAAACAAAACGTTAAGTTAAAGAAAACATTGAATAACAAACAATAAAATATAAAAACTTATAAAAATCGAAATGTTCAAAAAAATCTTAAAAATTTCCATAGAAAACTTTTGTTCAGGTTTTCCTTATTCTACTTTGTTATTACCCACCAATGCCCTGTCTGAGCAGTAGATGAGAAGAGATAAAAACACGAGGGCTCGAATGATGCGAAATCGAAATGGCCGACAACATTAGGAGAATATTTCCATCCCAACTTCATCTTAAACAAGATCTATGAGAGAGCGCGCCTAAAGGGAGAAATGTTCTCTTGGATGTTGTTAGCCGACGATATGGATTTTTTGTTTTATTTTCCCCCAAAAAAACTCGACAATTCGTTTCAAACGAATTTCTTTAAAGTGTTGCTTTTTAAAGATATGAAAATATTACTCTTACCAGCCATTATTAAACAATAAAGATTGAAAAACACATTTATATATAAAAATATGATTACATCATATAATGGAGCATGTGGATGTTTAAATTAAACACATTAAATTACTGATTACTATAATAAATATAATGGAATATCCTTAAAGTTAAACAAAATACACCACTCTAAAACAATGTGTTTTTATTTCACAGTTAAAATTAACTTCTTGATTAGTGAGGGTGCTTGGATTGTAGAAAAAAACGTGTTTCCTTACGTAAGCGCATATATGTGTATGAGAGTTGGTATTGAATTGAAAGAAACAAAATTGAACGAATGTAGAATAAGGATTACCATGAATGTGGGGTGGTGAAAAAGGAGGGGTTAAATTTGGTCTTTGATCAATTTGAGAATATTGTTATATGGGGGATATACGAAAACGTGAACCTATATACGAATGTTTTTGTCATAGGCTGTAGTGCCGATGACGAACTTTAAATACGAAGTTTGTTACAATTCCGGTCAAAAATGTCGCACAAATCATAAAAATACCAAGTATTTGGAGGTACCGTCATATGGGGGCTATACGAAGACCTGGACCTGCATACAAAAAAATTTTTATTATTAGCTGTGACACCCATTACGAACTTGAAATACGGAATTTGAAATAATTCCGGTTAATAATGCCAATCTCAATCGGACAATACATGGTAAAATTAAGGAGGTAAAGTCATTTCAAATAAGACTGTCCATCTCTGCATTTTCTGTAATTTATCTTGTCAAATTTCACTGAATAAAAAACAGGTTCCCATCTCCGATTTTTGTGTATACAATGGATTTAAAAATATAAATTTTGACAATAAGATGTTGTCAAATGAATAATTTTGAAAAAAAATTGTAAACATATGATTGCATGACTTTACCTTCTTCATTCTACCATGGAACAATATATGCGACATGCACTTTATTTTCAATATATGGACATGTATAAATCGACTCAGAATGTGATTCTATGAAGATCATCACAGGTACTATGAGTCTATCTCGTTTTATTCTGCATGTTACAGACAAATGCACAAAGACATAATACCGTGTACCACAGTGAGTCGTAGGGTTTAATAAACATATGTAGAGGATTAGGATATTTCATATACTAGATTCTTATTCTATGGAATGGAGTGGATCTATTTTATACCCTCCACCCATGGTAAAAGAATATAGGTAGACGCATCGACACAGCTGCTGGGACAATGAACTGTCAAACCAATTTTAGAATTGAAAATGTTGAATGAAAAATGTTTTAATTTGTAAAAATTGTTGAAAAACACGAATTATAATAAACTCCGAATGACGTAGTATAAGAAAACATATAAATATCTACTTATATATGAAAAAACATTTAATTTTTTTGATATATCAATGCTCCCAAGCGTTGATGCATCTACCTGTATTCTTCTGCCATGCCTCCACCATACTATGAAGGGTTTTGGTCTGTTCTAGAACTGTAAGAATGTACAAGTTTTTACTACTATAATCGATTCCCCTTTTATGATATCAAAAAAAAAAAAAAAAAAAAAAAAAAAAAATAGTAGATTATTGTAGGTACTGGAACAGATCATGTATTAACTTTGTAATTTCGTTTGTAACTCATCGAAATAAACATTTTTGTTAGAAATGATTAATTTTACTTGACAATATAAAAAAAATTCTTAATTACTGGTTTTTATCGGGCTTTTTTGGTCGGATTATTTTAAAATGAAAATAAGATTTTATTTCATTTTTTTGCTCGACGTTTCGTTGGTTTTTTTCCAACATTATCAAGAGCTTATTTATTTGAAATTTTTAATTATTTTTCATTATTATCTATTAAAATGCATTAAAATCTGGACTCCACGTACATATAATTAATACAATAAATAATAATAAAATAAAAAATCAATTGAATACTCAATTGCGATAATGTAGAAACAGTTCTGTGATAAAATTAACTTAAGTTTAACTGTTTTTTTATTATTTATTATTTATTGTATTAATTATATGTCCACGTAAAGTTTTTAATGCATATTAATAGATAATAATGAAAAATAATTAAAAATTTCAAATAAATAAGCTCTTGATAATAGTTGTGTTCCAGAACATACAAATTAGTACTAATTCTGCTACAACGCGTTCCCGTACTCCAAAAACTAGAAAAACTTGGAGCTCCCTTGGAGAAAAAAATGGCGCTGAGTGGTGCCCATTTCTGCTTGTTTTAGCTACATAAATTTGGCCGAGCAGAAATGTGCATATTGTAAATTTGACATTTAATTGGCAGGGCTAACAAGGTTGAAAAATATATTGATACATTTCAATGTTCGCGCGTGACAACAAAAATAAAGAAAATGGTGAACTTAAAAACTAATATTTGTCGGGCAAAAAACAAAAAGAGAAAATATGGAGCAACTAATGTATTAATACCAGCAGTGAAGAGGACTGGCTGAATGAGGAATCAGATTAGTAATTATTATTATAGATTATTAATTTTAACTTATTATCTTCAATACTCATTTTTTAAATTTTTGCGTCCTTTTCAGTAAGTTTTCACCAGTCCGATTCAACTGTTTACTTTTGGAATTTTGACATTTTATGCTAATTTTCCGTTCCCTTATTTTTTTAGCACACCCTAATGAGAATGACATTTCGAACTGTTTTACTATTATTTCGAATAGTTTTACTATTAAAAAAGTACTGGAACACAACTAATGTTGGAAAAAAGCCAACGAAACGTCGAGCAAAAAATGAAATAAAATCTTATTTTCATTTTAAAACAATCCGACCAGAAAAGCCCGATAAAAACCAGTAATAAATAATTAAATTGGTCGAAAATCAAAATATAACAATTCTCAATTTTTTTCCAAGAAAGATAAATTTATTACAAAGAATTGCTTACTTGCAGAACCTCCAAGAATCCTTGAGTTTTTCAATTTTTTCGATATCATAAAGAGAACATCGGTTTTTATAGTTAATATTTTTAAATTCTTGCAGTTCTGGAACAGACAAAATATAAATGCTTGATCAAATGATTCTTTGCCCTTTTTAACGTTGCCATATTTTTTTGAGTAAGCTCAAAATATATTTACATACAAATTTTTCTCATACAGGCAGGTATGAGAAAATGGTTTCAATTCCGTAATTCAAAATCGTTCGTTTTTGTTTTAGCTTCTTCAGATTTTGTACGATTTGGTGAACTACAAATTCAATTTAAATTTGACAATATTAAATATTCAATATGGTAACATTAGAGGAATGAAAGAACGAATGAATGAGGAATCAAAACAAAACACATGACTAGAAACATTGTAGAAGTCATGGTACAATAAGGAGGTAGAACAGCTTCGTAAAACTACAGAAATACAGCCCTGAGGCTATGCCCGTTTCCTGTCAGAATTGTTCCAAATTATTGGCAACAAGTTGTTTTCATTCATTTGGTATTTTTTGTTCATTTCTAAAATGATTCAAATAGCGCGAAAGATAAATGAAAAGCCTGGAATATGGACCTAAGTGTTCAATCTTTTAATTCCATAGCAAATCTGGTTAAAATTGTTAATGCGCGCCTCGCAATTTATGTTTCTTCTAATCATTATTTTGAATATGTTTTATTTTTATTTTTCAAAACAACAAATACATACACAAAATTGACAGAAGTCGGGCACACTTAGAAAAAAATTGTAATCAGCTGGGAGCTCTACCTTACCTTTTCATTGTACCATTGCTGAAGTGTAAATATTCTTTTTAAAAGTGTTTTTTTTTTTTTGTGCAAAACTAAAACCATTATCATTAATCAGATGATGCTTTAAGCATTTTGGAAAGGTAAGAGTGTCAGCAATAATTTGGAATCAATTTAGTTGACCCCCATAATGGGCCATTTTCCAATTTTTTTTGCGGTTTTATAAAAAATCCGGGTGCAAAAGTGGATAATTTGACTATAACTTGCAAACCGCTTAAAAATTACCTCATTGGTTAGATATTTTCATAAGCTATCCAATGATACCTATATTGTCTATATCGGGTAAGTAGATCCGGTCCAAGAACCGGACTTTCGGGTCAAAAATCGTGGGTCCCGGGTCTGTCCTCCAAGAAAAATATAGTTTCCCGGGCTCAGGTAAAAAATACGTACAACTGGAAAAAATTTAAAAAAAATTAAGAGTTTTTATTAAACATATTTTCAGATAATTACATTTTTGTACAAAATTCTTTTTTTCTTTTTAGTGTTATTTTTGTTTAGTTTTTTTCTCTGCTTCAGTTTATTAATTATACCCTCCACCATGGGTAGGAGGGTATATTAACTTTGTCATTCCGTTTGTAACACCTCTAAATATTCGTCGTAGACCCCATAAAGTATATATATTCATAATCAGCATAAAATTCTAAGACGATTTAGCGATGTCCGTCTGTCTGTCTGTCTGTCCGTCTGTCTGTCTGTCTGTCTGTCCGTCTGTCTGTTGAAATCACGATAGAGCCCACATTATTTGACGTAGACCTTTGAAATTTGGCACAAGTGTGTGTATTTTCCCTAGGATGGTTGGTATTGAAAATGAGATATATCGGTCCACGTTTTGGTATAGTCCCCATATAACGGTACCTCCAGATATTCGGTATTTTGATGATTTATGCCACATTTTTTCACGGATTTATCTGAAAATTGGTATTTGTAGGTCATTACGGGTCCCTGAGCGTGTGGCAAAACATTGCATGTATAGGTCCACGTTTTGGTATAGCCCCCATATAACGGTACCTACCGATATTCGGTATTTTGATGATTTATGCCACATTTTTTCACGGATTTGTCTGAAAATTGATATTTGTAGGTCACAACGGGTCCCACATTTTTATGCCACATTTTTTCACTGATTTGTGTAAAAGTTGGTATTTGTGGGTCATAATGGGTCCTAGCTCGTGTGGCGAAACATTGTAATTATAGGTGCACGTGTTGGTGTAGCCCCTATATAACGGTACCTCCCGATATTCGGCATTTTAATGTTTTTTGCCACATTTTTTCTAATGTTCTTTTACGATAGGGTGGAGGGTATTAAAAGTTTGGCCCGGCCGAACTTAATGTTTTTTTACTTGTTTTTTGAATAATTTTTGTTTGACGAAAAAAGTGATTTTCAAGAAAAAAGTGATGTGACAACACTTTGTTAACAATTGGCTTCGTCAATTGAGAAACCATTAAAATTTGCTAATTATTTAAAATTTGCTAATTATTTTAATTTAATTTAACTGTGTATTTGTCATTAAGACATTTTTATTGCATAAAAGTTTTTTAAGGTGACAAGTTTCCATAAAAAAATACAATTTCACTTGCAAAAACAAAAGAGGTTTCAAACCGAGAAGAATATTGCGTTTTATGATTTGTGAAGAAGCTAAGTACGAAATTAAATTCACTTTCGTACGGAATTCGTTCCTGTGACTTGCCTGATAATTTTATAATTCTCACAAACTCACAACAATTGATCAGAAATATCGAAAATATTAAGAATGCCCAATGTCGATCAAGCAAATTTTGATTTCATGCAAGATCTCCATAGTGCGGTTAGTGTTCCCGCCAAATTCCAGTACAATAGCTTTGTAAACACATATTTTTGATGAACATTTTAAATTTTCTATTGACCAAAGGTCAGTATTGAAGAAATCTATTTCCGCACATCTGTCTAATGTTCTGAACACACAATTTTATTATTCTTAAAAATATAATATTGTTCCTATTCATCTTAGAGAGGAAACTATACTCTCTTATGTCTGCAACAACAATTTCGTCAGAGAGGTTAGGTAAAAAGCAAACAGAATACTTTTCGTTGAACATGCTTACAAAAAAAAAACAATTTATTTTCAATCACCGTAACAATATAAAAATTACCAAAGGAAGTTGTCAACTTCTGCAGCAGACAATGTCTGGGGTAGACTAACTAACCATACTATTAGGATTATTTCATGGTATGTATTTATTGTTGTAAAGGATTTTTAGCGCCTTTTATGCATTCAATGCAGCTTGCCTGG
This sequence comes from Musca domestica, assembly GCF_030504385.1. NCBI lineage: Eukaryota > Metazoa > Arthropoda > Insecta > Diptera > Muscidae > Musca > Musca domestica. The sequence goes on along the minus strand of NW_026712219.1, from coordinate 2,826,830 downwards.
ACTATTTAAGGACAGTACTTAGAGCTAGTTAAGATTCCATTGTGTTTAATTTTTTGGTCACAAGCTGAGAGGATTCGGTCACAATGTTCTTTTACCAGCAATGTATTTTTTGTTTATCTATAGGGTATTTTAGAAATCTGCTAGCTTTGAAGAAATAATAATACTGTCAACAGCAAGGAAACAAAAAGAAAAAAAAAAAACAAGTAAAAGATAGTAAGTTTGGTCAGGCCGAACTTTGAATACCCTCCGCCATTTGGAATGTATTTGGAAATTTTCAAAAAATAAAATTCGTTAAGAATTTTGTTAAAATCTTAAAAATACCGAATATAGCCGTTATATTGGGGTCTACACAAAAATTTGGGCCTACATAGGCATTGTTTGTGATAAGCCATTACCATATTCAAAAACGGAACTTGAAAAAAAAAAAAAAAACGGTGAATAATGTAGATAAAATCATCAAAATACCGTAAATGGGTAGGTACCGTTATATCGCAGATATACGAAGACCTGGACAATTTTCTGTCACAGTCTGTAGTATCCATTAGGAACTTCAAATACGATATCTCACACTAATTTCGCTTAGTATTGTAGCTAAAATCGTCAAAATATAGAATATAGGGGGGTACCGTTATATGGAGGCCACACGAAGACGAGGGTCTGCATTCGCAATATTTTGTCATGTCAAAATACGAAATATGAAAAATTTAGCTAACATCATCAAAATACCGAATATGAGAAGGTACCGTTATATGGGGGATATACGAAATTTGGTTACAAACATCAAAATATAGAATATCGGGTGTTACCGTTATATGGAGGCTTCGAACCTTACCTGCCTCAAAGCAAGATCTGATCTATGCAAAATTTAAGCTTCCTACCTTTTATCGTTTTGACTGTAACGTGATTACAACAGACGAACAGAAATCGTCTTAGAATTTTACGTTGATCAAGAATATATATACTTTGTTGGGTCTAAAATTATTATTTCGATGAGTTAGAAACGGAATGACGAACTTAATATACCCTCCATACTATGTGTGGTGGAGGGTATAAAAAATGTTCAGTATATTTACAGCTCTTCTATGAATAGAAATCTGTGATTTTTATGGATAGAAGATTTTTATAGGCCCCTACATGTAGAACCCCTTCCACATTTCTTCCAATGATATATGAATAAAATAAAATAAAATAAATAATAAAATAAAAAAAATAAAAAAATAGACCTAATGAAGATTTATAGAAGACCTATGAAAGTCCTATAGAAGACCCAAGGAAGATCTTCTATTCATAAAAGGTCTTATACATACAGAAGAGCTGTAAATTTATATATCGAAGTCCTGCGGAAGTCCTTCAATATTTTGAAGATCTGAACAGTTCCTCTTAACGGTATTCCCTTTATATAAGAAGGCCTTAGATGTTCTATTTTTCGAATACCTACAAAAGGTGTTTTTTCTTCTATGAGTAAAGGACTACAGCTTTTATGGGTAGAAGACTAGTAAAGGCCCATATGTCTTCTATAGATATATGAATAAAACGGCAGCAGAAGTGTTTAAATTCAAACAATGGTCCATAGAAGACAAATGAAAGTTCTTCTCTCCATAGACGACCTGTAAGGTATCTTCAAACCGAAGAAGGCCATTAAATGTTCCGTAAAAGATCTAAACGAGTAAATATCCTCCACCATTTCTATGAAACTTGAGAAAATTAAAAAAATCCGTCGAAAAATACAGTCTAAATGAAAACTGTTATTTACGGTCTGTACGAGGACATGGATTGGTATAAGTAATAGGCTGTGGTACTGATTCCGAACTTCAAATACTAAATTTAAAACAATTCAGGTGAATAATGTCGCTAATAACATCAAAATATCGAATATCGGTAGGTACCATTATATGTAGGCTATACGAAGACGTGGAACTGCATAGACAATTTCCTGTCATAGCTTACAGTACCTAATGCGAACTTCAAATACCGAATATTATGAGGTACCGTTATATATGGGATATACGAAGACGTCAGCGTGCATATGTATTTTTTTGTCAGATAACAACAGACAGGTAGACGGACAGACAGACCCACAGCCGTAAATCGCTAAATCAACTTAGAATTTTACGCTGATCCAGAATATATATACTTTGTAGGGTATTACATGAATATATCCATATTATGGTGGAGGGTATAAAAAGGTATTATATACATAAATAGGTAATCAATTCAAGCAAGTGGACTGTTCCGGAGCCGCAAGAATGTAATAGTTTTTACTACGATAACCGATTTTACCATTATGATATCGATAAAACGTTGCAAAACTAGAAAATTCTTGAAGGATCTGGAACTGAGCAAATTTGTATAAAAGGTTTTAACATTAGGGGAGATCTTAATTTCTCTTGTTCATTAAACACGTTTTAGAAATTTCTATCCTCCAATCTTTGGAATACCTTTGTAAGGGCTCCTATCCTAAAATAAGTTGTGGAGATTCTTCGACCTGTAAAGGGTTATTTATTTCTCGAAGACCTATTAAAGTTATGGGGGTCTTCTAAGGAAGGGTCTATATTTGAAACAAATTCACAGTCAGTACATGCGTAGAATTTTCATTAATGTTGCATACAAATATAGGTGTTTATAATCCTTAATATATTTAGAATCTAATGTCTTTATTATATCTGTGTACCAGCCTCATAAAAAATGCCCTTCATATTCTCTTTCGAAATAACTTTCCTTCTTTTGACTACTCTTTATCATCCATCACCTTCATCACAGTATAAACACCATTGCTAACATTAGTGTGATTGTTGTACCCCTACCTCTGCTATTCGATTCGATTTATTACCGCTATTGTTGTTATTGTTTTCGATGTTTTGTTTTTTTTGGTGTGTTCATTTACTAATGGCTCTTGTCGAAACGCATGAAGCAACCAAATTGTTACTCACAGCAAATATGTGTATCTACAAGTAGGAAAATAGGTAGTTGTGTACTACGCGCGAAAAGAATCTACGATGCAGGTTTTGGTGGTTGTTGGTTCGTTGGCTGGCTGGCGAGCTATTTTGTGAAATGCAGGGTATCTACCGATTGTTCGTTCACTTTCTATATTTTGCTGTGCGCCTATTCGAAAATCGAGTTTGACGGTTTTATGACCGTCATTTATTTTCTTCTTCAACTTGTTCTTGGGCTTTTTTATGGCCTGTTTTATTGCGCTACTACAACTTGCTATACCGCCGCTCTGACTGTTGTTGGTGCTGACACATTAATTACATCGAAAAGCACCACACTCTGCCTTCGTTCAGAACAGACAGACATGGTGCAAATAAATGGATACATCAGGGTGTGCCGCCAAAATTGCTGGAATGTAATAAAATTGGTGATTAATAAAATGTTTTAATGAGGTTGGATTGCTTAGCTCCTCAGCTAAGCATAAATAATAAAAAACATAAAAATCAGAATAAGCACTGAAATCGTTTGGTCAGTTCCAGATCTGCAAGAATCTAAAAATTTTTACTGCGATAACCGATTTTCCCTTTATGATATAGAAGAAAATTGCAAAACTAGTAGATTCTTGCAGGTTCTAGAATAGAACATTGATAGTACGGTCCAAATAATTTAATGTTTGAACATAAATTCATGCAAATGTTGAACGCGACTGCGATTCAAATAGTCTGCCGGCTTAGTTCAATTTTGGCATATTCTTTCAACATTTCAGCTGGTATCTCTTGAATAAATGCGACTCAACGTTGTCTTCTAATAAGTCACTTAAAGCGGACTCTTCTATATATGTATACATAAAATCACATGTCATGCAAGTCAAGGTCTTGAATTTTGGGCAAGAAAAGTTGGATATAGTCTCACGGTAAAGCTGGCCATACACATTTACATCATCTTTGAAAAAGTACGGCTCAATGATGCCACCAGCCCACAAACCGCTCCATACTGTGATGTTCATGGACGCTTGCAGTGCTCCTATCTTATATTCACTCCAAAATCGACAATTCAAATTATTTTGGTACCCATTGAGACAAATGTGAGCTTAACCGCTGAATGGAGGAAAGCGCGACTAACTTTGTTAACAGGGCACGCATTTTAATGATAAAATTCAATTCATGGACCAAACTGAAGATGATTGACAGTAAAACGAAACACGAAACGTGGGTGAGCTGTTTAAGCCAGTGCACAGTGGTCCCAACCCATGAAAAAAACCAACGGCCTCAGTACAATAAACTTTAACTCAAGCTCAGCATAGTCACTTCAAACATTAAATTATAGGGTGAGATGAAAAAACTGCAACTGTCATTATATTGTTTACAAGCGTACAAAAGCATTTTGGTGAAAAATTTCAGAAAAAAGTTATACGTGCTGGAATTCATGTGTGATAGTGTGATTTCTTTATATTTGGCTGAAAAACCACATGTGGCTATCGTTAGAGCACTCCTGCATTTAAACGTGAATAAATCTTTTGTGTCTCGTACCATTGCTCGTTACCGTGCTCCTGGTAGCGTAGCCCGACGTCAATGAAGTGGACAGCAACATCAGCAGAAATGGTTCGAAAAGCAAAGAAACGACTTGATCGAAACTCGCGTCGCAGTGGTTGAAAAATGGCTCGGCAAATATTGAAAAATGAGCTCAGGGTACATCCATTGAAATTCCAAAAAGTGCAAGAACTTACACCGCCACATAAAGAAAATAAACTCAAAAGAGCTAAAGATTTGCTTCGCTTGGCCGAATGGTGATCGGCCGGATTCGGGTTTCTCCGATGAGAAAACATTTGTTGTCCAGCAGTTTGTAAACAAACAAAATGATCGTGTTTACTTGCCAAAGAGGTCTGCTGAAAATGTGCACCTTTGGTTGGCCACCAGAACTTCAGCGCCGGCCGTCGTGATGGTGTGGACCGCCATGACAGCCGATGGTCGCTCTCCACTCATATTATTTGACCGTGGCATCAGAATAAATGCCGAAATTATCGCGAAAATATTCTAAAGGGTGTATTAAAGCCTTGGGCATGCAAACTTTTCGGCCGCAGATCTTGGACATTCCAACAGGACTCAGCACCATCGCACTCAGTACGCGTCACCCGTGAATGGTTACAAAATGAGGTTCTTCGCTTCATTTCTAGCGCACAATGGCCACCAAAATCTCCGGATACCAATCCGTTGGACTATTGTGTCTGGAGTATTTTGGAAAGCAAGGTGGGCACTAAAAAATACCAAAGTGTCGATCACCTCAAGCAAGCGCTTCGCCGAAAATGGGCCAAAATACCGCAGAGCAACATTCGGGCAGCGTGTGACGGTTTCATTGGCCGTAATTCGTGCCAAAGGTGACCATTTCGAACAAATCTTAACTTATTTTAAAATTTTATGCTATTTCCACATTTCTTGCTTTGATTCAAAAAAATGTAAAAAAGAAATAAAAAGTTTAGCGTTGCACTCTGTTGCAGTTTTTTTAATCACCCTGTGCACCAAATAATTCCTATCGGATATCTTAAGAATTCATTTTAGGGAAAAGAAGCCGATTTTGTTTGCTTTTCTCCGTGCTGCAATTTGTCTTTAATTAATTTCTTTTTTTGAGTGCAATTCGGCCAGCAAAAAATTAAATTATTTCATACTCGTATATTTTATGTACCTACATACGCATGTACAAAGTTCATTAACGCGTTTCTTTTCTTCATCTTCGTCACATCTACCATCTATGCATGTGTGAGTATATATCTGCAAGATAACATTTTTTATTGGTCTCGGTACTGATAAATGCCGGTTACTGTATGTTAATTATTGAGCCTTACCATTTGCATACAGGCAGACGCATCTACATATCTGTATGTATGCACGAATTTATGTGCCTATCATTCTCTCTTAATCACTTACTCTATCGCTATACTTTTGATTGGAAACCAGGGGATACAGCGTGTTTTGGTGTTGCTTTCCATATCTTTTTGCCAGTTCTGTGCTGCTGTTACTCAAATATGCAAAACATTATGTTTGGTTGTGTATATAGAGACGAGTAGTAGTAAGTTTTATTATAAGCGGAGATAATAACTGTAGAGTGCTGAGCGACTATGTCAGAGATACAAGTAGGTAGACCTACTTATGACCATATGCAATAATCTTTTCTATCAAGTTCCAGCAGAAATGAAATTGGTTCAAAACTGACATGACAGTGACAAAGAATACTTTGTAGATGTCCCATGGTTAACAGAAGGAGACACCAAACATTTCCTAGGTATGTCATAGAATGTACATCACATTTACAAGCTTATATTAGCTACACAAATCTTAATAACGATAAAATTCACAACGTCACTGCATTTATACCCTACGCCACACTGTGGTACAGGACATTTGTGCAACTGTTTGTAGCAGGCCAAAGGAAGAGATATAGGCCTATAGTGCCTTTTGATGATCACATTCTGAGTCGATTGTTTGTCGATAATTTTTGTAAACGAAGTACAGGTCTTATTTATTTTCCACAAATCACTTTTTGTGATAGTTCCCATATATATCTTCGTCCGATTTGAATTTAATGTTACGTCATATGTGTAATATTCGTCCAAATAGGAAATATCTCGGCACATCCGATCGACTTCAGCCTAGAAGCAAGTACTTCAAATTTGGTGAAAATCGGTTCAGATATAGCTTTATAGTTTCCATATCTTGCATGGATTTATAAACATTCAACCGAATTTTCCATTTGGTAAAACCCTGTTTCTTATTGCTCCGATATATATTTTTATACCCTCCACCATACATAGTATGAAGGGTATTGTAAGTTCGTCATTCCGTTTGTAACTCATTGAAACAATTTTAGACCCAACAAAGTATATATACTCTTGATGAGCGTATAATTCTGAGAAGTCCGTCGGTTGTAATCACGCTAGAGTCAAAACAAATTAAGATAGGATGCTAAAATTTTGCACAGTCTATTGTGCGCAGGCAGGTCAACTTCGAAGATGGGCTATATTGGTCCACGACATCGAAAAGCCCCATATAACGGTACCCCCGATATTCGGTGATTTTAGGCACATTTTTTTCAATTGAGTTTTCTAAAATTCTGCACAAGAATTTCTTCACATTTGTCAATGGTATTGTCTGAAATTCTACACAAGGAGTTCTCTGTGAGTACTTGACCACCTGAAAGAGAATTTTCTATACAGGCCCACGATAAGGGTACCCCCCGATATTCGGTATTTGGATGAATTTAGCCACATTTTTCAACGGAATTGTGTGAAATTCTACACAAGGAGTTCTCTGTGAGTACTTTATATCCTGGAAGAGAATTGTTTATATAGGACCACAATATAGGATATTTTGATGATTCTGAAATTCTACACAAGGAGTTCTTCCTGACTACTTTAACCCCTAAAAAAGAATTGGCTATATAGGTCTACAATATTATATATCACCCTCATAATTGTACCTCCCGATATTCGGTATTTTGATGATTTTAACCACATTTTTAAATGGATTTGTCTGAAATTCTGCCCAAGGAGTACTCTGTGAGGACTTTATCTCCTGAAAGGGAGCTTTCTATATAGGACCACGATATCCTATAGGCCCCATACAATGGTATGGGTTATTCGGTATTTTTATGATTTTAGTCACATTTTTCAATAGAATAGTCTGAAAATCCCCACAATGAGTTCTCTTTGAGTACTTTACCCCGTGGAAGAGAATTGTCTATGTAGGTATACGTTTTAGTATAGCACCCATATAACGCTACCCCGAGAAATTGGGTATTTTCAGGATTTTCGCAACATTATTCACCGGAATTGTGTCAAATTTCGCATTTGAAGTTCGTAATGGGTACTACACCCACTGACGGAAAATTGTCTATGCAGGTCCACGGAGGTACAACGGTATCTCCCTTTATTGATATTCTGATGATATTAGAGACATTATTTACCGGAATTGTTTCGAATTTCATATTTGAAGTTCGGAATCGGTACTTCAGCCTATGACAGAAAATTACTAGCATTACCAGCACCACGTCTTCGTATAGCCCCTTATACAAAGGTATTTATTTGAGCGATATCCCTTTCCAATGGTGAAGGGTATTAAAAGGTCTGTCCGGTCGAACTTAGCTGATTTTTTAGTTGTTTAATATAATCCTTTTCAAAGCCATATCATACACTCGATAGCAATGCAAGCAAAACGATCTTCACGATTTAAAATGTACAAGAAATTGCCAAAATCTAAACAGGGTCCGGCCTTTATTCTTTGACAGAAGTGTCAACAACAATTTAGACAATTAATAAAACTACACACCTTCTTATTTTTCTCTTATTTAAAATAATTTATATTTATTTTTTAAAACTTGTTTTACATATCATGTTTTGTGTATTTTTATGAATTAATTAAAATAATAAAAATATATAATTGAGAAAATTTGTTTTTTTAAATACATACAAAAATATAAATTGCTTTTGTGTGAAATATGCGATATTTAAATTCTAATAGAAATTCGTGTAACATACACTACTACGTTTTGACCATTATTTTTGTGTTTGCATAGCATAGACGTATTCTTAGGGAAAATTTAGCTATAAAATGGGATGGATATATTGGTCGTATAAAGTGTGGCGAAAGTGACGTTTTTGTGTGTGCGGAGGGACTACCATATTTAAAACAGTGTTAAACAAAATAAAAATGGTCAAACATAAGAAAAATAAACATACCAAACAAAAAACGCTCATTAATTTATGAAATGGAAAATGAAATGGGAAATTAATAAATCAACATAAAAAAACTTAAAAATATAAATAATAAATGGGACAAAAAGTATTTAAAATAGCTAATGTTCGTATGGAATTTATTGAAAAATCAGTCAGATAAAGGTGGGAAAATTAGGGGAAATTTAAAGCAAAACATTTGTTGTTAAATCTTTTTTATGAAAGGCATATAGAAAAGGAACGCTGTGTAGAAAAGAATAGTAAGTTAGAGATTTATCGCAACATTTATTTAGCCAGCAAATGCGATTGTTTTGTAAATATCATGAGTAAAACTATAAAATACAGCTGCTTTTTTCTGAGTCATACATTTGCCATGTAAGCAAATTAAGCCAAATCAAGCCGCGCCTAAGACCCGAACCTAAACAAAATCCTAACCAAATCATATTTATATATTTTTTTTTTTTTTGGTAACAAAAAGCCGCGCCGCGCCTATAGTTTGTTTGAATTATGGACAACAATGAAACGTTTTGTACTTCCCAAAGCTACTGGTTTTGTTTTCTTTTCAAACATCACAAGACTCAAGGTGATGTTAAAGAAAACAAATATTAAATTGATAAAACTGCCTCTATGTATGTGTGATGAATTAAATGGGGATTCCATACCAAAAATCAGTACGTACTTAATGGGTAAATTTTGTACTAAATAAGGGATGGGGTAGGGACAAAAATTAAACAATTATGCTAACTATTGTTACAATTATTAAAGACAAAGGCAGAGAGAGTAGGAAAAGTGTCATCTAGGAAATCTCAAACCTTAAGGTCTTTTTATTTTTTGAAGTTGGAAATATGATCATGGATTTCTGATCCTCACTGTGGTCAGTCAACATTAAAATGTCTAGATTCACATTAAATCATAATAATAATGCATAGTTATGTAATTTGCTTATACAATTGTTTTATGACACAAATTTGTTAATATTTATTAACATTATTAAATGGACTAAAATTTCTTTCGATGAAATTTTTCTCACTCCCTTTTGTATGTGTTTGAAAGAAGAATATTACAAACAAAAGAAAAAGTCAACCACTACAATTGTTATATCTACTCCTTACTGCTAACGATGGAATCCATTAGAGTACTATACAATTCGGAACGTGTGGAGACTTTTTGGAATTTTGAAGCTTGATATTTGGTATACACAGCCTTCAGTTTGGCATTTGGTGCATTACGAGCCACAGTGGCAATTTTCTTGGCAATGGGTCTTAAATGCTCCGGCGAGTAACGTGAATACCATTCCAAGGTCGAGTTCCAATGTTTGTTGTTCAAACCGGTGGCCATGTTGGTATTTTCTTTCAATAGATTTAGGGAGAGGAACAGTGAGGCGGCAGCAATCTGGAATGAAAAGATTAATGGTTTTACATTTTTTTTTTTATAAATTTAAAAATAATTTTAAAAGCAATTTTAAAAACAATGAAGTTTAAAAAATTAATTATTTGAAATATTCAAATTGATCACATCTAAAAGTAGATGATTCACAAAAATAAAAACAATTCCATTTCGATCCAAATTTGTCCGATATTGAATCAGAGGATTTGGTTTAGTTCACTTGTCGTTGAGTGGTTGAAAATAGGTTAGGTGAAAATATCAATCTCTTACTGGTTTTAAGTGAAATAAGGTCTTACTGTTCAAATTTTTAACATTTACAATATCTACTTTATATTATACGAAAAATCTGTTAATAATCAGTCTATACTTACTTCTGATGGCTTATAATGTGACATATCATACTCAATCATGGCCAATTCCAAAAAGTATTTCGACATGGCATGATGATTGTCTTCAGCTTCAGCAGCTTTGGAGAAACGGCGCAAGAAATGTATGGGCAATGGTCGCGACAAATTGCAATCCAAAGCCTTGAATATCTGCAATTCCATTTGACGAATTTGCTTGCCAGTATAGGTATCATCGGTGATATAGATGAAATCCGCAATGGCTGGTGGGAAAAGCTCTTCATACTTGGCAGCAATGAACAATGCGGTAACGCCAACCAATTGCAAATGTGATCGTTTGGTATCCTTAACAGCTTGCAAATAACGATCAATTATTGCCACAGCCAATTGGAATGTCTCAGCGGCCAAATGGAACTGAGTATGAACTTCGTTGATCCAATCAATTAGAACGGCACGCATTTTGGCGTAGACCTCAGCCTGGCCTTCCAAGTGATTTTTGGCAACTGGCTGCTCGGCTTCCAATTTGAAAAGGTACGAATAGATGTCGTTAACATAGTCTGAGACCAAAACCAAGTTTTCCGAATCGCCTTCATCAATATCCTTAACATCGTCCAATAGCTTGCTTGAGTGTGTTTGAACACTGACAATTTTCAGTTTATTATCGGCGGACTTAGTGGTGGTAGAGGTAGCTGTTGTTTCGGTGGTCTTCACAACTGGTTCCTTACGGCTTAATGTGGCAGCTGCCGAATGCGATTTGACCAGTGTTGGTTTGGTTGTAGCAGCATTTTGTGTAATGGCAGCCTTGATTTTTGTTAATGATTTACGGGATAAATTGCTATCTTCACGACGTAGAGAAGGTTCGACGGTGACATCCGTTTCAGTCTTGTTGTTTGTTTTGTTGATAACTAAAAATGCAGATTTTTATTTAAAATAAAATTGAAAATTAAGAGATATATGGGGCCCAACTTACTTTTAACTTGTTGCACTTTATTTTCGACCAGTTTCGTGGTCAGCGTCTTAACTTTATTATGCCCGACAAGCAAGTGCGAATTTGCCGATGCATGTCGTTGCAGTCCTCCCAATCCGGTGGTGGTTGTGGTGCCCAAACGCACCGAATTGGATCGGGTTAATACTTTACGCTGGGCTGCGGCAGCAGTAGGTGCCACTTCGCCGGTTGCAACATTTGTACGTGTAGCACCGCCGACTGTGGTCGTTGTTGTGGTCTTCTTCCAATGGGTATCCACACGAGCCTTGGTTGCACGCAACGCATTTTGAAGTTTTGTATCCTTCAGGCTGAAATTTAAAAAGAATGATTTGTTTATATATAATAAACTGCAGCAGACTACTGGGAAGATTAAAACAATAGTCAGAAAAAAAAAATGGGCAGAAAGGCATTCAAATATAACGGTTTTTTTTTTAATAGCCGCCCTTTGGACGGGGCTTGCGATTTTTTTCCTCTGGGAAGGTCCATCGCCGACAACACGGAGTAAAGAAAACATGATTTCTCCATATCTCTGGACCCAGAAAATATAACATATATTGTGGCATGTGTCAACTTTAATTTTAATTGGAACAAATTGAGTTTACACCCAGGTGGAGAAAAAATCCTGACATTTTCCATAAAGGTATACCTCCTGATCCTAATTGTAATATAATCAATACTTATCGAGATATAGGGTTCCAAAGTTGCAAAAATTTCCTTTTTATACTTAAAAACCAATAAAGAAAATATCAGTAAAAATTTCAGAAAAAATCTAGCTGAGCGTACTCACTTGAAACCTTTTAATTTTCGACATTAGGGGAAGGATTTTATTTAAAAACAAGTAAAAATTCAGGTATGTTAGTCCGAAATACGAAATTTGAAACAACTCCGGTGAATAATGTCGCTAATATCATCAAAATACCGAATATAGGGCTGAACCGATATATTGGGATTATACGAAGATCTAGACCTGCATAGCCAATTTTCTGTCATAGGCTTTAGGACGAAATACGAAATTTTTAAACCATTCCGGTAAATAATATTGCCGAAGTCATTAAAATACCGAATACAAGGAGGTACTGATACATGGGGCCTATACGAAGGCGTGGACCTGCATAGACAATTTTCTGTCACAGGCTTAGTACCCATTACCAAGTACAAATACAAAATTTGAAACCATTCCTGGGAATAACGTCGCTAAAATCTTCAAAATACCGAACATAGGGAGGTACAGTCCTATGGGGGATATATCTGGACGTGGACCTATATAGCCCATTTTACACCTATACCAAAAGTCCTGCAGATCAAACATTCAGTTGAGCAAAATTTTATCAACCTACTTCCATTCGTTCGGAAGCTGAAGTAATTTCCACAGACGGACGGACGGACAGGGCTAATCGACCTAGAATTTTATGCTGATCAAGAATACATATATTTTGTAGGGTCTAAAATGCTTAATTCTAGGTGTTACAAACGGAATGACAAACTTAATACTATGGTGGAGTGTATCGATACTTTTAATATAACACCCGTACCGTTTTAAATAACCCCCATCATGTGGCCATGTGTTATCAGTAGCTTTCATACTTCATGTGCAGTAGTTTAGTAGATCTATCTGGGAGCCGGACTTTCGGGCCAAATATCTGGGCATCCGTCACGCAAGAAAAAATACAAACATCTACCTCTAGAAACAATTAAAAACCAAGATTTCCTACTAAATTAGAGCTAAGCATATAAAACAATTATTTAAATTTGTGTTTCATCTATGGATGTGATCATACTGGAATGTAGATATTTAAAGAAAAATTTATATTCCATCTCTCCAAACTGCACTTATCGCACCACAATGGGTTAACATACAATAACAAGTCTACGTGATCTCTCAGCAATAAAAGCCGTTAAACTTGACGAACACTGTTTTCCATTCCACTCTTGTCCTATCTCTCTCTCTCACCATTGCATACAGAGGTCTCATGTACAACAAAGAATAATACAAAAATGAAAATAAGAATAACAGATGGAATGGATAGATTGATTGTGTACATATAATGATTGAAGTTAAACATCCCTGGCCGGGGAGGGAAAATGGAGAAAAATGATTACATCTAAAAAAATTGAAAATCATAATCAAAAGAAATTATGTTCTCCCCAGCTGTCATTAATGTGAGGATTGTAAATTACTTACTCCTTTTGTGCTGCGTCCTTGGCGGCAATTGTCCGTACAACACCACGATTTTGTAGGTCTCCTAATGCGGCTCTTTTTGTGACCTCTGTTGTGGAGACACCAATTTTTTTAACTTGCTTGAAAGCAGCAGACTCATTCTATAATAAAATAAATCGAGTTGAAAATTAAATGCAAATATTTTGATTTTCTTTTAACTTATTCTTGCAATGAAATTTGATAATTGTCAATTCAAGAATGAGGTAGACGCAAGAATTGAAAATGCCGCCATAAGGGTAAGTTGTTGTTGCAAATCACAGCATACAATTGGCTGTGTTGTTTCTGTATCAAAAGGAATGGGAATAATACCGCAAGTAAAACATGCTCGAAGGAAAAGAAGATATTCCAATGGAAATTGTGGAAAAAAACATATTTGTTGTTGTTGATCGAAAACAAAACGGTAAAATTCCCAAGGAAACAATGGATTTCTTTACATTGCTCGAATGGCGGGCATTCTAAATAAAATGTTTTATTAAAGCCCTTGTGGGAAAACCTCCACTTACCTCATCGACACGTTTTAAAACAGTTGTTCCAACCATTTTTGTCTAGTTTTTGTTTTGTATTCTATAGAATCCTCTTTAGAATTTGTTATAATTACTGAAATCGATCGCTTTTTTCTTCGTTTATTTTAATTGAAAGTTTTTATTCCCAGAATTTTCTTCGAGGAGAATAAAAACTGACACACAAATACAGAGACGTTTTGTTCAGGCTCGACAAACACACAAATTTATTTGAAGTTTTTTTCTTTTTGTTACTTGATTACATTAATGACACACAAAAATTGTTAATTATTTCTATTTGTTACTATTCTTTTCGATATTTCTCGTTGATTGCACTTTTGTGAAAACGTAGGTGTTTTCTTTAAAATAAAATAATAAATAAAATTCTTATAAAACGAAAATCTCTGCTCTCTACCTACGATCTGAACTCGAGCCGTTGCTGTTTGCTTTTGAATAAATGGCGTTTGAATTGTGGCGCACTTGGTTCGTTGAGTTGCGTTTCTTTCGTCAAAAAAATGGAGTTCTCAATAGCAAGGCAGCTGAATTCAATGTGGATGATGTGCACGCGTGTGTGTGTGAGTACTTGTTTTATTATTGCTTTGACGAAAACCTCTCTCTTGCTCTATCTCTATTGTTGTTTTGTTGCATCATGTGTTTGAATGTTTTGTTGCTATACCAATTGGCGGGCTTTGGTTGGGTTATGACGTTTAGGGTAGAAATTGTGATGTTAGAACCAAAAATACTACTTATGGACACACATTTTTGATCGTTTTACACAAAATCAATATTTTATAATAGTTTAAATAAATTAAAAATGTAATTTTAGGGTATTTCTCTCGTAGAATTATTTGACGAAGCTTAGCAGTGTTGTATTTGCGAATACGCTTCAAGAGGGAACCTATAGAAAATGCGTATATGATATGCCGAGGAGGTGTTGTACAATTTGTTGACAGTTTTGGAAACATTGAACATACACATTAGGGCTTTCAATGTTAAACACACCGTAGATGCGCTCACAAATATGGAAAAAATACAAGGTTTTTATACCCTGTGCTATAATTTGGTAGAATCAAGAAGGTAAAGCCATGCAATCATGTATTTACAATCTTTTCAAAATAATTCATTTGATGGCATCTCATTAAAATGTATATTTATTTATCCACTGTAAATACACATATCAGAGATGGGAAACTATATTTTATGCAGTGAAATTGGCTAAGGTAAATTACAGGAAATGTAGAGATGGGTATGCTTATTTCAAATGAGTTTATCTACTAAATTTTACCATGGCAACTACTCGATATACCCATATCAGACCCATCAAAGTATATACATTCTTGATCAACGTAAAAAGCTAAGTCGATTTAGCTATGTCCAACTGTCAGTTTCTCTGTCTGTTGTAATCACGATATTTTTTCGAACGAATTCAGACAGAAGGCTAAAATGTGTCACACATATGTATTTTGTCAGTAGACAGGTTAGGTTCGAAAAAGGCTCTTATCGGCTCACGTTTTCCTACAGCCCCCATATAACGATAGCTCTCAATATTCGGTATTTGGATGATTTTGGCGACATTATAGACCAGAATTGTTTCGAATTTCGTATTGTAAGATCTAAATGAGTACTACTACCTATGACAAAATATTACTAAGGGTTCAAGTACATAAAACGCTTGAAGTCACGGCTTGGCATATTAATGTCAAATTATAATGGAAAACGACGGCAGGATTTTAGTGCGGCTCTGTAATCGCTTTGTGAAAAGTCACAAAATATTCCTAGCCATGACTTCAAGCCTCTTATGTACTTAGCCCTTAATACATGTCCACGCTTCCGTATAGCCCCTATATAACGAAACCTCCCAAGATTCGGTATTTTAACGATTTTAGAGACATTATTCTCCGGAATTGTTCGTCCCGGCCGAACTTAGTTGCTTTTTATACCTTCCACCATAGTATGGTGGGTATATTAAGTTTGTCATTCCGTTTGTAACACTTCGAAATATACATTTTAGACCCCATAAAGTACATTTATTCTTGATCAGCACAAAATTCCATGTCTATTTAGTGATGTCCGTGCGTCAGTTGAAGTCATTCTAGCTTCCGAACGAATTAAAGTAGGTTGATAAAATTTTACTCAAATGTATATAATATCTGCAGTACTTTTGGGATTGAAAATGTGCCATGTAGGTCCGCTACCTTCCGATATCCGGTATTTTGATGATTTTAATGAAATTATTTGCCGGAATTGTTTCAAATTTGGTTTATGAAGTTCGTAATGGATACTACAGCCTTAGACATAAAATTGTCTGTGCAGGTCCACGTCTTCGGAGATACCCCTATAACGGTATCTCCCAATATTCGTTAATTTTCATGATTCTAACAACATTATTTACAATAATTGTTTCATATTTGGTATTTGAAGTTCGAAATGGATACTACATTCTATTACAGAAAATTCTCTGTGCAGATCCACGTTCTGGTATAGCCCTCATATAATAGTACCTCTCTATATTCGGTATTTTGATGATTTTAGCTACATTATTTACCGATTTCATATTTGAACATTGTGTGACAAAAGTCCGCGTCGTCGTAAAGACCCCAATATAACGATTTTAACAAAATTTTTAATGGATTTTTTTTTAAATTGTCAAGTTTGTTCCAAATGGTGGAGGGCATTCAATGTTCGATTTTTCCAATTCCAATTTTTAGACAAATCCATGAAAAAATGTGGCAAAAATCGTCAAGATACCGAATATCGGGAGATACCGTTATATGGGGGCTATACCACACAAACTAGGACCCATTATGACCTACAAATAACAATCTTCAGACAAATCCGTGAAAAAGTGAGGCAAAAATCTTAAAAATGCCGAATAGCGAGAGGTATTGTTATATGGGGACTATACCAAAATGTGGACTGATATATGTCCTTTTCAATACCAACCATCCTAGACACAATACAAATTATTCTAATTATTGAATTCAAATAATGTGGCCTGTATTGTGATTCCAACAGACGGACGGACAGACAGACGGACATTGTTAACTCGACTCAGAATTTTATGCTGATTATGATTATATATACACTATGGGGTCTACGACGAATATTTAGGGATGTTACAAACGGAATGACAAAGTTAATATACCCTCCTTCCCAAGGTGGAGGGTATAAAAATAAGTAGATTTTTAAATGTTTATTTATACGACGCCAATGGGTGTTTTTTATAATAGACATTTTTCAACAATTTTAACAACTTTCAATCATTTTCATTCAACACGATACCAATCGGAGGTTGTTATGATATACATTTTTCAAAAATTTCTACAAATTTGAATAATTTTTCATTCAAAATTTTCAATTTCGAAATCGGTTTGACAGTTCATTGTCCCAACAGCTGTGTCGATGCGACTACCTGTAATGACCTACCATGGTACATAGCCAAACAATAGAGAGACATATGATTGAGATTGTTGTAAAATAAGTGAGTTTATTCACATTGGTCTTATAGAATAACAGTAGGTTTTCTTTACAGAATCCATTTTTTGGTGAAAACTTTTTTATTAATTGCCTGTCTTCGGAAGAAAAAAACCCTTTGGAAAACCTTGAACATAAACCAACAATGACAGACAAACAGTGTTAATTGAATTTTAAACACCTTCCATTGACTTATCATTCAACAATTTATGATTTCCGCCAAATCACAAAACTGAAGTACCTACCAATCCAACAGCAAAAAATACAGAAACATCGCCAGAATCCATTTGCATGCATTGTTATTACAAGAAACAAAAATACATACAGCATCAAAAACAATGACAACAACAACTAATTCTAGAATCAAAATTCTAACAAGAACATTGTTGTGTTTGTTGTTCTTGCCAATATTAGCACTTATCATCATGCATATCTTCTGCAAACTGGGTATCTTTGAAAAGAATCTTTGCACGGTGCAGCAGTGGTTAGCTGGCGGCAGAGGAAATGCCTGCAAAAAACACTGGAAAATAAAACGAAGAACGGCCAAGAGATTTAGCTGAACTGTGTCTGGGTGTTTTTTTTGCGAGCACACATGTGCACGAGTCGATGATATTCACAAATATTTGTGTGTTTTGAGATGTGTTATGGAAAAATGAGCAAAAAATTAGAAAAAAAAAAAACAACTCCAAAATCAAAACAAAAAACACAAGAATTGGTTTTTCAAATTCCATTTCAACCGACTGTGATGATCAGTGTCAAGATTTGACATACAACTTGTGCTTCTTGTTAGGTCTTTTTATACCCTCCACCATAGATAGTATGGAGGGTATATTAAGTTCGTCATTCCGTTTATAACTCATCGAAATACTCATGTCAGACCCAACAAAGTATATCTATTCTTGATCAGCGTAAAATTCTAAGACGATTTAGCCATGCCCGTCTGTGTGTCTGTCTGTCTGTCTGTTGTAATCACGCTATCTTTCGAACAGATTGAGATAGAAGGCTAAAATTTTGCACACATGTATATTTTGCCAGTAACGGTACCTCCCGTATTTTGATGATTTTAGCGACATTATTTAACGGAATCGTTTCAAATTTGCTATTTGAAGTTCGTAATGGATACTACATCCTAAGTCAAAAAATGAGCTATATAGGTCCACGTCTTCATATAGCCCCCATATAACGGTACCCCCCGATATTCGGTATTTTGATGATTTTAGCGACATTATTTAACGGAATCGTTCCAAACTTGGTATTTGAAGCTCATAATAGATACTGCAGCATAATACAGAAAATGGGCAATGTAGGTTCACGTCTTCGTATAGCCCCCATATACCGTATAGCTCCCATATAACGGTACCCCCTATATTCGGTATTTTGATGATTTTAGCTAAATTATACACATATTTTTCTTCATGTTTCGCATTTAAATATTGTAATAACTTATGGCAAAGTTGCATATGCAGGTCTACTTTTTTTTTAAATTTTCGGTTTTTTGTTATTGCAAAATGGTCAGGCTTTATTCCTTTTATTGTTGTTTTTATAAAAACAACGTTTGTTTATTAGTGGAGAACGACCATTTTGCAACAACAAAATACTACGGTATCCCGAACAAACAAGCCACACTGTTCGATTTTCGGTATTTTTAAGATTTTAACAGAATTTTTAACGGATTTTATTTTTTTGGAAATTGCCAAATTTGTACCAAATGGTGGAGGGTATTAAAAGCTCGGCCGAACTTACTGCTTTTTTACTTGTTTTTTTTTTTTTTTTTTTTGAAAATTTCCTAATCCTTTGCATATGGTGGAGGGCATTCAAAGTTCGGCCCGGCCGAACTTAGAGCTTTTTTACTTGTTTATCTATTTAATGCGTTTGAATGGACAATTGTTTGCAACATGTTTGAGTGTGGCTCATTTAGTGTTTTTGTACAATTTCAATGTCGAAAAATTATGATTTATTAACGCGTCGTTCGTTACTCTTATCAGGAATTCATACCTAAAAGGTCTTAAAAATTAAATTAAGAGTTTACAGACGAAATGACACTATCAGTATATGCTTCTGAACATTGATCATGGCACAACCAGAAATGTAGTTTAAATTAACAAAGGAGGCAGAAAAATACAATTCTGTACTAGAATCTTACTATGTCAAATAGACCTTTGCGGTATGGAAACAATTGTTTTGTTTATTTTCATTTTAATACATTTTTTGCATTGGGAAAACCAGTAGAACAAAAATGGAAGTAGAATAAACGGTTTATTGCAAAAAAGATAGAAGGACAATATTTTTTTTATCCCAAAATTCAATAAGTTGTTCCCCACTACACTTGTTAAATCGATGGCACTATCTTTTTAACAATCTAGCACTTTTCGTACCTCCTTACTTCAAATTCGTACATCACCTTAACAATTTCAAAAGTTGTACCTCAGGCAAAACTATCGAATATACTGATCTTCGATACAATACATAAAGAGCAACAAATTTAGTAACAATTTAGCACTTTTCGAACAATTATAGTATATAGCCTATTCAGAACCAACTCCTTTCACCAACAGTGAAACTCATATTTAGGATTTCAGCTCTATTCCTTCAATCAATACCAACGCATTTGCAAAATCACCACCAGCTCTATACATTCACTCAATAGCCAATTTAGTACCATTTAGTAATTTTCGAACAACTATAGTACACATTTCCTGAACCACATCCATATCTTAACCGCAGATACCAACAGAGTACTTCTCGAATTAATAGAGGACACAAATCCAAACCACCGTCAAATCTCAAAGACACTTACCATCAGTAATCTAAATATCAAATTTCAGAACCGTTTATCGAACCCTTCACCCAATACCTAATATATTACCATTCAGTACTTTTCATACAATTATAATATACATTTTCGCAACCACCTTTATATGTCCAAGCTATACATACCAATACCAAATCGTTCCAATTTAAGTACTATTTAGTACTTTCCGTGGATTTCCAAGACCACCTCTTTATCACAAACCAACCACCAACAGGGACCCAAATACAAAAATTCAAAATGCCAGCTTCATCTGTTCACCACAAACCAAACTGTTGCAAATTTAGTACCATTTAGTACAGTTCGCATACTTAGTACACATTTCCAAAATGACGTTAATTTTTTAAACTTACGTTCCAACCTAATTCTCATATTCAATTTAATTTTTTTATATCCTCCACTATTGTATGGAGGGTATATTAAGTTTGTCATTCCGTTTGTAACACACCGAAATACACATTTTAGACCCCACAAAGTACATACATTCTTGATCAGCATAAAAATCTAAGTCGATTTAGGGATGTCCGTTCGTCTGTCCGTCCGTGTATCCGTCGGTCCGTCAGTGGAAACCAATCTAGCTTCCGAACTAATTGAAGTAGATTGATAAAATTTTACTCAAATGTTATTACTCAAATGTCTGCAGGACTTTTGGTATTGGAAATGGGCTATGTAGGTCCACGTTTTGGTATGGCCCCCATATAACGGTACCTCCCGATATTCGGTATTTTGATGATTTTAGCGACACTACTCACTATTCAGATTTGGTATTTGAAGTTCGAAATGGATACTACAGCCTAAGACAGAAAATTGTCTGTGCAGATCCACGTCTTCATATAGCCCCCATATAACGGTACCACCCGCTATTCGGTATTTTGATGATTTTAGCGACATTATTAACCGGAATTGTTTCAAATTTGATATTTGATGTTCCAAAGGGATATTACAGCCTAAGACAGAAAATTGTCTATGCAGGTCCACGTTTTCGTATAGCCCCCCATATAACGGTACCTCCCAATATTCGGTATTTGGATGATTTTATCGTTAGTGTTCACCGGAATTGTTTCAAATTACGTATTTAGAATTCGTAATGGGATCTACAGTCTGCGACAGAAAATTGTCTGTGCAGGTCCAGGTTTTCGTATAGGCTCCATATATCAGTACCTCCCTATATTCGGTATTTTGACGAGTTTAAGTACAATACGCACCAAAATTATTTTAGATGTGGTATTTGAATTTCGTAATGGACAGAAAAATATCTACGCTTGTCCATGTGTTCGCACAGCTCTGATTACAGGGTACCTCCCTATATACGATATTTTGATGATTTTAGCTACATTATTCACCGTTTATTTCAAGTTTTCGAATTTGAATATGGTAATGGCTTATGACAAACAATGTCTATGTAGGTCCACGTCGTATAGACCCCAATAAATCAACGATATTCGGTATTTTTAAAATTTAAACAGAATTTTTTAAGAATTTTATTTTTTTTTTAAATTCCAAATTCGTTCCAAAAGGTGGAGGGTATTTTTTTTTAACTTTTTTTTTTGTTTTTTTAATTTGTTACAAATGGTGGAGGTTATTCAAACTACCGATTGTACTTATTCTTACTTATAAAAAAAATTTGTAATAATGTCGAATTTATTTAAAAACGTCTTTTTATCTCTCTTATAAACGCTACATTGTTCACACTGATGCAGCGTTGGTGTTCGATTTGAGGTCCACAAAATGAATGTAATGAATTTTCAACACAAAAACATACGTACATGCATACATACAAGCATACATTGAATATTTTAGCATTATTGGAAGAACAATGAATATGAACAAAAACAATGATGTATACATACATACACACATATTTTCATAGTTTTAAAACAAAAGAAATGTATTTTTGAATTTTTAGAATCAAAAGCTAAGAACTTTTGAATTGTTTAAGGAAATTTTAGTGAGGTAAGAATAACGATAATTTAGTGTATAGATAGGTAAAAATGAAAATATTATTACAAACATATGTTTTGTTCCAGATTCTGCAACAATATACTAGTGCTGCATTTTTATACCCTGCATCACATTGTGGTAAGGGTATTATGTATTTGTGCATTTGTTTGTAACATGGAGAAGGAAGCGAGATAGATCCATAGTTACTTTTGAAAACATTCGCAGAACCACTTTCTGAGTAGATTTATGCATGTCAGTCCGTCCATCCGTCCATGTATTCTTGTGAACAAAATGCAGGTCGCATTTATTATCCGATTGAGATGAAGTTTTGCAACAATATTTGTTTGGCACAAGGTCAAACCCTATTGAAATTGGTGATAATCGGATCAGATTTAGATATAGCTTCCATATATCTTCAACCGATTTCGGGTTAATTGTGCACCAAATGGCTAATATCAGTCCAAATGACCTGTATTTTGGTACATCCCACGGAACTCAGTCTAGAAGCAAGTAAATCCATATATTATATTTCATTCGATTTGGGGGCTGAAGTCCCTCACATGAGTAATATGCACTCCAGAAGAATGATATTTGATACCGGACATCAGATACTGCTCAAAAATATCTCTGTCAAATTTTATAGAGATCGGTTCAGATTAGGATACAGTTGCCATATATATCTTTATCCGATATCAGGTTTATTGTGACCCAAACGGGCAATATAAGTCCAAATGTACTACATTCATCCTATAAACCAGTACTTCAAATTTGGTGTAAATCTGTTCAGATATAGCTATAGCTCCTATATACAGGGTGAGATGAAAAACTGAAAAAACAAACTTCAGATTGTTGTCATTCCTAAGCCACTCGTCCGACAGCTGCTAAAATTATTCCATTGACAGAGATGGAATTCAAGCGTGATAGTGTGATTTCTTTATATTTGGCTGCAAAACCACAAGTGGCTATCGTTAGAGCACTCCAGCATTTAAATGTGAATAAATCTTTTGTGTCTCGTACCATCGCTCGTTACCGTGATACTGGTAGCGTAGCCCGATGTCAAAGAAGTGGACGGAAGAAAACAGCAACATCACCAGAAATAGTTCGAAAAGTAAAGAAGCGACTTGATCGAAACCCGCGTCGCAGTAGCCGAAAAATGGCTCGTGAGCTGAACATATCGCAATATTCTATTCGGAAAATATTGAAAAATTAGCTCGGGGTAAAGCCGTTGAAATTCCAAAAAGTGCAAGAACTTACACCGCAACAGAAAGAAAATAGACTCAAAAGAGCTAAAGGGTTGCTTCGCTTGACCGAAATTGGTAAACTGCCGAATTTGATTTCCTGCGATGAGAAAACAGTCGTTGTCCTGCAGTTTGTAAACAAACAAAATGATCGTGTTTACTTGCCAAAGAGCTCAGGTGAAAATGTGCACCTTCGGTTGGCCAGCAGAACTCAAGCGCCGGCCATGGTGATGGTATGGGCCGTCATAACAGCCGATGGTCGCTCTCCGCTCGTATTAATCGACCATGGCATCAGAATAAATGCCGAATATTATCGCGAAAATATTCTGGAGGGTGTATTAAAGCCTTGGGCACGCAAATTTTGTGGCCGCAGACCTGGCACATTCCAACAGGACTCAGCACAATCCACCATTCAGCACGCGCCACCGAAGAATGGTTACAATATGAAGTTCCTCGCTTAATTTCCAGCGCACAATGGCCACCAAAATCTCTGGATACCAATCCGTTGGAATATTGTGTCTGGAGCAAGCGCTTCGCCGGGAATGGGCCAAAATACCGCAGAGCAACATTCGGGCAGCGTGTGACGAGTTAATTGGCCTTTGGAAGACCATAATTCGTGCCAAAGGTGACCAATTCGAAGAAATCTAAACTTATTATAAAATTTGATGCTATTTCCGACATTTTTTGCTTTCATTCAGAAAAATTAAAAAAATGTAAAAATGATGGCTTTTGACTTTGTTGCAGTTTTTTTATCTCATCCTGTATGCTTTGTTTCTGCAACTTTTTCGATATCTAGTTTTGCAAAAATTATATTAAAAAAATTAAATTATTTTTGTGTGTTTGATTTATTCATAATTGGAAAAATGTTTTAATTTTTTTACTTAAGGCTCATTACAGAGTTAGATGAGGTTGACCTTGTTCGTATCGCCCTTAAATGCATGTGTAAAACTTGGAGAACAGAAAAATACTATTGGTCGGTGTTAATATTAAAATATACACAAAAAATAGCAATTCCGATATTGTACAACCATATAGTGATGTTGTCGTAATTATAGTAAACATGGCCTAGCTTGTTATTACTGTCTTAGGTTTTTTTTTTGCAGGAATCTTATTACCCGCTGATCTTCCCCATTGTTATAATATCAACAATTTGAATGTTCTATGATCAGCTTCACTTAATCGGATATGAGATTATCAATAAACTGACAAAAAATGTATTTACATAAATGTATTCAACGTCAATTACCTTAACTCCATTAACGACTACCTAGTTAATAGATTTATACACATACTCGTATAGATCAATGCGTGTCCAAGTGGGCATCAAAGAATTGAAAAATATAAATGTACAGGGTGAGATAAAAAGCAACTGCAACAAAATCAAACGCCATAAGTTTTAATTATACCCTACAACACTTTGTGTTGGGGGTATTATAAGTTTGATTGGGCCAAAAATTATGTAACACCACGAAATATTGATTTCCCACATAGGAAAGTATATATGGATCTTCCTATCTCGCCGAGCTGAGTCGATCTAGCTATGTATATCCGTCCGTCCGTCTGTCCATGTTAATTTGTAATCACTCTACAGGTTGCAGTTATGGCCCGATCTTCGCGAAATCTAAAATGTAGATGGGGTTACGGTCAGAATAGAACCCTATTTCTTTTGAAGATGATCGCATAATATTTAGGGGTTGAAATGGACCAAAAACTGAAAAATTCCTGATTTTGCAGTTGCTCTACAGGTCACAATTATAGACCAATCAAAGCGAAAGTTAGCATGGGGCTAGGCTGAGCAGAAGCTTTCCAATTTTGATGATCATCGGGTAATATTTAGTTGTTGAAATAGACCATAACATTTGTGTTAAACAAAAGTCAAATTTTCCATTAAACCGCGAATACTTTTAATGCCGTCGAAATCACAAATAGACGAACAGGTCAATTCTGACCGTTACGTAGATGCCGATAGTAAAAATATCGGATATATATAGCGAAATAAATAAAACATATAAAGGGATGTTAGCTAGAATGCATATATCTCCAGAATGGCTGGAGGATTTTGACAAATTTTGTAAATTTAGAATGCCCTTTTGGCATAAAAGTATAAAATCTAAAAAAATCGCATAAAATGATGCCAACAATGATGTTAATATAGATTTTGTGAATTTTCATATTTTCATATTTTTTATCGCATGCGATTTTTTCAATTTGACTCATAATATTGAAGTGTATATTTTGTAATATATTTTACCCTACAACAAAGGTTGGGTTATTATATACAGCTTACAATTATCGTCCGATCCTCACGAAAATTTCCACAAGGGTAGGGTTAGGCTCAGAAGGGCTAGACCTATTGTTTTCAAAGATGCCCGCAATATATTTAGGGGTTGAAAGGGACCAACAACTAAAAATGTTCCTGGTTTTGCAGCCCTTATAAAGGTCATAAATAGAAACCAAATGACACGAAATCTCGTAGTTAGAGTTTAGAACAGTGGGTAGAATGGACCACTACTTTTGTGTGAAAAATACCAACATTACTTACAGGCGATATCCAAAATACACAAAAAGGCGAACTTCTGGATTCTTATGCTGATATAGCCAAATATCGTAGGGAAGAAGTCTAGCATATTTAGCTCTAAAATGGACCACAACAACAAAGAGCACAACGGAGTTTGTAAATATAGGGCAAATGTCACTGGTCAAAATACTGGGCAGTGCTCCGTGACATAATTTCAAAAGCGAAATCTTCCAAAATAAATTTGGACATAAGAGGGCCTCTAACACATTGTAGTGTTGTAGGGTATCACATGGTCGGCCCCGCACCACTATAGCCTTTGCTTACTTGTTTTTTTTTTAATTTTATTGAATGAAAGCAACATATGTCGGAACTAGCATCAAATTTTAGAATAAGTTTAGATTTGTTCGAATTTGTCACCTTTAGTACGAATTATGGCCTTCAAAAGGCCAATGAAACAGGCTGCCCGAATGTTGCTCTGCAGTATTTTGGTCCATTCAAGGCGAAGCGCTTGCTTGAGGTGTTCGACACTTTGGTCTTTTTTAGTGCCAACCTTGCTTTCCCAAAATGCTCCAGACACAATAGTCCAACGGATTGGTGTCCGGAGATTTTGGTGGCCATTTTGCGCTGGGAATGAAGCAAGGGACCTCATTTTGTAACCATTCTTGGTTGGCGCCTGTTGGAATGCTCAAAATGTTTGCGTACCCATGGCTTTAATACACCCTCCAGAATATTTTTTCGATAATATTCGGCATTTCTTTTGTTGCCACGTTCGATTAATACGAGTGGACAGCAACCATCGGTTGTTATGGCGGCCCACAACTTCACCATGGCCGGCGCTTGAGTTCTAGTGGCCAAACGAAGGTGCACATTTCCAGCTGACCTTTTTGGCAAGTAAACACGATTATTTTGTTTGCTCACAAACTGCAGGACAACGAATGTTTTCTTATCGCAGGAAACCAAATTCGGCAGTTTACCATTTTCGTTCAAGCGAAGTAACTCTTTAGCTCTTTTGAGTCTATTTTCTTTCTGTTGCGGTGTAAGTTCTTGCACTTTTTGGAATTTCAATGGATTTACCCCGAACTCATTTTTCAACAACATTTGCCCAATGGAATATTGCGATATGTTCAGCTCACGAGCCATTTTTCGGCCACTGCGACACGGGTTTCGATCAAGTCGCTTCTTTACTTTTCGAACCATTTCTGCTGATGTTGCTGTTTTCTTCCATCCATTTCCTTGACGTCGGGCTACGCTACCAGTATTACGGTAACGGGCGATGGCCCGAGACACAAAAGATTTATTTACCTTTAAATGCTGGAGTGATATAACGGTAGCCACTTGTGGTTTTCCAGCCAAATATAAAGGAATCACACTATCACGCATGAATTCCATCAGGAATATTTTTTTTTCTGGAAAATTCTCAACAATATAATAAGCTGTCACTAGACTAATTTTAACAGCTGTCGGACGAGTGGCTTAGAAATGAAGTTAGTTGCAATTTTTTATGTCACGCTGTAATAAGGTGTCCGATATACGAATACTTTTTAATGATTCTGACAAATATCGGGCATGACATCAACACAAAAATGTACCTCCTTATTGTACCATGGCTTCACATTTTTAAGAAATAAATACTTGTTGTATTTTACACACCCCTAAAGTTAAATGACACTTGTGAAACATAAACAAAGCAATGACATTTCTTTGTGAGTCAAGTGTAATTTGAAATTCGCCCAAATAATCAAATTCTAGAATTTTTGATGTGGTCACAACTTTTGATTTGTAATGAAATAGGATCGTTCAAAGTTGTAGTAACTTAAGAAATGGTATGAAGCGAACTTACCCCTAAAGATCCAATTGCCTGAAGACGATGATCATCAAAACCAAACGAAAGTTTCCAACAAAAGTTTCCACCCCTTACTCCAATTTTATTGCTGAGAATGGCACAATTGTTGGAACAGCGAAAGAGGAATGCTTTTGTTGCTGGGAGGAGTGTTTGTGTTTGTGCCAGTCCAGTTGGTTGTGTGATGTTCGATTGGCACTTGTCTAGGTTGAGTGTTTGTTTTGTGGGGGATCGTCTCTATTGTTGGAGGTGTTGTGGCGACGACTAGCTCTGGCTGGTTGTGTGTAACATTGCGGTGTGTTGTCGTTGTTTCGTTCATTTTTTTGTAACAATAAAAGAGAACACTTTGTTTTGCGAAGTGTGCGCTTCTGATCGTCAGCGCGATCGTTGCGTTGAAACAAGAACACACAACATTTTCATGCAAAGAGTTTTTCCCATTTGCACGAACAACAAGTCGCTCATTCGCGTTTGAAACGGCGTTGTGATAGAAACGGTGAACGCGGAAAATCTTTGTTTGCCAATCGAATGAATGCAGCGTGGGGGAAATGTGAAAATTCCGAAACGAAGAAGAAACTAAGAAACGAACAAAGAACAAAAAGTGTTTAATTAATTAAGTCATATAACGGTGCATAAATAAAATAATAAAAACGAAATTAAAATAATGTAATATTTTTAAAATAAAAAAATATTAATTTTCAAATCCACATGTTTTGTGACCTTAAAAATAAAATAACAATACTTTGTGCTAAACATAATTTCCAAAACATAATTAACCAAAGTTCAAAAGTAAAGTAAAGTACTCCACATTTTGTCATGCAATTAAACAATTCTAACAATTTTGTTGTTTGGTTTTTGGTGTTTGTTATGTTCGAGTTGTGCGTCCGTTTTTTAAATTTTGTCTGTTGTGGCAAAAAATGAACGAGAATAATTGGGAAAAACTAAAATGGAAAAGAACAAACTTTGTTACGCTTGAAGGGCGAACATTATAAATTATATTTTTTCGCCATGATTTTCCAAATTTAAATTTTTATTTACCTTTTCCACTGGCATTTCTAGGTTATGTATGTGCGTGTGGTGTAGAATAGAAGAACAATCTGAAGTTAGTCCATGGTCGGTATCATAAAAATAAAAAAAGGTGCGGATTTAAAATACCCTTGCATTTCAATTGATTTATTATTGAAAATATAAAAAAAAAAGTTTGCAAGCAGAACCATAAGTTTCTTAAATTGTTAAATTTTGTAATATTGTAAAATCCTCAGTTCGTAGTGAAAGAATGTTTTATACGGTTCCCGATAAAACAAAAAATTTAATTTTTCATTCTTTTCGGCGTAATTTTTTGCCGATTTAGCCATGTTCGTTTGTCTGTCTGTCCCTCTGTTGACATTGCGATAGATTTTGCACCATTAAATATAGAGCTATGACATTTTACATAGATAATTGGGACCAAAACAAAAAAAAAAAAAAAAAAAAAAAAACACATAAATATCTGTCCATTTATGGGTAAAGCTGAAAACCAAATGATGTGGATTTTGGAATATTCCCCCCTCACCAAATAAGCTGTAAATTTATATTCGGATTTTTTGGGTTTTGTATTGCTCCCATATAATTATTATACCCTCCACCATGCTATATTGATTTTAGCTATATTATTCACCGTTTATTTCAAGTTTCGAATTTTAATATGGTAATGACTTTTG
This sequence comes from Musca domestica, assembly GCF_030504385.1. Taxonomy (NCBI): domain Eukaryota; kingdom Metazoa; phylum Arthropoda; class Insecta; order Diptera; family Muscidae; genus Musca; species Musca domestica. The sequence continues at coordinate 2,797,227 of NW_026712219.1, read as the reverse complement.
ACAAACAATGCCCATGTAGGTCCACGTCGTATGGACACCAATACAGGGTTGCCCATATTCGACGGACCCATCTGGCAACGCTATAACTTTTGACAGAGATGTCACATCGCTTAATGACATAGCGCGTTTGAAGCGTCAGTCCAAGCAGATTTTTACCATGAACCAATACACGCCACGCGAGCGCTCTGAAATAGTTGAAATTTAAATTCAACAGAAGAAGTCAATTGTGAAAACTCAACGTGCTTTTAAAACTTTAAAAAAATGTGAGAAGTGTGCCTTCTAAGAACACCATTAAGCGGTTATACGACTGATAAGGCCCTTTCTAATCCGAAGAGGCCATATAAAAGTCGACCAAGGCGATCGGCCGAGAATATCGCTGCCGTACGAGCCAGTGTTGAGAGGTCCCCAAGAACATCCCAAAAACGCCGTTCTCAGCAGTTAGGCATGGCTCGGTCCACTTTACAACGGATTATTCGCATTGATTTGCATTTGTTCCCGTATTTTTGGTATTTTTTGGTATTTTTATATTTGGTATTTTTAAAATTTTAACAGAATTTTTAAGGATTTTATTTCCTAATTTGTTCCAAATGGTAGAGGGTATTCAAAGTTCGGCTCGGCCGAACTTACTGCTTTTTAACTTGTTTTTTTTTGGTATTTTAAAGATTTTTGTTTAAAATTTTCAACCAAATCAATTCCGGTGTTCTGTTGGCAGATTAAATCTTTGCTCGATTAGATTTTAGGTATTTGCTATGTTTTGATTGGTCCATGACATAAGATATAGACATTATATGTGAATTTCAAATATCTGAATTGATCTTGATATGTGTGTCCGTCCTTCCGTTTGTCCATAAATTTTAATCACGCTGCAGGTGGCTCGATCCTCACGAAATTTTGCATGGATGTGGGGTTAAGGCAAAAATAGAAGCCAATTGGGGTTTAATTGCAAAATATTTTGCGGTTTGAATTGTTCCAAAGTCAGAAAACGTTTTTGATTTTGCAGTTGCTCTAGAGGTCACAGTTATAGACTAATCGACTCGGAATTTTCCATGGGCTGGGCAAAAGCCTACTAGTTTGGATGGTCACTGAATAATTTTAAGCGGGAGATTATTAAAATAAAAATTACGAACATTTCCATTAAGCCGCGAATATTTTAAATCCCAGCGAAATCACAATACTTGAAAAGGTAATTTCTGAGCGCCATATTGATGCTTTGATCCAATATATCGATATATAGCAAAATATATAAAATCTCATATAAAAAAGATTGAATTTTTAATTAGGAGTTTTTAGTTATAACTCAAGAACGGCTGGACGGATTGTAACAATTCGGTTGGCAGAAAATAATAAACAATATATGATTTTAACTAGACCAAAAACCTAAAAATTGTTTGGATTTTTCAGTCGTCCTACAGTTCTCAACTAGATAGACCAATAGACATGGATTTTTATAAGGTTGGAGTTAGGGACAGCGTTGAAGCCTAGAAGTTAGGATGATCATCTGATACAATCCAGCTGTTTAAATAGACCACAAAAATACCAAAATCGGCGAAGCCACAAATACATGAAAGACGCACCTCTGACCTTTACATTGATGCTGATTTCATTGACGAATATAGCCAATATCGGAGATACGTGAAGTCATACAGAGGAATGTTAATTTTCAAATACATATTGTTTTGAATACTTATAAACATCATAGCGCCTAAATATAGGATAAATTCTACGAAGATTTACATGACCTCGTGGTTTCGGTCAAAAGGCAAGATAAAACTTTTGCAGGGCTATGTGACATTATTTAAAAAATGAAATGAAGATAAAAATTTCAATATGCACGGAAATTTTTTTGAATTTTTAAAAAAAGTTTCCGAAATTTAAGTATTTGACGTTGTTGAAACATCTGCTTCATCAAATACCGATGTTTTTTAGAGACCATATGTTTTTGGAAGATATTGGTTATAGATCTATGATGATAATTCGAATAGAGATTGGGGGATATCTCATACATCCCCCATGGTTGGGGATGTTTTTTTTTTTAAATCTCCATTCTAGTCAAAAGGGTTTTAGATCTGCAGAAACTTTACCGCAATTGTTTTTCTTGCTTTTAAATATCGTCCCTAATTTTCAACCACTTTAGCTGGAATATCTTTTATTTTTGATTCTTTGTAGGCAAATTAACTCCTCTCAAATAATTTAATGGAGCTTCTAAATATTTGGTTTTCAACGATTTTAGGACCCAAGAAGAAGACTTAGTAAGAAGGCTTCCAAGATGCTTGAAAGTATATTAACAAATCACGCTATAAATCTTGAAAAAGTTTAAAAATGTCTTAAAAATCCGAAATACTTTCATTTCTGCACTTTTTGCATATTTTAAGAAATGAGTTTGAAGAAAATCGGTTACTGATTTCACAATTAATAAGACAATAATATAATACAACAAAATAGCTACGTTATTCCAAATAAAGTGTCAACGCCGTTCTATTATATGCGAATTTTGACATCCTGAAAAGAAACGGAAATTTAAGGAAAATCGTTTCAATAATGATATTAGGTATCAGATGCCTCACATAGCCCACACATACCTCTTTCAAATTTCATCAATATCAGTTCAGAGTAGAATATAGTTGTTCACCAAATTGTTAAGATCAGTCCAAATGATGTGGATTAAGGCCCATATGACCGATATTAGCCTAGAAGCAAGTACTTCAAATTTGATGAAAATCGGTTTAGATTTAGCTATAGCTCCCATATATATGTTTCATTCGATTTGGTAATTAAGCCCCTCACATTCGTAATATGCACTCCACAACAATGATATTTGGTACCAGACCAGAAATACCTCTTTCAAATTTTATCATTATCGTTATCCGATTTCACATTTATTGTGCACCAAATGGAAGATATAAGTTCGAATGAATTGGATTTAGGCCTATACGACCCATCTCAGGCTGTTTCATCCGATTTAGCGTTTATGTCCTTCACATTTGTAATATGCCCTACACAACAATGATATTTGGTGCCAGATATCACAGCTAGAAATACCTTAAATTTTATCGAGCTTGGTTCAGATATGGCTATAGCTTCCATATATGTCTTCATCCTATCTTTCCGTTATTGTGCACCAAATATGTTAAATCAATCCAAATTGGATGGATTTTTTCACATTGAACCAAGTTTTTTCTATTGGTGAGACTCGGTTCTCATACATCTATCGCTGTGATATACAGCGTGAGATGAAGAAAAACTACAACTAACTTCAGACTGCTGTCATTTCTAAGCAACTCGTCCGACAGCTGTTAAAATTATTCCAATTTATTGTTTACAAGCGTACAAAAGCATTTTGGTAAGAATTGTCCAGAAAAAAGTTATTCGTGATGGAATTCAAGCGTGATAGTGTAGTTTTTTTAATCTTTGGCTGGAAAACCACAGGTGGCTATCGTTAGAGCACTTCTGCATTTAAATGTGAATAAATCGTTTGTGTCTCGTACCATCAGTCATTATCGTGATACTGGTAGCGTAGCCCGAAGTCAAGGAAGTGAACGGAAGAAAACAGCAACATTAGCAGAAAAAAACAAAATGATCGTGTTGACTTGCCAAAGAGGTCAGCTGAAAATGTGCAACTTCGGTTGGCCACCAGAACTCAAGCGCCGGCCATGGTGATGGTGTGGGACGCCATAACAACCAATGGTCGATCTCCGCTCGTATTAATCGGTCGTGGCACCAGAATAAGTGCCGAATATTGTCGCGAAAATATTCTGGTTGTATACCAAAGTGTCGATCACCTAAGCAATCGCTTCGCCAGGAATGAGCAAAATACCGCAGAGCAACATTCGGGCAGAGTGTGACGGTTTCATTGGCCGTTTGAAGCCCATAATTCGTGCCAAAGGTGACCAATTCGAACAATTCTAAATGTATTCTAAAAATGTAGGTCCACGTCTTCGTATAGCCCCCATATAACGATACATCCCGATATATGGTATTTTGATGATTTTAGACACATTATTTACCGAAACTATTTCAAATTTGGTATTTGAAGTTCGTAATAGATACTACAGCCTGTGCCAGAAAATTGTACGTGCAGTTCCAGGTCTTCGTATAGCCCGCATATAACGGTACCTCCCGATATTCGCTATTTTAATGATTTTATCGACATTATTCAACGGAATTGTTTCAAATTTGGCGTTTGAAGTTTGTAATAGATACTACAGCCTAAGACAGAAAATTATCCGGGCAGATTCACGCCATCGTATAGCCCCCATATAATGGTTCCTCCCGATATTCGGTATTTTGATGATTTTAGCGTCATTATTCACCGGAATTGTTTCAAATTACGTATTAAGAGTTCGTAATAAGAACTACAGTCAGTGACAGAAAATTTTCTATGTAGGTCCAGGTCTTCGTATATATATCAGTATCTCCCTATATTCGGTATTTTGACTAGTTTAGGTACAATACCAACCGAAATTGTATGTGAAGTCGTATTTGAGTTTCGTAATGAATGCTATAGCCTGTGACAGAAAATTGTCTATGCTGGTTCAGGTCTTCGCACATCTCCGATATAACGGTACCTCCCTATATACGATATTTTGATGATTTTAGCTATATTATAAATAGATTTTTTTTCAAGTTTCGCATTTGAATATTCTAATAGCTTATGACAAAGTTGCCTATGCATGTCCACATCGTCGTATAGACCCTAATATACGGCTACATTTGGCATTTTAAAGATTTTAACAGAATTTTTAACGGATTTTATTTCTTTGAACATTGGTAAATTTGTACCAAGTGGTGGAGGGTATTCAAAGTTCAGCATGACCGAACTTAAAGCTTCTTTACTTATTTGCTTTTAAATAAATAAAATAAAAAAGAAAAAAAAAAAACGCAAAAATTATTGGGTTTGACTTTGTTGCAGTTTTTTTATACCACCCTGTATATTTTTGAATATTATCCTTCTAGATACCATGTAGGGTATCATATAGTCGGCTTAGCCCAGACCAGCCCAGCCCGACCCGAATTTTGACCTTACTTTCCTGGTTTTTACTTTCCGTTGCAAAAAATCATTATCTAGCTGATAAATTTCAGAAATAGTTATGGAACTCAGAATCTAAAGTTTGTTTTCTTAATAAATATGAAAGTGGACCAAAGACTGTAAATTTAATGATAATGGAAGACGAAATTTTTTTTTTTTTTTTTTTTTTTTGAGTTTTGCCTTGTTGAAATTATTTTTTTATCCCGCTGAAGATTTAAGTTAAACTACGCCATAAAATACCAAAGATATCTATAGTTTTTATGTTTACAATAATACATTAAGGTTTAAGTTAAAAAAAGTTAAAATTTATTCGAATGTCTTATTGAAAAGTGAGCCAGTGGGTCTTGGGAAATACCTTTGAACCTTGAACTGTGAGCCTTGGGTTCATAAAATTATGTAAATTATAGGTATATTTTTTAACCTAGAGGGATATAGAGGGGGAAACTTTTTAAATTTATTTCATTCGAATGAGAAAGTCTAAGTCTGCAAATGATTAAGTATTTTAGTCTTTCTCATCGTCTATGGTAGAATTTTAGCATTTTTATTTTGGGCTATATACATTGCATCATAGAATTGGTAATAATTTCATGAAACAAATGACCTCAACAGTTTATTTAAGCATCCATCAGTATCATGTGAAGCTGTCATTAGCTAAATTTGTTAAAATTGTTAGAGATTTGATAAATTTGATGCATGATATATACAATATTAAAAAAAAAACAAATATTTATCAAATGACCCAAGAAAATTAATGATTCTAATATGCAAAAAATGCTAACAAATCCTAGTGTTGATTGTTCTTCCCACACCTAAAATTTTTAATGAAACAAAAACAATCCCAAAAAAAGAAATAACCTGTCTTGTTGTCGCTAAATTTTTCAATGTTTATATTTGACAGTTTGTCTTTACAATATTTTTAGTAGCGATTTAAAACTAGAACTCTAGAGAAGCATGAGTCGGTTATGCTAGTGGACAAGTTAAAAAAATCTTTAAAGCAGTTGCAGCTAAAAAAGTTGCAACAAAAAAATATTTGTCAAACCATCGACAAAATAAAAACCACACAATAATTAACATTACAACACACACCTACATTGAACATTATAAGAAAATGAAATTTTCTTAGATACCGTTAAAATATAAAAAAAATATTAATAATAAAAAAAGAAATTTTCGAACTGCAATGTAAATATAGCAAAAAACACACACATACAACAAGTGCATGAAGTGAAACAAAAGACTTAAGCAACAAACGTGATTCTGGCTGGCTTAGAAGACGACGATATACAGCTAACCAACAACAACAACAGCAAGAGCCACAACAACCATCATCTAAGCAAGCTAGCAACCAACGAATCATCCAACCAAGCAAACAATTCACTAAGCCTGCAAATGTAAACATAACCACAAAACTATAACAAAAGCCTCCTCCACCCCCCCAAACCAGAGTAAAATAACATCATCGTAAGCATTATCATCATCGCTACCACCTCCACCAACAGCACCACAACAACGACGACGATTAGTGGCAGCAGCAGCAATCGCTCCGTACACTGAGCCACACTAATTCGAAACCCACCTAAACTGGAGTAAACCAAGTTAAACATAACAAACAATTAATTAGTGCATAAACTTACAAATAATTAACTGCCGTTAAATTTAACTCTTACGCCTCTGCCTTGGTGTGCAGCCAGCCCGCCGTTGCTGGCCCATCGAATTGCCCAAATGTAAGCGCACTACACAATGATTTCGTTTTTTCGAACATTCACTTTTTTATTTTTTTGTTTGGTTCGGTCCGTCGATGTGAAATTGAAGACGAGTGCAGATAAGAGAAAAACATGTAGTTTTGAAAAATTGGATGATTCGAATTGTAACCTGCTCTATAGGCAGCCATAATTTTTAGACAAGAGTTGAACACTTGTATCTTCAATCGGGGAAAGATTTTTTCAGAGGTTTCCTTCGGATAGTAGGCCGTTCGATAGACAATTATTCGGGTAGATATGTTGTCTTCTTATGGAAAACGAAGAGGTCTTTCCCTTGAAGAGAATAATATCTTCTCAAAGAAGAGCAGGAGATCTTCTCAAAAAAGAGCAGAAGATCTTCTCATAGAAGAGCAGAAGGTCTTCTCATAGAATAGCAGAAGGTTTTCTCATAGAAGAGCGGATGAAGGTCTTCTCAGAAAAGAGCAGAAGAAGAGAATAAGGTCTTCACATAGAAATACAATAGTTCTTCTCATAGAAGTGAATAAGGTCTTCACATAGATATGCAGTAGTTATTCTCATAGAAGAGCAGAAGGTCTTCTCATAGAAGAGTCGAAGGTCTTCTCATAGAAGAGTCGAAGGTCTTCTCATAGAAGAGCAGAAGGTCTTCTCATAGAAGAGTCGAAGGTCTTCTCATAGAAGAGTGGAAGGTCTTCTCATAGAAGAGTCGAATGTCTTCTCATAGAAGAGTCGAAGGTCTTCTCATAGAAGAGTCGAAGGTCTTCTCATAGAAGAGTCGAAGGTCTTCTCATAGAAGAGTCGAAGTGCTTCTCATAGAAAAGCAGAAGCTCTTCTCACAAAAGAGCAGAAGCTCTTCTCACAAAAGAGCAGAAGCTCTTCTCACAAAAGAGCAGAAGCTCTTCTCACAAAAGAGCAGAAGCTCTTCTCACAAAAGAGCAGAAGCTCTTCTCACAAAGGAGCAGAAGCTCTTCTCACAAAAGAGCAGAAGCTCTTCTCATAGAAAAGCAGAAGCTCTTCTCACAAAAGAGCAGAAGCTCTTCTCACAAAAGAGCAGAAGCTCTTCTCATAGAAGAGCAGAAGCTCTTCTCACAAAAGAGCAGAAGCTCTTCTCATAGAAGAGCAGAAGGTCTTCTCATAGAAGAGCAGAAGGTCTTCTCATAGAAAAGCAGAAGGTCTTCTCATAGAAGAGCAGAAGGTCTTCTCATAGGAGAGCAGAAGGTCGTCTCATAGAAGAGCAGAAGGTCTTCTCATAGAAGAGCAGAAGGTCTTCTCATAGAAGAGCAGAAGGTCTTCTCATAGAAGAGCAGAAGGTCTTCTCATAGAAGAGCAGAAGGTCTTCTCATAGAAGAGCAGAAGGTCTTCTCATAGAAGAGCAGAAGGTCTTCTCATAGAAGAGCAGAAGGTCTTCTCATAGAAGAGCAGAAGGTCTTCTCATAAAAGAGCAGAAGGTCTTCTCATAAAAGAGCAGAAGGTCTTCTCGTAGAAGAGCAGAAGGTCTTCTCATAGAAGAGCAGAAGGTCTTCTCATAGAAGAGCAGAAGGTCTTCTCATAGAAGAGCAGAAGGTCTTCTCATAGAAGAGCAGAAGGTCTTCTCATAGAAGAGCAGAAGGTCTTCTCATAGAAGAGCAGAAGGTCTTCTCATAGAAGAGCAGAAGGTCTTCTCATAGAAGAGCAGAAGGTCTTCTCATAGAAGAGCAGAAGGTCTTCTCATAGAAGAGCAGAAGGTCTTCTCATAGAAGAGCAGAAGGTCTTCTCATAGAAGAGCAGAAGGTCTTCTCATAGAAGAGCAGAAGGTCTTCTCATAGAAGAGCAGAAGGTCTTCTCATAGAAGAGCAGAAGGTCTTCTCATAGAATAGAATAGAATACGAGAATGTTTCTCATGGAAGAGCAGAAGGTCTTCTCATAGAATAGAATACGAGAATGTTTCTCATGGAAGAGAAGAGAAAATGGTCTTCTCATGGGAGGTAAGACGAGATGATATTCTTATAAAAGGTAAGGAGAAAAGAAGAAAGTTGAAGATAATAAGAAGGTCTTCTCGTAATAATGAAGAAGAAGAATGTCTTCTCGTTGAAAAAAGAGTGTCTTTTGAAAGATGAGAGGAATGGTTTGAATAGAAGATAAGAAGGTGTTCTAAGAAAATGACGAGTTAAAGAAAAACGTCCAGAAAGGTTTCTCTTTAGACCATCAGAAGGTCTCCTCTCTCAGAGGGTCTTGTCATAGCAGTACCGATGGTCTTTCATAAGAGCATTATAGTATCTTCTCTAGAAGACCTGAAGGTCTTGTCATAGAAGGGTTTAAGATATTGTCAAGAAAGGCCAGGAGGTTAATTCATAGAAGACCTATTAATAGAATATCATTTCGAGGTCCTGCGTAAATTGAATTTACATATCCTTCAGAGCTTTTCTAGTTACAGAAGACCCCTCCTCTATTCATGGAAGATCCTGCAGACCTCTTCTGTACATAAAATTTCACTCGGACGTCATCTATAGTTATTAGACACCACCTCCATCCTCTGGTGCAGAGTAAAGGCATAGTCCACATTGCCAATCATAAATTTTCAAAACAAAATTCTTCAACATTTTCAGATTCCTGAGGCGAAAATATGGCAAAATGTCTTGGAATGTTGGCAAATTATTTGGAAATTAATAACAACAACTGCTCAACAGCAATCACAAAATCAATGAGCGAGGAGGCCGCATCAGATATCAGCAACAAAAACAACAACCCCAATAATAATGATGTTCATGCTGATGTCTATTGACCAATAAATTCCAAAAGAGGCTAATTAAAACTGCATTAAGAAGACGGCAAACGTCAGGTGCTGCAAAAATAATAACATTCGAACAGCAAAAACAACAACACCGAACACTGCCAACGAAAGTGTAACGTTTTACTTTTCGTTTCGTTGCGAATACAAACACCAACAACAAAAACACTTCAATGCTTGCCGAAAGCCCCACCTCCTGGAAAACAACACGAAAAGCGAAACATTGTAGAATGTGTTCAAACATTGGCTTGATTTTGATTTTATTAATCGCTTTATTTGGTCCATGTTTTTACAACGTCAATTGCCTGCAACAGCAGCAGCAGCAGCAGCAACAACAACAACAACATCAAAATAGTACTACAACAACAAATAAACTCACAAGTGCCGGACTGCAAGGTGGTCATCATCATCACCATCCGCATGGAGTAAATATTTCGACTGATGACGTCGCCGACGATGACGACGGCGATGTGGGTGATTTTGAAAACAATTCATGGCACGCTTCGAATACCACACACCAACCTCATGCGGCTTCGGACGAAAGCTCAAGCGCAACGGGCGGTGGCCACTTTATTGATATAACACGGAAACACCAAATCCACTACAACGGCCAGTTGGTAAGTGATATTCATTTTTCATTTTTTTTGAGTTTTCTTTTCTCTGTTGTTATTTTTTTTTTTTGGAGAGCTAGCTTATTTTAATAACATTTCTTAATTTTTATGAGTTGGAAGTTTTGAGGGTAATTTAAATATTCTTGCGTTTTAAATTTAGTTAACTAATTAGGCAACATTCAAAATGTTTCGTATTTTGGAAAAAAGTGTGTGGTCATAAATTACACAAGATTAGGTTGTTGTAAAAGATAAACGACCTTCAATTTTCAAAATTCCTCACAGATAGTAAATGTTAAAAAGTATTTCATAGATGGAAGCCTACGGAAACGTCTTACATTGATATTAGATATTCGAGGCGGCCTATTGTAGATATAGGGCCTTCAAATAGATTTCTGTTAAAAAAAAAAAAAAAAAAACAAAATATCAGCAACATGTCTTCTATAATTTATAAAGCGTTTTCAGTACACCAGAATCATTTCTCATAGCAGACCGATAGGATTTCTTCTACTTCTTCAGAAAGACTAGAATCTTTCGCTTTGGCTTTGAACAGACAACATTCTTATAGAAGACAATAGTTCTTCTAATCGAGGCGTGGTAACCTGAAGAATTTATTTAATAAAGACAAAAGGGTTCTTTAACGGAACTTCTCAATAAGACTCGTAGGTCCCCCTTTAGGGGGAAGGAATAAATTCTCAGAAGTCCAGAGTCACATAGAAAAACCGGAGGTCTTTCTCTCATGGAAGACCATCGAAGAGCAGAATGTTTTCTCGTTGCAGAGGAGAAGGTCTTCTCCTCGAAAAGCACAAGGTCTTCTCTTCGCAGAGAAGAGGGTATTCTCATCGACGAGAATAAGGTCCTTCCATCGATTATAGAAAGGCCTTATCATCGATGTTGAGAAGATCCTTTATAAGATTGTCGCCTAAACATCGAAAAGAAGGTTTTCTCATCGACGGGGAGACGGTTCTCCCATCAAGGAGTAAAAGTTTTTATCATCGAAAAGAAGAAGGTCTCCTTACTGCAGAGAAGAAGGTCTTCCTATCGCAGTAAAAAAAGTCTTCTCATCGAAGAGAAAAAGGTCTCCTCAACGAAGAACAGAAGGTATTCTCATTGAAGGTCTTCTCGTCTTCTCATCGAAGAGAAGAAGGGTTTTTCATCGAAGAGAAGAAGGTCTTCTCATCGAAGAGAAGGAGGTATTCTCATCGAAGAGAAGAAGGTATTCTCATCGAAGAGCAGAAGGTCTTTTCGTCGAAGAGAAGAAGGTCTTCTCATCGAAGAGAAGAAGGTCTTTTCACCGCAGAGAAGAAGGTCTTCTCATCGCAGAGATGAAGGTCTTCTCATCGCAGAGATGAAGGTCTTTCCACCAAAGAGAAAAAGGTATTTTCATCGCAGAGAAGAAGGCCTTCTCATCGAAGAGAAAAAGGTCTTCTCATCGCAGAGAAGAAGGTATTCTCATCGAAGTGTGGAAGGACTTCTCATAAAAGGGAAGAAGGTCTTCTCATCGATGAGTAGAAGGTCTTCTCATCGAAGAGAAGAAGGTCTTTTCATCGAAGAGAAGAAGGTATTCTCATCGAAGAGAAGAAAGTATTCTCATCGCACGGAAGAAAAAGAGGCATCTCACCTCAATGAAGGAGGTTTTCTCATGGAAGAAAAAAAGATCATCACGACGAAGAGAAAAGAACGTTTTCTTTCCAAAGAGAAGAATGTCTTCTCGTTGAAGAAAAGGAAGTCTTCTCGTTGAAGAGAAGGAGGTCTTCTCGTAGAAGACCTTTCATCGAAAAGGGGAAGGTCTTTTCATCGAAAAGAGGGAGGTCTTTTCAACGAAAAGAGGAAGGTCTTCTCAGAGGTATGTCTACTTATCGTAAAAAAGAAAGCCTTCTCACAAAAGACAAAAATGACATCCTGTAGAAGAACTGAGAGTCTTCTTATAGATGAACAGCCAGAAGGTCTTCTCATAGAAGACAAGAATTTTTATTGCACACCATAAAGTCTTTTAATAGAAGATCTGAAGGTCTTTTTACAGAAATACAGATGGACTTTTCAGAGAATACCGTAAAGTCATTTGACAGAATATGGAAGGTCTTCTCAGAAAAGACTAGAAGGTGTTGTCTTTAAAAAACAGAAGGTATCTACTTTATATGACAAGGAAGCGCTCACCTAGAAGAACCAAATGCCCTTGCTTCTCACAGAAGGACAGAAGATAAAGCAGGTTTTATCAAAGAAGACCAGAATATCGTCTCCCAGAAGAAATACCAAAACATTTTCTCTTTGCAAATAAAAAGGCTTTCCATACAAAACTCTAAATTTTTCCCATACCAGGTGGTCTTCTCACACAAAAGCAGAATGTCTACATACGAAAGATCAGAAAGATTTTCTCATGCAATATCAGAACGTCTCCTATTGGAATATTGGGAAATCTTTCCACGGAAGACCAAAAAGTTTTCCACACCAGATCAAAATATCTTCTTATAGGAGAACAGACTATTTGATAGCTTTTTTATTGACCTGTTAAAGAAATGCTATAAATTATAATACATCTCCAGTCTCGCTATTTGCGTGATCTGTCTCAATAAGTCTGTGTTTCATGAATTCAAATGTTTTTTTTTTTTTAACTTAAAGCCATGTCCATAAAAAACTCTCATTGTTTCGATTTGTTATTCACCCAAGAATGTATATCCCTGCTTTTTGAATAACGTTTAATTTGAAACTCATGTAAATTACTCACATTCGAGCTCAAGTGATCATATTAAAAGACTACAAATCAATCAAACTATTTGAAATATGTATTGAATGAGGAGAGCGCCACACAACATAACATTGTCAGTCAGTCAGTCGGTCGGTTAGCCAGGCACCCAGTCGAGCCTCTGTGCTCACCATCACGACTGGCTGGCTGCACAACTGACTGTCAATGATGCAAATCAGATGCCAATACCAGTCAGGCAATCTGACTCACGTGCCACCGCAATTTAACATAGATTTCCATTTGTCTCCCCCCAACAATGCGTCCAAAGAGCGGAGCCACAGAGGTTGAATATCTATGCCACCAATCGAACATAGATATTGTAACAAAAACAAATAACACGATCAAAGATTTCAATAGAGCAAAGATCATGAAAAGAGTTTTTGTTTTGCAGCATGACAATGTAAGTGCTAAAAGTGGGTAGGTACCGAAACGAGGTTCGAAATCGGAAGTTTATTAGTATGGACTGTGTTCATGGAATATTGGGTATAATTTGGCTAGTTTGGGATAATTATTGTACATTGAATATTTTTGAATAAATAACATTTACAAATAAAATTTTTAGTTTTGTTACGAAGATGGTTCCATATTCTTACTACTACAAATAATAATCGTGGATTTCAAAAACTCCGAAATAGCTTGTAACACAATTTTCTATACCCCCTCATATGTGAAAAATAATTTTTTTATTGTTTTAGAAAAAAAATCTATGTTAGGGTTCTGTTGGCACACCCTAGAGACATTTGAACGTCAGGGTTAAGTGCAAAAATTTCAACAGTTTTCTGCATTTTTAATTCTTCGATTGTTTGCAATAAAATAAAAATGGAAATATAATTCAAAATAATTTTGTATTGTTATCTTGACAAATACTGAATAATTAAATTAAAAACTCTGAATTGAGGTGTTGCATTTAATGACAATATAATTATTGGTTTATTGGAATTACTCAACACTGTTAATAACGATACTAAAGAGGACTAAAATTGATTGGACCTGAAAATAGCATTTTTAAAGTCGGTACTATAAAAAGTTTTTTGTTGGGTTAGAAAAGCTTTTTTCGAGGATATATTTTCATTTAAGATCTGAATTTCTTATAACGGAGCAGAAGAACGTCATCTCATAGAAGAAAATAGGGTTTTCTTCCGAACTAGGATAAAATCTATTGTAGAAGACCACACGAAAGTCATCTTAATAAAATGGACCAAAATGCCCCTTACAAGAAGCCCAAGGTCGTCCCATAAAATGCCAAAACTGTCTTACTATTAAAAATAACATTGCTTTCTAACTCAAAACTAATAGTTGATCTCATAGAGGACCAATAGCTTATCTAATTGTGGGGCTGAAGGTCTCCTCAAAAAAAATCTTACACAATGCCAGGCGTCCTGCACATGAAAGACCGAAGCAGAGAGAATTGGTTGGGCTTTATTTTAAACGTCGGAAGGTTTCTTCATCAAAAGACTGGGAAGTATTTCGAGAACTTCGCGCAAAAGATTACAGAATCGTCTGATAAATAGACAAAGGCTTTTGCAAAAGGCCTTCTCATAGAAAAGCAAAGGTCATCTCAAAGAGGACCAGAAAGTCTTTTCATAGAAGAACAGAAGGTCTTCTCATCGAAATCCAAAAAGTGTTTTCACAGAAGGCTAGAAGGACTTTGCACAGATGCGAAGAAAATCTACTTACAGATGATCCCCTTAGAAGACCACAAGGTTTTCTCTAGATGAGAGAAAAGTCTTCTCTTGAGGAACAAAAGGTCTTATTTCGAGGAGAGCAAAAGGACTTCTCATAGAAAAGCAACAGGCCTTCTCATGGAAGAGCAATAGGTCTTCTCAAAAAAGATCAACAATTCTTCTCATAGAGCCGAAGGTCTTCTCGAAGAACAGCTTAAGGTCTTCTCGAAGAAGAGCTTAAGGTCTTCTCGAAGAAGAGCTTAAGGTCTTCTCGAAGATGAGCTTAAGGTCTTCTCGAAGATGAGCTTAAGGTCTTCTCGAAGAAGAGCTTAAGGTCTTCTCGAAGAAGAGCTTAAGGTCTTCTCGAAGAAGAGCAAAAGGTCTTCTCGTAGAAGAGCAAAAGGTCTTCTCGAAGAAGAGCTTAAGGTCTTTTCGAAGAAGAGCTTAAGGTCTTCTCGAAGAAGAGCTTAAGGTCTTCTCGAAGAAGAGCTTAAGGTCTTCTCGAAGAAGAGCTTAAGGTCTTCTCGAAGAAGAGCTTAAGGTCTTCTCGAAGAAGAGCTGAAGGCCTTCTCCAAGAAGCCCTAGAAGACTTCTTATAGAAGAGCTGAAGGCCTTCTCCTAGAAGACCTAGAAGTCTTCTTTTAAAAGGTTTAATGGTCTTCTTTTAGAAGGCCTCGAAGTTTTCTCATTTGAAGACCTGAAAGTCTTCTCAAGGAGAAGACCTGGAAGTATTCTCATAGAAGACCTGGAGATCTTCCCATAGAAGACCTGGAGGTCTTCCCACAGAAGACCTGGATGTCTCTCCATAGAAGACCTAGAGATATTCTCACAGAATACCTGGAGATCCACAGACCTGGAGGTTTTCCCACAGAAGATCTGGAGATTTTCCCAGAGAAGACCTGGATGTCTTCCCAAAAAAGACCTGGAGGTCTTCCCACAGTAGGTCTTCCCTGGAGGTCTTCTCATAGAAAAACTGGAGCTCTTCCCATAGAAGACCTGGACGTCTTCCCATAGAAGACCTGGATGACTTCCCATAGAAGTCCTTGACGCCTTCCCATAGAAGATCTGGACGTCCTCCCATAGCAGATCTGGAGGTCTTCCCATAGAAGTTATTTTATAGAAAACCTGGACCTCTCTTGATAGAAAACCAAAATGTCTTCTCTTAATTTCTGACTATTCCATATTTCTATCATCGCTATAACTAAGGTGGAAGTGGGTTATATCGCTCCACTCCTTCTTCTTCAATTTTCAAAATTTTCTACTACCATGTTCATTATAGGAAGCGAAGTGAGTATCCTCTGTTAAACAAACCTCATACTTCGTATTAATTGTATCACGCTTATGTCAGGTGCGAAAATGTCCTCACAAAAAGTCGTGCTAATAATTGTAATACTAACAATAAAAATAGTTACAATAATATTTTTTTATTATTGTTATAATTCAGATAATTAACAACAGCGACTACAACCTACTCAACAATATCTGAATTATGGGCAACAGAAAATTATCAGCAAATATCTTCAACTTAAAACCATTCATTACCCCACGTCTCAACGCCACTGCTACTTGAGTTGCAATTAAATCGCAATCATTTCTTTCTTATCGATTCCGATTTTAATGTAATGTCTTAATTGCAATCGAAGACTGATAGAGTCATTGTGACACACCGTCAAATAGTCAATCCACTAGAAAATCAATTGACCAGATTGCGCTTGTTGACAATTATTTTGCCATGGCACTTCAGAACTATTGACCATTCCGCACACGTGTCGTGTCGTATCGTTGCTGGCAAACTGGCTATGTCGTCTTGTGTATAAAGTGCAATATTTCCATTCACGTTTGCTTTTATTTTCCAGTTTTATTCTCACTAGCACCGTCTAATGATGCCTAGTATTATTATCAGTATTTTTGCTATTATTGTTTATTGTTATTGTTTATTTGTTTGTTAAACGATTGATAGATTGCGTTTCAATTGAACGCCATCGCCATCATCTTCATCCTACACCGCCGAGAGAGATATTGATTGCAACAAATTGTCGGTTGCAAATGGACCATAGCAAATGCATAACAAATACTTTTGCCCGGGGTCGAAGTTGTGATTTGTGATTGCGCTGTACACTTTTTTTAAATCAATTATTAATTGTTAATAAAAAGTTATTGCTGAACTGGTTACTTAACTCGGGCAATAAATAATAAAATGTGGCGGAAGCTATCTAATGCAAAAGACAATGCAAATGCAACACGTTGTTTAGAATCGCTCATATGCAAACACCGGCGAAATATGGGTGATGAGAGTGGGTTGGTGTGACTAAAACTAAAATTGTATTAAACAGACCAAAGGATACTGAATTCCAGCATAATTAAATAAGTATTCTATGTCGATTTAGCGATGTCCGTCCGTCTATCCATCTGAGGAAATCACTCCAGTTTACGAACGAATTGAAGTAGGTTGATAAAATTTTACTCAAATGTATATTATGTCTGCAGTACCTTTGGTATTGAAAATGGGTCACCTTTTTGCATAGGTCCCATATAATGGTACCTCCCTGTTTTCGGTATTTTGGTGATTTAAGCGACATTATTCATCGGAATAGTATACAATTTCGTATTTAAAGTTCCAAATGGGTGCTTCAGTCAATGAACGAAAATTGTCTGTGCAGGTCCAAGCCTTTCTATAGCCCTTCACAATGGTACCTCGTATTAGATACATGAAAATTGTCTTCTAGAGGTCCTCTCTCTCGTATAGAAAATCCGGAGATCCTCTCTCTCGTATAGAAAATCCGGAGGTCCTCTCTCTCGTATAGAAGAGCTAGAGGTCCTCTATCTCGTATAGAAGAGCTGGAGGTCCTCTATCTCGTATAGAAGAGCTGGAGGTCCTCTATCTCGTATAGAAGAGCTGGAGGTCCTCTATCTCGTATAAAAGTGCTGGAGGTCCTCTGTCTCGTATAGAAGAGCTGAAGGTCCTCTATCTCGTATAGAAGAGCTGGATGTCCTCTATTTCGTATAGAAGAGCTGAAGATGCTCTATCTCGTATAGAAGAGCTGAAGGTCCTCTATCTCGTATAGAAGAGCTGGAGGTCCTCTCCCTCGTATAAAAGAGCTGGATGTCCTCTATTTCGTGTACTAGACCTGTAGGAACTCTACCTCATTAAGGAGACTTGGAGGTCGTACAGGTCCTTTATCTCTTTTAGAGGACTTTTTAGTCCTCTATCTCGTGCAGAGGACATTCTAGTCCTTTATCTCGTATAGATGACTTTTGAGTCATCTAGCTTCTATAAAGGACTTTTCGGTCATCTATCTCCTATAAGGACTTTTAAGTCATTAATCTCCTATAGAGAACCTTTAAGGTTCCTTATCTCGTATATTTGACCCCTAAGACACGTATTGAAGATCTGAAAATACCTTATCTCATAAAAAGGATCTTTTAGTGCTCTAACACGTATAGAAGACCTGGAGAGCTCTTATCTCATATTAAGACCTCGTATAGTATACCTGGAAATCCATTATCATGCATAGAGGACCTCGAGGTCCTTCACCCTCCTTATCTCGTAAATAGGATTTTGAGGTCCGTTATTTTGTGCAGAAAACCTGGGTATGCTCTATCTCGTATGAAAGACCCTAATGTAGCAAATCTGGTAACCCAGGTAGAAGACATGGAGGTACCTTCTCTCGTATAGAATACCTGAATATATATCGGCCATTGCGACGCGGGTTTCGATTAAGTCGCTTATTTACTTTCCGAACCATTTCTTCTGATGTTGCTGTTTTCTTCCGTCCACTTCCTTGACGTCGGGCTACGCTGCCAGTATCACAAAAGATTTATTCACATTTAAATGCTTTCCAGCCAAATATAAAAAATCACACTGTCACGCTTGAATTCCATCACGAATAGCATTTTTCTGGAAAATGCTCACCAAAATACTTTTGTAAGCTTGTAAACAATATAATGAGCTGTCACTGGAGTAATTTTTAAAAGCTGTCCGGCGAGTGGCTTAGAAATGACTGCAGTCTGAAGTTGGTTGCAGTTTTTTCATCTCACCCTGTACTTTAATACACGTGCATCAATTTGTAATACCAAGAATGCAACATTGCCTTGTGTTTGTATCCCTAATTCCGTAAGCTGTCTTCCTGAGCTTCAAGAGTAAGGAAGTACATAGAATTATGACAAATTTTGATATCAGCAGAAAACAATAGAAGATGAGTTCCAAGACTAGAATTGAGATACAAGTTATCACACATATACTACTGAACTGCATGGAAAGGTCGTTGTGCATTGAAAATGCATAATTTTTTGTTGATTCCAAAGAAAACATATGTTTGACAATAAAATATGCACGTTCAGCAAGTATCATGACAAGGCAAATCATATCTCCTTTAAACGTTTCTTTTCGAGGCAATATTGAATAACTGAATTTCAGTTTTTTTTGGTTTGAGTCGGTTAAATATTCTGAGATTCCAATTTCATGCAAAAAATCACTTAATTTTCATTTTTGATGGATGGTTGGCCTGACAGGCAGACAGTCAGAAGCTACTATCAACAATAAGCTGCTAACGACATTAAGCGATTTTTTTGTTTATTTTCATTTTCATGACGGAATGTTTATGTTTTGAGTCATTGACATGAAAATCACTTCGAGCCGGTCATTTTGCTAACTGGCTCGCAGGTTTTGTGTCTCTCTTTTTTTTGCGGCAATTCAATTACTGTTCTTAATTTAATTTTGTAAAACCAAGTATTATTTATTGTAGTTTTGTTCGAAAGAGTAAAAAAAATAAATTAAAAATGATAAACATGCAAAAAATAAAAACAAAATTAAATCGTACGATAATCACCTGTTCGTTGTGATGGCAAGCAATATATTCTCAAATGTGTCCAGTAATGAAATATTGTTTCGCTTTGCGTATTCAAGCAATTATTATGGGTCAAGACTTTTTTCTACCCTAATCGCAACTGGTTTTGGATGCAGTAGTTTATACACATTATTAGTTACAGATTTATGTGTCGCATTTAACAGCTCACCATTTCAAGCATGACACCCTAACCCCATTATCTGGTTCTAAGCTATCAAAGTAAAATACTAGGCCAATTAATAAATGGTATCAGCATTAAGTTTTCACACATCAAAACATTGACATCGATGTCAGCTTCTTTAATAAAACATATATTCTGGGCTCTTGGGAAGACCTTGAGGCCCCTTGGGACCAGTAGAAAACGTTTAAAAAAGATATTGCCCTTTAGAAGATCCAAAAAGACCTCGTTTTTGATCCTGGGGGATCTTCTCGAATAGAAAAAAAGATCCATCTTTAATAGAAGCCTTGGAGGTCTTCTATCTCATATAAAAGAGCTTCTATCTCCTATAGAGGACCTGGAGGTCTTCTAGCTCGCATAGAAGACCTGGAGATATTCTATCTATATCGTATAGAAGAGCTTGGAGCTGTTCTATCTCGTATATAAGAGCTTGGAGCTCTTCTATCTCTTATTGAAGAGCTTGGAACTCTTCTATCTCGTATAGAGGAGTTTGGAGCTCTTCTATCTCGTATAGAGGAGTTTGGAGCTCTTCTATCTCGTATAGAAGAGCTTGAAGCTTTTCTATCTCGTATAAAGGAGCTTGGAGCTCTTCTATCTCGTACAGAAGAGCTTGGAGCTCTTCTATCTCGTACAGAAGAGCTTGGAGCTCTTCTATCTCGTACAGAAGAGCTTGGAGCTCTTCTATCTCGTACAGAAGAGCTTGGAGCTCTTCTATCTCGTACAGAAGAGCTTGGGGGTCTTCTATCTCGTATAGAAGAGCTTGGAGCTCTTCTACCTCGTATAGAAGAGCTTGGAGCTCTTCTATCTCGTATAGAAGAGCTTGGAGCTCTTCTATATAGAAGAGCTTGAGAGAGTATAGAAGAGGTTGGAGCTCTTCTATCTCGTATAGAAGAGCTTGGAGCTCTTCTTTCTCGTATAGAAGAGCTTGGAGCTCTTCTTTCTCGTATAGAAGAGCTTGGAGCTCTTCTTTCTCGTATAGAAGAGCTTGGAGCTCTTCTTTCTCGTATGGAAGAGCTTGGAGCTCTTCTTTCTCGTATAGAAGAGCTGGAGATCTTCTTTCTCGTATAGAAGAGTTGGAGCTCTTCTTTCTCGTATAGAAGAGTTGGAGCTATTCTTTCTCGTATAGAAGAGTTGGAGCTCTTCTATCTCGTATAGAAGAGCTTGGGGGTCTTCTCTCTTGTATAGAAGAGCTTGGGGGTCTTCTATCTCGTATAGAAGAGCTTGGGGGTCTTCTATCTCGTATAGAAGACCTGGAGGTATTTTCTATCTCCTAGAGGAGAGCTGGAGGTTTTCTCTCTCGTATAGAAGACCTGGAGATCTATCATATAGAAGACCTTGTGAGGCTTCAATTTCATATAGAAGACCTGAACTGTCGTATATTCCCTATAGAAGACCCTTAAGGCCTTCTACTTCATATACGATTTCCATCTCGTATATAGATCTTTTATCTCAAAATGTATTTTTAAAACACTTTTGAATTTTTGTCTGAAAGGGCTGATGTGTTTCCTACGTATACAAGACCATGATTTTATATAGCCTGGATACCTTCTTTCTTCTATAGAAGGCCTGATGGGACTTTTATATGGTATAGAAGACCTGGAGGGCTTCTATAGGGTTTTTAAGGCCTGGAGAACTTCTATCTGGTATTGAAGGCCTGGAGAACTTCTATCTGGTGTTGAAGGCCTGGAGTGATTCTATCTGGTGTAGAAGGCTTAGAGGTCTTTTATATCATATAGAAGTCCTGAAGGTTTTCTATTTTCTATACGATTTCCGTCGGGTATATAGGTCTTCTATCTTGTTCTGCATTATGTAAAATTTATTTTAAAATAACTTTTCCATTTTTGTCTGACATTTTTCATAATTGAGTAATTTTTTTGGGCTTCGATACCTCTGCCAGTTTTAGTCACAGTTACACTTTGATTTTAAAGTGGTTAATGATAACCCCCTGAACAACCAAATCCAATTTATGCCGACACTCCGTTTTTATTTTAACAACCCGGCGGTTAGCACAACGTTTATTACATAACGATTATAATTTGAATATTTTTTGGTCGAACACCACAACAAAAACAATGAGCATGAAAGCATTAAATAATTTCACTTAATTTCTTTAATATGCTTACAAAAAAAAAAAATCACCCCCGACAATTTTTGTTGCTGTTGTTTTTTTTCGCTACTCCAGTTTGCTCAAATTATCCAAAAACAATGGAAAACTGGTAAAGAAGACTTCATGTTTAGACAAATTATTATGTGAAATACAACATAATTGCGTTCGGAATTGTAATGAGAAATTGTTCAAATGTCATACGAGTATAGATATGTATGGTTGAGGGGGAGAGATATAGAGCAAATGGTGGTAACTAACAAAAGGTTTGAAATATATAAACGGCTGCAAAGGAGTTAAAAATTGTAACACTGAGTCTCAACTAGAAGAAATCGGATGAACCTAAACCATTAAGGATTTTTAGAATGTCTTTTATTCGTCATAGAGGGCGTGGAGGTCTTCTAGGTCATAAACGAACAAATAGACAGATTGGAGATCTTGAATGGAGACCATAGAAAGTCTAGATTTCGTCTATAAGACCTGAATGTATTCTACTTGCGACCTGGATGTCTTCTACTTGAGACTTGGATGTCTTCTATATGCCGTCCTAGTTGCTTTTCATTTGCCATAGATGACCTAGAGGTCTTCTATATGCTATAAACAGATTGGATATGCTTTCTGGCTGGATGCATTCCTTATGGCATGAACGATTCTATATGCAAAAGGCGACGTGGAAGTCTTTTATGCCAATATTGAGGACGTGGATGTGTTCATAGGTGACTTTAAGGACTTATACATCGTGAGAAGGAAAAACTGCAACCAACTTCAGACTCCTGTCATTCCAGTGACAGCCTATTATATTGTTAACAAGCCTATAAAAGTGTTTTGGTGAGCATTTTCCAGAAAAAAAGTTATTCGTGATGGAATTCAAGGGCGATAGTGTGATTTCTTTAAATTTAACTGGAGAACCACAAGTGACTATCGTAAGAGCACTCCAGCAATTAAATGTGAATAAAGCTTCTGCGTATCGTACCATCGATTGTTACCGTGATATTGGTAGCGTAGCCTGACGTCAAAAAATCGACGAAAAGTAAAGAAGCGTGAGCTGAACATATCGCAATATTCCATTTGGCAATTATTGAAAAATGATCTCGGGGTAGAGCCATTGAAATTCCAAAAAGTGCAAGAAGTAACACCGCAAAATAAAAAAGAGTTATTTACTTGCCAAAAAGGCCGCCATAACAGCCGATGGTCGCTCTCCGCTCATATTAATCGACGAAGGCATCAGAATAAATTTCGAATATTATCACGAAAATGTTCTGGAGGGTGTATTAAAGCCTTGGCACGCAAACATTTTGGCCGCAGACCTTGGACATTCCAACAGGACTCAGCACCATCGCACTTAGCACGCGCCACCCAGGAATAGTTACAAAATGAGGTTCCTCGTCTTATTTCCAGCGCACAATGGATACCAAAGTCTACGGATAACAATCCGTTGGACTATTGTGTCTGGAGTATTTTGGAAGGCAAGGTTGGCACTGAAAAGTACCAAAGTGTCGATCACCTCAAGCAAGCGCTGCATCTGGAATGGGCCAAAATACCGCAGAGCAACATTCGGAGTGCGTGTGACGGTTTCATTGGCCGTTTGAAGGCCATAATTCGTGCTAAAGGTGACCAATTCGAACAACTCTAAATGTAGCCTAAAATTTGATGATATTTCCGACATTTCCGACAATAAAATTAAAAAATCAAGTAATCAAAGGTTATTGCCTGCAACACTACTATATGTTAGAAGTCCCTTTATATCCAAATCCATTTTGGAAGATTTCGCTTTTGAAATTATTTTACGGAGCACTGCCCAGATATTACCCTTAGCATTTTGACCAGGGTCATTTTTCCAATATTTACGCACTCCATCGTGCTGTTAGTTGCAGCTAAATATAATCCAATGGTCATCCAAAATGCTAGAATTCTTCCCTGTTGTTAACTCTCGCCTCTGGCGTGTCGATTGGCTTCAATTATGTGATCAGGAAAATGTTTCTATTTTTGGTTCGTTTAGCAAGAGGGTCCTCTGTATCTCCAAATTTAGACTCATCTATATGATTTGCTTGTCTACGATATTTGGCTATATTCGCCTGTAAGTTATTTTCAGCGTTTCGATAGAATGGAAATGTTGGTATTTGTTCACACAAAATTTCGTCTATTTGTGACTTCGCCGTTATTAAAAATGTTCGCGGTTTAATGGAAAATTTTACTTTTATTTAACACAAATGCTAGGATCTATTTTATTCACTAAATATTATCCGATGACCATCAAAATTGGAAGGCTTCTGACCAGTCCTGAGCTCCAGCCCCATGCTTACTTCCGCGTCGATTAGACTATAACTGCACCTGTAGAACAACTTCAACATCAGGAAATTTTTCAGTTTTTGGTCTATTTCAACACCTAAATATTATGCAATCATCTCCAAAAGCAATAGGCTTCTATTCTTACTATAACCCCACCTCCATTCAATTCGTGAGGATCGGGCCATAATTGCGACCTGTAGAGTGATTACAAATTAACATAGACAGACGGGGGGACGAACATACATAGCTAGATCGACTCAGCTCGGCGAGATAGAAAGATCCATATATACTTTCCCATGTGGGAAACCAATATTTCGAGGTGTTACATAATTTTTGGCCCAATCAAACTTATAATACCTCCAACACATACAGGGTTGCCCATATTCGACGGACCCATCTGGCAACGCCATAACTTTTGACAGAGATGTCACATCGCTTAATGACATACCGCGTTTGAAGCGTCAGTCCAAGAAGATTTTTACCATGAACCAATACACACCATGCGAGCGCTCTGAAATAGTTGAAATTTAAATTCAACAGAAGAAGTCAATTGTGAAAACTCAACGTGTTTTTAAAACATTAAAAAATGTGAGAAGTGCGCCTTCTAAAAACACCATTAAGTGTTTATACGAAAAATGTTCTACTGGTAAAGCTCTTTCTAATCCGAAGAAGCCATATAAAAGTCGACCAAGGCGATCGGCCGAGAATATCGCTGCCGTACGAGCCAGTGTTGAGAGGTCCCCAAGAACATCCCAAAAACGCCGTTCTCAGCAGTTGGGCATGGCTCGGTCCACTTTACAACGGATTATTCGCATTGATTTGCATTTGTTCTCGTACAAAATTGAATTGACGCAAAGAATGTTGCCCGCGGACAAGCCTCGTCGATTGGAATGGGCCCAAAGAGTCATCGAAATGGCTGAAGATGACGAGCAATTTTGGTACAAAATTATAATGTCCGATGAAGCCCATTTCACATTGAATGGGACCGTAAATAAGCAAAATTGCCGTTTTTAAACCACTGAAAATCCTCAGGAGATTCAAGAAGTGCCTCTTCATGACGAAAAAGTCACAGTTTGGTGCGGCGTTAGTGCGAAAACGGTCATTGGGCCGTTTTTCTTCCAAAATGAAAATGGCCATGCTGTTACCATCAATCCGGAGCGTTATCGCGACATGATGACCACTTTTGTGATGCCAATTATTCGTCGAAAGCGTATAAGGCAGTTCTGGTTTCAACAATCGATTTTTCGAAGAATTTGTTTCCGGGCCGTTTGATGTTGAAAAGTGGTTATTTGGACCGGCCACCGCGTTCGCCCGATTTGACGCCGCCTGACTTCTTCTTGTGGGGATATTTGAAGTCAAAGGTTTACGTTAACAAGCCAAGGACCGTAGAAGAGCTCGAGGACAACATTCGTGAAGAAATAGCCGATATTCCGGCCGAAATGTTGGCAAAAACGATGGAAAATGCAGCAAAAAGGGCACAATACGTCATCAACGCCAGAGGCGGCCATTTGAGTGATATCATATTCAAAAATTGATGTAAACAAATCTACTTGGAACAAATTAAATGATTAACATTGCCAACCGCCAAATTTTTATTTTTTTCTTTGATTTAAAAAAAAATCATGGGTCCGTCGAATGTGGGCAACCCTGTGGTTTATAAATTAAGGCGTTTGACTCTGTTGTAGTTTTTTATCTCACCCTGTATGCTATAGACTGACTGGAGGTATTCCATGTGCTATAGAGCTGGATATATTCTATATGCCTGAAAATCTTCCATATGCCAAAGATGACCTGGAAGTCTTCTATACGACATTGAAGACTAGGAGGTGTTATGGACAACATTAGCGACCTTATGGACTTATATTTGCCATAGACGACTTGGAAGTCTTCCATGTTGAAAACCTGGAGATCTACTTCTGGACGACTTGGAGATGTTATATATGCCATGGAACAGAGCCATAGAAAATCTATATTTCGTCTATAGGGCCTAGACATCCTCTATAAGACCCGAATGTCTTCTACTTCCCATAGTAAGCCTGTAGGTTTTACAAACTCCATTGAATACCTCAATATAGCCCTAAAATCCAATAGATTATGTAATTTCAGGTAGCTTGAAGCGTTTCACAATATTTGTTATTCAATATTTGGGACACAAAGAAAATTTCTTGTCATATGTCTCTCAATCTTAGCTTCAAATGCTTGGTTCAAATTTGATTCGTTACAAAATACATTTCCAATATTTCGTTCAGTATTTGGATTGGAAATGCCAACAAAATTGCAAATCTTTCCTAACACCCCTTCAACATCTGTCACATATTGTCAAAAATTACAAAAGATGTTAATGCACTGCTAAATTGTCACTTAAGTTACTTTGCATTTTGTCACAAAGCTGGAGCACTTTTTTGTGTGTTTTACCTACCATGTTCATCATTAGACGAAAATGCGATTACCTAGCCAGACAATACGGAAGTCACAGCAGACTGAATGGACTTGGATGAACCGAAAAAGAGTAGAATTGTAACAAACCAAACATACACGCATACATATATTGTTGTTATTGTTTTTAACTTCTAAAGACAATCGTTCTTTTGGTTCGTCGTCGGGGGGTTATTTATTTGTTTATGATTCTGGCCATGATGTGTGTGTGTGTGTCTGTCACTTTGATATGGAATGTTGACATTTGCGACAATTGACAATTGGTTTTTTTTCTTCCTTTCGTACGCTTGTTAGTTAAACATCACATGAATTATGAAGGGAAAATAATTTTCTTAATTTTAGGAAAATTCCCAAATAGACATTAGAAGTTGTAATATGGGAGTCGAAGACGTTGGCAAATTGTGTAAATAAAGTTAGGTAGAGGCGGCGATTTTGTGTGTTTTATGTTGTGTTTGTGTGACATAAGGGTAGCGCTTCTCCTTTTCTCCTTTAATAATTTAATTTGTGAGAGCATGAGTACAAAATTGCCACTGAATATTTTTGTGACTAATATAAGCGGAAATTATTAATTAAAAATTTCTTTACATTTGAATATTGCAAAATAGTTTCATTGAGAATTTTAAATGTATTTTATTGCTTAATTGAACTTGATTTTTATTGAAATTCCATTTCATTCTATCCACATCCTCCAATGAGAATTTCTGTTACATTAGCGGTGTAAATAATTTATAAGTTTTGGAATTTTGACGTCACTCATGTATCTTAAATATAATTTCCGAAAACATTTCAGCTCATGGTAGGTGTGAGGAAATATAATTGTTATTGATTTTAATGGCCGAGAACTGATTAACAACAAAATTAAAACAAATATTTTGAAAGAGCCACAATATTAATGTATATGTAAATGATGCAAATGCAATCGTAAAATCAGAAATCGGTATCTTGAAATGCTAACCACTTTTATACCCTACAACACTATGTTTTGGGGGTATTATAAGTTTGATTGAGCCAAAAATTATGTAACACTTCGAAATATTGGTTTCCAACATAATAAAGTATATATGGATCTTCCTATGAGTTGACCTTGCTATGTATGTCTGTCCGTCTGTCCATGTTTATTTGTAATCACTCTACAGGTCGCAATTATGAACCGATCCTCACGAAATTGAAAAGTGAGGTGGGATTATGGTCAGAATAGAACCCTATTGTTTTTGGAGATGTTCGCACGATATTTAGGGGTTGAAATGGACCAAAAACAGAAAAATTTCCTGATTTTGCAGTTGCTCTATAGGCCACAATTATGAACCAATCGACGCGAAAATTTACTTGGAGTTAGAGTTTAGGAGTGGACAGAAATCTATCTATCTATCTAATTTCGTATGTCAATTTGTTTCAATTTTTGTCATATTTTTTATAGCATGCAATTTGACTTACAATTTTGAATTGTAAATTCTCTAAATTTTTACACCCCCCAACACTACGTTTTGAGGCTATTATATGCATACCACAATTATAGTCCGATCCTCACGACATTTTGCATTTTGTTCTTAAGATCAACATTTAAAGGTGCAAATGAACTAAAAAAATGATTTTTTTTTTAACTTTGTAGTCGCTCTATAGGCCACAATTGAAAACTAATCGACTAATCTTCCAAAATGGATTTGGATATAAGGGGGCTTCGAACATATTGTAGTGTTGTAGGGTATCACATGGTCGGCCCCGCACGACTATAGCCTTTGCTTACTTGTTTTGCCTGGAATTGAAGAAATAGATATCAACAGCCAGAGAAACAATTCAATTGTTGCATCAGTCATTTCCCGGCTGTGTTATTTATGGGGGCCAGAATAGGCCGCTATGATCGTGCGATCTAACACCTTTAGATTTTTTTTTTTTTTTGAAGTCGATGGTTTACGCGAAAAAAGCCGACGACGACTCAGGCCTTAAAAGAGGAAATTGTTATATGGGGGCCATACCAAAACGGGAACCTCTATGGACAATTTTGTACTTCAAGGATTGCCATCTACCGAACTTCTAAAAAACCAAAAAAAAAAAAAAAAATTGGCGAAAATCAACAAAATACCGAATAACGCGAGGTACCGTTATATTGGAACTATATAAAAACATATACCTATACAAACAACGTTTCGCAACCGGAGCTAGAACCCATTAAGACCTTCAAATACCAATTTTTAGACAAATTCGTGGAAAAATCTGACAAAAATTATCAAAGTACCGCATATCGGGAGGTACCGTTATGTGGGGGCTATACAAAAACATGGACCTATATATACAACGTTTCGCCACCGGAGCTAGAACCCATCAAATACCAAATTTTAGACAAATCGCTAAAAAATGTGGCGAAAATTATCAAAATTAGGAATATCTGGAAGTACCGTTCTATGGCGGCTATGCCAAAACGTGGTCATATACATACTATGTTTCGCCATAGGAGCTAGAACCTATTTCCGAATTACAAATACCAATTATTGGACAAATCCGTGGAAAAATGTGGCAAAAATCATCAAAACACCAAATATCGGGAGTTACCGTTATACAAAAATGTACACCTATACATACAACGTTTCGCCACCGGAGCTAGAACCCCTTATCATCAACATAAGAACCCCTTATAACCAACAAAATTTTAGACAAATTCACGAAAAAATGTGGCGAAAATCATCAAAATACTGGATATACGTTATATACCTGGATCGGCTATACCAAAACCTGGACCTATATATCATATTTTTAATACCAGGCATTCTAGGCACAGCATAAACTTTTGAAGCTCTACGTCAAATAATGTTGGCTATATCGTGATTTCAACAACAGACAGATGAACGCACGTCGTGAAATCAACTAAGAATTTTATGCTTATCATGAATATACAGGGTGACATAAAAACCGCACAAAGTCAAACGCCATAATTTTTACATTTTTTTTTCTAAATTTTATTGAATGAAAGCAAAAAATGTCGGAATTAGCATCGAAATTGTAGAATAAGTTTAGATTCATTCGAATTGGTCACCTTTGGCATGAATTATGGCCTTCAACCGGCCAATGAAACCGTCACACACTGCCCGAATGTTGCCTTGTGGTATTTTGGCCCATTCTCGGCGAAGCGCTTGTTTGAGGTGATCCACACTTTGGGTTTTTTATGCCAACCTTGCTTTCCAATATACTCCAAACACAATAGTCCAACGGATCCTGTATCAGGAGATTTTGGTGGCCATTGCGCGTTGGAAATAAAACGAGGAACCTCATTTTGTAACCATTCTTGGGTGGCGCGTGCTAAGTGCGAAGGTGCTGATTCCTGTTGGAATGTCCAAGGTCTGCGCCAAAATGTCTCCTTGCCCAAGACTTTAATTCATCCTCCAGAATATTTTCGCTATAATATTCGGCATTTATTTTGATGTCAAGTTCGATTAGTACGAGCGGAGAGCGAGCATCGGCTGTTATGGCGGCCCACACCACCACCACGGCTGGCACTTGAGTTCTGGTGGCCAACCGAAGGTGCACATTTTCAGCTGTCCTCTTTGGTAAGTAAACGCGATCATTTAGTTTGTTTAAAAACTGCTGGACAAAGAATGTCTTCTCATCGGAGAAAACCAAAGTCGGCAGTTCACCACTTTCGGCCAAGCGAAGCAACTTTTTAGCTCTTTTGAGTCTATTTCCTTTCTGTTGCGGTGTAAGTTCTTGCAATTTTTGGAATTCAAATGGCTTTATCCCGAGCTCATTTTTAAAGATTTGCCGAACGCAATATTGCGATATGTTCAGCTCACGAGCCATTTTTCGTCCACTTCTTTACTATTCGAACCATTTCTGCTGATGTTGCTGTTTTCTTCCGTCCACTTCCTTGACGTCGGGCTACGCTTTCAGTATCACGGAGATTTATTCACAGCCAAATAAAAAGAATTCACACTATCACGCTTGAATTCCACCTTGAAAATCTCACCAAAATGCTTTTGTACACTTGTAAACAATAAAATGAGCTGTCACAGGAATAATTTTAACAGCTGTCGGACAAGGAGTGTCTTGGGAATGACAGCAGTCTGAAATTGGTTGCTGTTTTTTCATCTCACCATCTAATGTCAGCCAATTTTTATACCCTCCACCTTGGAAAGGAGGGTATATTAACTTTGTCATTCCGTTTGTAACATCCCCAAATTGAAAAGGAGATCCGTCCTTTTTGGCTCTTTTGGTATAGTCCCCATTTAACGGTATCTCTCGATATTCGGTATTTTGATGAGGATGAGTCTAAAAATTGGTATTTTTGTGTTCTAATAGGTTCTAGCTCCGTTGCCGGAATATATCGTATGTATTGGTTCACGTTTTTGTATGGCCCCATATAGCGGTACCTCCCGATATTTACTGTTTTGCTGATTTTGCGACATGTTCCCACGAATATGTCTAAAAATTGATATTTGTGGGACACAATGGATTTTAATGTTTCCTTTACTAAGGTAACTTAAGTTGTGTTCCAGTACTTTTTTAGTAGTAAAACCAGCAGAAGAGAGAACAGTTCGAAATGTCATTCTCATTTAGGTTTGCTCAAAAAATAAGGGAACGGAAAATTAGCAGAAATGCGATAAAATGTCAAAATTCAATATTCCAAAAGTAAACAGCCTAAATCGGACTGGTGAAACCTTACTGAAAAGAGCGCCAACATTAAAAAAATGAGTATTGAAGACGATAAGTTAAAATTAATAAATTATAATAATAATTAATAATCCGATTTCTCATTCAGCCAGTCCTCTTCACTGCTGGAATCATCCAAAAGTGAATAAATCAGTTGCTCTATATTTTCTCTTTTTGTTTTTTGCACGGCAAATATTAGTTTTTCCTTTAGTTTTCAAGTTGATCATTTTCTTTATTGAAATGTATCAATACATTTTTCAACCTTGTTAGCCCTGCCAATTAAATGTCAAATTTACAATATGCACATTTCTGCTCGGCCAAATTCATGTAGCTAAAACAAGCAGAAATGTGCACCACTCAGCGCCATTTTTTTCTCGAGAGAGCAGCAAGTTTTGCTAGTTTTTGGAGTAAGGGAACGCGTTGTAGCAGAATTAGTGCTAATTAGTACTAATTTGCAGGTTCTGGAACACAACTTTAATGTTTACTTAATGTTTTTTTTTTACTTGTTTCTATCCTTGTTGTTAAAATTTGGTCAGTTGCTACCACTTTTCAATTATATTTCTAATTGAAGATTATTGGGAAATATTTTTACAGAGTCCTTCTGGAAAAAAATCGTAAATTGTTAGGAAAATTGTTTGCATTTCCTGATCAGAATTGTATATTTACTTATGACTTTCCACAACAATTCTAACCCTACGAATTGAAGATTTGTATGACCCCTAAAATAGCAGTGTTTTGACGAGACACTTTTTTAGATTTTTTGTCCAAAATCATGGATTTTTGTGAGAATAATTTTGAGGTTATCCTGTCAAAAAACGTATATCTGATTTTTCAAGAACATTCTTATAAAGCCATTATGACATTTTTATACCCTACAACACTATTTGTTGGGGGTATTATAAGTTTGATTGGGCCAAATCTTATGAAACACCTAGAAATATTGGTTTCCCACATAGGAAAGTATATATGGATCTTTCTATCTCGCCGAGCTGAGTCGATCTAGCTATGTATGTCCGTCCGTCCGTCTGTCCGTCTGTCCATGTTAATTTGTAATCACTCTACAGGTCGCAATTATGGCCCGATCTTCACGAAATTTGGAATAGAGGTGGGTCAGAATAGAACCCTATTTCTTTTGGTGATGATCGCATAATATTTAGGGGTTGAAATGGACCAAAAAACTGAAAAAATCCTGATTTTGCAGTTGCTCTACAGGTCGCAATTATAGACCAATCAAAGCGAAAGTTAGCATTAGGCTAGAGCTTAGGGCTGGGGAGAAGCCTTCCAATTTTGATGGTCATCGGGTAATATTTAATGGGTAAAAAAACCCATAACATTTGTGTTAAATAAAAGTCAAATTTGCTATTAAACCGCGAATATTTTTAATCCCGGCGAAATCACAAATAGACGAACAGGTTCTGACCGTTTCGTAGATTCCGATAGTAAATATATCGGTTATATATAGCGAAATATATACAATGTGTATATACAAAGGAAGGGGATGTTAGTTAGAATGCTTATATCTCAAGAATGGCTAGACCGATTTCGACAAATTTTGTCAATTTAGAATGCCCTCTTAACATAAAAGTATAAAATCTAAAAAAAATCGCATAAAAAGGTATCAATAATGATGTTAATATAGATTTTGTGACGTATTTTTAATTTTTCATATTTTTTATCGCATGCGATTTTTCAATTTGACTTATAATATTTTGTAATATTTTTTCACCTTACAATACAGGTAAGGGATTTTATATAAGTATTGCAAATATCGTCCGATCCTTACGAAAATTTTCACAATGGTAGGATTGGGCTCAAATGAGCTAGGTCTATTTTTTTCAAAGATGTCCGCAATATATTAGGGGTTTGAATGGACCAACAACTAAAAATGTTCCTGATTTTGCAGTTATTATAAAGGTCACACATAGAAACCAAAAAATCTCGCATAAAGTTAGAGTTTAGGACAGCGCGTACAATCGACCACTAATTTTGTGTGAAAAAATACCAGCATTAGTTACAGGCGATATCCGAAATACACAAAAGGCGAACTTCTGGCTTTTTTATGCTGATTTCGTTGACGAATATAGCCAAATATCGTATACAAGCAAATCATATGGATGAGTCTAAATTTGGAGGTACGGAGGGGCTTCTTGCTTTTGGAGATGATTGCAAAATATTTAGGGGTTCAAATTAACCAAAAACAGAAATATTTTCCGATCGCACAATTGAAGCCAATCGACACGCCTGTGAGGATAGTTAAGGACAGGGAAGAATTCTGGCATTTTGGATGACCATTGAATTATATTTAGCTGTAAAATGGCCTACAACAACTAACAGCCCGACGGAGTGCATAAATATTGGGCAAATGTCGCTAGTCAAAATCCTAATTTCAAAAGCGAAATCTTCCAATATGGATTTAGACATAAGGGGGCTTCTAACATATTGTAGTGTTGTAGGGTATCACATGGTCGGCCCCGCACATCTATAGCCTTTGCCTGTTTGTTTTTATTAATATTACTTTATTACATCCAGGAAATGATCATAGCTTGCAAGTTTATATCTGCCAATAAAACAACGGAAACTTTCTGCCCTGTTTTAGTTTTTGCCATAAATAAGCCTTGTCCTAAGTTTTTCAATGGCACATAATTTCCATATATGTATTACAAACAAACAAGAAGGTCAATGTAAAACATTGAAACATTAAATGGAAACATTTTACCATAATCATATTCAAATATGCGCATTGTTAAAATAAATTACCCAAAGTCATATTTTTGATATCTGGCCTAGAAATGATCCGTATTTCAAGTAGCCCCAACGAAAATGTGCAAATGAATTCATCTTTTCCGCAGCGCACAGAGAAGATATCATGAATTTGTGTTTTTCTTCGTTACATGGCGATCTGGGTATTTTGTTGGCTGTTACTGCACACGTGATTTCGATTCACGCCATATCTTCCCTGGCAAATGCCTTTCTGAGTGTCTGAGCGTTGAGTAAAATTTTAATAATCGCATATAATTATGCCGCCAACTCACATGCGACTGCGAATGAATGGCCAATATTGTTCATTCACAATAACGAAGTGGGCATCTGGAAACCTCAGCCACACTGAAGTAAGTGGCAAGTAAAAGAATCGGCAAAAAATGTTTCATATGAATTTTCGTTGTTGTTTTTGCTTCTTTTGCAATAGCTTCATTTTACTTCTGGTTTTATTAAAAGTATTTCGATGTTCTTTGTTGTTGTTGCTGTTGTGTGGTCATTGCTACCTACTTCTTGCTATTTAAGATACTAAATTTACGGTTGCTGTAATTTCCATTTCGCGCCCTTGTGTTGGGTGCAACCACACGAAAATGAAGATCACAGAATATCGTACAGAAGAACAAACAGTGCAGAACAAGGTAATAGATACAGATGGTAATTATTGGAAATGTCATATGAAATGTCAACATTTATTTACGTTTTGTCAGCTTATGCACATAATTAGCATTTTATACTCTCAGCCATACGAAACGTGCCTTATCGAAATAACGGCTTTAGATCCATTTCAGGACATTTAAAGTCGATCTAAAGATGTTCGTCTGTCTGGCTGGTGCGTCCGATAACTCTCGAAGGGAGCATCCGTTTTGGTCCAAATTTGGTATATCGTAATATTATGGCCAAACTTAGGTTGAAATCGGAGATGAATAAAATCGGTCCACTACTTCTGGTATCTCCCCACAAAAGGCCAACATTTTACAAAGGAGATAATCTACTTCATTGAAAGAGAAAGGTTCATTTGCTTTTGTGAAAATTTGCACAACCGAATATTTTTGCCAGTGCTAGGTAAGGTGTTAAAATAGACAATATCGGCCCATTCCATAAAGTACCTCCCATACAGAGGCTCAACATTTCGAACAATTATAAATCTTATAAAATGTTTAATAAGACTCCAATTGTCTTCGAATTTCACACATCCTAATTTTTATACCCTCCACCTTGGAAAGGAGGGTATATTGACTTTGTCATTCCGTTTGTAACATCCTTAAATATTCGTCCTAGACCCCTAAAGTATATATATTCATAATCAGCATAAAATTCTAAGTCGATTTAACGATGTCCGTCTCTCTGTCCGTCTGTCTGTCTGTTGAAATCACGATACAGCCCACATTATTTGACGTAGAGCGCCAAAATTTAGCAGAGCAATTTGTATTGTGTCTAGGATGGTTGGTATTGAAAATGAGACATATTTTCATAGACAGACACGTTCTGTTATAGTCCCCATAAAACGGTACCTCCTGATATTCCATATTTTGATGATTTATGTCACGTTTTTTCAGGGAAATTGGTATTTGTAGGTCATAAGGGGTCTCTGTACGTGTGGTAAAATATTGCATGTATAGGTCCACGTTTTGGTATAGCCCCCATATAAAGGTACCTCCCGATATTCGGTATTTTGATTATTTTTGCCAAATTTTCTCACGGATTTGTCTAAAAATTGGTATTTGTTGGTCATAATGGGTTCCAGCTCCGGTAGCGAAACATTGCATGTATGGGTCCACGATTTGGTATAGCCTCCCGATATTCGGTATTTTGATTGTTTTTGCCACATTTTTTCATTGATTTGTCTAAAAATTGGTATTTGTCATAATGGGTCCTAGTTCGTGTGGCGAAACATTGTATGTATAGGTTCACGTTTTGGTATAGCCCCCATATAAAGGTACCTCCCGATATTCGGTATTTTGATTATTTTTGCCAAATTTTCTCACGGATTTGTCTAAAAATTGGTATTTGTTGGTCATAATGGGTCCCAGTTTGTGTGGCGAGTCATTGTAATTTTAGGTCCACGTTTTGGTATAGCCCCCATACAACGGTGCCTCCCAATATTCGCTAATTTAATGATTTTTGCCACATTTTTCACGTATTTGTCTGAAAATTGGTATTTGTAGGTCATAATGGGCATGTATGAGTCCACGATTTGATATAGCCCCCATATAACGATACCTCCCGATATTCGACATTTTAATGGTTTTTGCCACATTTCTTCTAATGTTTCCTTTACCCTAAGGTGGAGGGTATTAAAAGTTTGGCCCGGCCGAACTTAAAGTTTTTTTTACTTGTTTTGTTAACAAAAGATCTGGTCTGAAGATGGGATATATCGGCATACTCTTTCTGAATCACAACGGGTCAAAATTTTGAACAACAGTGAAGCTCGTAAAAAGAGAAATGAGCCTCCGATTCTTTTAAAAATTCACACATCCCAATACTTCAACTTAAGCACGATCTGGTGTGAAGATGGTAGAGATCGGACTACTCCTTTTGGCATCTCCCCCATATAGGGACAAAATTTTGAATAATTACGGGTGAGATGAAAAAACTGCAATAAAGTCAAACGCCACAATTTTTACATTTTTTTTTAAATTTTATTGAATTAAAGGAAAAAATGTCGGAAATAACATCAAATTTAAGAAAAAGTTTAGATTTGTTCGAATTGGTCCCCTTGGGAATGAATTATGGTCTTCAAACGGCCAATGAAACCGTCACACGCCGCCCGAATGTTGCGGTATTTTGGCCCATTCCCGGCGAAGCGCTTGCTTGAGGTGGTCGACACTTTGGTATTTTTTAGTGACAACCCTGCTTTCTAAAATACTCCAGACACAATAGTTCAACGGATCCGGTATACAGAGATTTTGGTGGCCATTGTGCGTTGGAAATGAAGAGAGGAATTTTGTAATAATTATTTTGTAACCATTCTTGGGTGGCGCGTGCTGAGTACAATGGTGCTGAGTCTTGTTGGAATGCTTGCGTGCCCAAGACTTTAATACACCCTCCAGAGTATTTTCGCGATAATATTCGGCATTTATTCTGTTGCCACGGTCGATTATTACGAGCATAGAGCGATCATCGGCTGTTATGGCGGCCCACATCTTCACTATGGCCGACGCTTGAGTTCTGGTGGCCAATCGAAGGTGCACATTTTCAGCTGACCTCTATGGCAAGTAAACACGATCATTTTATTTGTTTACAAATTGCTGGACAACGAATGTTTTCTCATCGGAAAAAAACAAATTCTTCAGCTCACCACTAATCACGAATAATTTTTTTCTGGAAAATTCTCACCAAATGCTTTTGTACGCCAGGTAATAATTTTAAAAACGGACGAGTGGCTTAAAAATGACAGTAGTCATCTCACCCTGTAATCTATGTAGATCTGGTATGGTACATCCCAATGACCTACTAATTCCATATGTATACAAGAAGAGACTAATAGATACAAATGAAATCTATTCAAATTTTTAATAATCTACGATATGTCCATATACAATTCTTCACCAGTGTTATGGTCATAACAGTATCATGTAGCCAGTAGGTGGAATAATAATGCGTATAATGAAAATATTTTTCTTTTGCTGAAATTTTTTTACGCATGAGCGTCAGGTTCTATCGACAGCACGAAGTAGAACTTGGCAGAGTCAGTGGTTAAAAACAATAATAAATT
Source organism: Musca domestica (assembly GCF_030504385.1). Taxonomy (NCBI): domain Eukaryota; kingdom Metazoa; phylum Arthropoda; class Insecta; order Diptera; family Muscidae; genus Musca; species Musca domestica. The sequence goes on along the minus strand of NW_026712219.1, from coordinate 2,759,737 downwards.
ATAAAATATGCTAGCATGCAAAACAATGTAATTCGTTTTTTTGCTGCCAAATTGCTGTTATTATCATCATCGGGGCAGGTAGGTGGTGTGTGTGGACCTGGGCATTTCACATAATTGGTTGTTTCCCAGCAGGGCTAACTGGCTCATAATGACACGCAAGAAAATCTTTATTTTTATTCTGGAAGAATCTTAAGTAGAAAGAACGTAGAAAAGAAAAAAAAAAATAGCCAACCTTTGAGACTTTTAAAACAGACTATCTTTCTATGATTTATTATAGAATACCATGTGGTAATTTCTGACAGAACAGATCATTTGGTCTTGTTTAGAAGAAGACCGTTTGGTTTTCTATTAAAGAAAACCTCTTCATTTTCAGTAGAAAAATACATCGTAGTTTTCTATAGAAGAAGGCCTCCTGTCTACTATAGAAGAAGACTTCCTGTTCTTCTCTACAAAATGATCTATTGGTCTTCTTCAGAACAAGACTTCCTATTCCTCTCTAAAAAAGACTTTCTGGTCTTCTCTAGAAGGAAACTTTGTGTTTTTTTCTAGAAGAAAGCCTTGTGGTCTTCTCTAGAAGAAGATCTCCTTGTCTTCTACAGAAGAAGGCCTACTGGCCTTCTGTAGAAGTAGATCTCCTCGTCTTAAAGAAAAGAAGAGCCCTTCGTCTTTCATAGAAGAAATCCTGCCGGTGTTCTGCAGAAGAAGATCTCCTGGTCCTATAAATTTTGGATATCCTGGTCTTATATAGAAGAAGGCCTACTTGTCTTCTGTAGAAAGAGATCTCTTCGTTTACTACAGAACAAGACCTCCTGGTCTTCTAGAGAAGAAGATATCCCGGTCTATTGACGAAGACCACTTGGTATTCTTTTGAAGAAGACCACTTGGTGGTCTTCTATTGAAGAACACCACTTGGTGGTCTTCTATTGAAGAAGACCACCTGGTCTTCTATTGAAGAAGACCTCCTCGTCTTCTATAGACGAAAATCTTCTGGTCTCTAGTAGAATACCTTCGATGTGACACACATTTATTTATAGATCTTAAACTCTAGAAAAAGAAAACTATGACAATTACAGACACGTTTCCATAACCTGAACTGCTTTGGAAAATTAATTAGTATTTAAATAAAATGCCGTTATACTAACTTTATTCATTCATTCATTTCTGTTCTCCAAAAAAAAAAGAAGCACACACAAAGAGTAACGCTTTCAAGAAAATGTAGTAAATGAAAACATGTGTTTCTTCTTCGTTATATTCATGGGCAAAAAGCCGCATCCATCCCGCACACATCCGTGCTACTATTGGTGATGGCGGATGGCGGATGGCATTGATATGACTACTCCTCCTTCTCCTCCGCCTCTCGCTTTTTAATGAGCTCAAGTGTTAATGCTTAGTTTTCTTTCGTTTTGCATTGTTAGCAGCTTTGCTTTCAACAGCATCTGGGCTAGCAGTGGCACCCGTCGTCAATGTTATGGATATGGAAATTCACAGTGAAAGTGCTGCTGCCTCTGCTGTCAATCGCTACAAAGTGAGGCTCTTCTGTATCTCATTGTTGCTCTTGCCTTTTGTTTTGTAGGGCATGGTGTTGCTGTCTTCGTTTTTTTTTTTTTACTTTTCTTAAATTATTAAATCAAAACGTTTAAATATTTTTCAGAATACGACGTTTTAATTAAAACAATAACTGTTTAATTTGAAATGGAAATTTAAATATATGTTGTTGATGTTGTTTGTTTTCTGTTTTCGTTACAGATTGATGAAGATAACTTATTGGAGCATTTGGAAGAACATGAACGCGAGTTGATATTTGGAAAGTCAAGAAAAAGTAAGTATGGTTGTGTTTGATTTTTCACATGGGGGAGGAGTGGAAGAGTGGGCATATCTAGAATAAAGAAAGTGGGAAGTTTCCATTGACAACCGATGGTTAGTTAGATGTATATATTTATTATAAATACTATGAGAAAATAATAAACAATTTATTCTAATAAAATTAGGTAGGTCAAGATTGAATGGAAAAATTTTAAGGGACAAGTTTTTGATAGGGGAAAGTCTCTAAAGACTACAAACAATTTGGAATACGACTTTTTTAATACGACTGCAATTTGTTTACAATAAAAAATATTTTTTTAAAAACAAAATGACCATATTTAAATAAAGATTTAAAAACAAACTAAAAACTCTTATTTTTAAGGCCACATACAAAATTTCAAATTTGAAATTTGACCTTAAACTTCTCAACATCCACTGGACTATCATTATTTCCTCAGCCATATCGCTACATAGGGTATACAGGCTAAGATAAAAAAGCTGGAACAAAATCAAATGCCATAATTTTTACTTTTTTTTTAATTTTATTGAATGAAAGAAAAATTTTGTCGGAAATAACATCAAAGTTTAGAATAAGTTTAGATTTGTTCGAATTGTTCACCTTTGGCACGAATTATGGCCTTCAAACAGCCACACGCTGCCCGTCACGGCCCATTTTTTACATTTTTTTAAATTTTATTGAATGAAAGCAAAAATATCGAAAATAGCATAAAACTTTAGAATAAGTTTATATATGTACGAACTGGTCACCCTTGTCACGAATTATGGCCCTCAAACAGCCAATGAAACCGTCACACGCCACCCGAATGTTGCCCTGCGGTATTTTGGCCCGTTTCCGGGGAAGCGCTTGCTTGAGGTGATCGACACTTTGGTATTTTTTTTTTAGTGCTAACCTTGCTTTCCAAAATATTCCAGACACAATAGTCCATCGGATTGGTATCCGGAAATTTTGGTGGTCATTGTGCGCTGGAAATTAAGCGAGCAACGTCATTTTGTAACCATTCTTGGGTGGCGCGTGCTGAATGCAATTATGCTGAGTCCTGTTGGAATGTTCAAGGTCTGCGGCCACAATGTTTGCGTGCTCAAGGATTTAACACACCCTCCAGAATATTTTCGCGTTAGCATTCGGCATTTATTCTTATGCCACGGTCGATTAATACGAGCGGAGAGCGACCATTTATACCCTTCAACTTTGTCATTCCGTTATTAACTCCTCGAAATATTCACAATAGACCCTACAAAGTAGATATATTCTGGATTAGCGTAAAATTCTGAGACGATCTAGCGATTTCCGTCTGTATGTTTTTCTGTCAGTCTGTTGTTTTCACACTATCTTTTGAACGAATTGAGACAGAAGGCTAAAATTTTGCATACATACATAGTTTACCAGTAGGCAGGTTAAGTTCGTATATGGGCCATGTCGGTCCACGTTTTCGTATCGCCCCCATATAACGGTACCTCTCGATATTCGGTATTTTCATGATTTAAGCGACATGATTTAACGGAATTATTTCGAATTTCGTATTTAAAGATCTTAATAGGTACTACAGTCTATGACAAAAATTTGTGTACGCAAGTCCACATTTTCGTATAGTCCCCATATAACGGTACCTCCCGATAGTCGGTATTTTGATGATTTTAGCAACGTTATTCACCAGAATTGTTTCAATGTTCGTATTTGAAGTTCGTAATGGGTAGTACAACCTATGGCAAAAAATTTTGTATGCAGGTCCACGAATCCGTATAGCCCCCATATAACGGTATTTCCGATATTCGGTATTTTCATGATTTAACGACATTATTTCGAATTTGACAAAAACTTTTGTATGCTGGTCTACGTTTTCGTATAGTCCCTGTATTCGGAATTTTGTTGGTTTTAGCTACATTATAAACAGATTTTTTTTTTCAAGTTTCGCATTTGAATATTGTAATAGCTTGTGACAAAAGTTGCCTTTGCAGGTTCACGTCGTCGTACAGACCCTAATATACGGCTACATTCGGTATTTTTAAGATTTTAACAGAATTTTTAACGGATTTTATTTTTTTGAAAATTGCCAAATTTGTACCAAATGGTGGAGGGTATTCAAAGATCGGCCCGGCCGAACTTACGGCTTTTTTACTTGTTGGAAATTCAATGGCTGTACCCCTCGCTCATTTTTCAATATTTGCGGAATGGAATATTGCGATATGTTCAGCTCACGAGCCATTTTTCGGGCACTGCGACGCGGGTTTCGATCAAGTCGCTTCTTTATTTTTCTAACCATTTCTTCTAATGTTGCTGTTTTATTTCGTCCACTTCCTTGACGGCGGGCTACGCTACCAGTGCCAGTATCACGGTAACGAGCGATGGTACGAGACACAAAAGATTTATTCACATTCAAATGCTGAAGTGCTCTAACGAAAGCCACTTGTAAACAATATAATGATCAGTCACTGGAATAATTTCAACAGCTGTCGGACGAGTGGTTTTAAGTTACAGCAGTCTGAAGTTGGTTGCGGTTTTTTCATCTCACCATGTATGTTTTATTTCAATAAATTGACATAGGCTGAAGTTTTACTCTTTAACCTGTTTTTCTGATAATTTGAGGGGAAGCTAAAGATTTTAATTGTCTAACAAGGAAAAATATCATTGTCCATTAAAAGTTGCAGGACACTGACCAAAAAAGAAAAATTATATTCTGAGTAACCGTGCGTCTGCGCAGAGGCACCCCACGAACACTCTTTCCCTGTCTGACCAGTAAACATATTGCATCACAAATCGGCAGAAATACCATGATAATCTTTAATTTCTCCCTTTACTTTAACCACTCCTTGAAAGAAGATAAGCCCTAAAAGAGGCAACAAGTACATTCAAGTTTAACCAAATCATGGCAATTATTGTTTTTTTTGCATCTGTTTTTTTTTCTTCTCTCGCTTAAATAGTGGTTTACCTTAATTATTGCATTGTTCGTTTTTTCTCTTTGTTTTCATTTCTGCACTTAATTGGTCCAGTCGGTTTGGATGGTTGGTGTGGATTACTTGGTTTTTGGGGAGAGATATACCCCCATGATTGACTTATTGAGTTTGCAGCAAATCGAAGGTGTTATTTGATACTTTTCTGCAACTTCACTTACACGCTGCTAGCTAGCAAGCCAGCTGAGGTACATGCATATATAAGTCACCTATATTTGTGAGCAATCTATGGTTTTGTCATAGGCAACATTGTGTTTGGAAATTTACGCTTCAATGGCAAAGAAATGAGCTTTCGGAACCGCAAAGAAAAAAACACTAATCGTATGGGATGAGTGGAATTAAAAGGAAATTGTGGATGAAGGGAGGGAAATGGATTTGATAAGATACCTTGGGCGTCTATTAAAGAAATCTACGCAACATTAAGAACATGATTTACTGATTATCATAGCTTCATTTATGAGAGTATATTGCTCTTTTAAGAATAAGTAAGGTATGCAGGTGAGATGAAAAAAACTGTAACCAACTTCAGACTGCTGTCAATTCTAAGCCACTCGTCCGACAGCTGTTAAAATTATTCCAGTGACAATTCATTGCATTGTTTACAAGCTTACAAAAGCATTTTGGTGAGAATTTTCCAGAAAAAAGTTATTCCTGATGGAATTCAAGCATGATAGTGTGATTTCTTTATATTTGGCTGGAAAACCACAAGTGGCTATCGTTAGAGCACTCCAGCATCTAAATGTGAATAAATCGTTTGTGTCTCGTACCATCGCTCATTGCCTTGATATTGGTAGCGTAACCCGACGTCAAGGAAATGGACGGAAAAAAACAGCAACATCAGCAAAAATGGTTCGACAAGTAAAGAAGCGACTCGATCGAAACCCGCGTCGCAGTGGCCGAAAAATGGCTCGTGAGCTGAACATATCGCATTTTTCCATTCGGCAAATATTAAAAAAAAGAGCTCGGGGTAAAGCCTTTGAAATTACAAAAAGTGTTAGAATTAACACCACAACAGAAAGAAAATATACTCAAAAGAGATAAAGAGTTGCTCTGCATGGCCGAAATTGGTGAACTGCCGAATTTGGTTTTCTCCGATGAGAAAACATTCGTTGTTCTGAAGTTTGTAAACGAACAAAATGATCGTGTTTACTTGCCAAAGAGGTCAGCTGAAAATGTGCACCTACGGTTGGACACTAGAACTCAAGCGCCATTCATGGTGACGGCATGGGCTGCCAAACAACTGATTGTCGCTCTACACTCGTATTTATCGATCGTGGCATCAGAATTAATGCCGAATATTATCGCGAAAATATTCTGGAGGGTGTATTAAAGCTTTGGGTTCGCAAACATTTTGGCCGCAGATCTTGGACATTCCAACAGGACTCAGCACCATCGCACTCAGCATGCGCCACCCAAGAATGGTTACAAAAATGAGGTTGCTCGCTTAATTTCTAGCGCACAATGGCCACCAAAATCTCCAGATACCAATCCGTTGGACTATTGTGCCTGGAGTATTTTGGAAGGCAAGGTTGGCACTAAAATATACCGAAGTGTCGATCACCTCAAGCAAGCGCCTTGCCGGGAATGGGCCAAAATACCGCAGGGAGCGTCTGACGATTTTATTGGCCGTTTGAAGGCCATAATTCGTGCCAAAGGTTGACAATTCGAACGAATCTAAACTTATTTTAAAATTTGATGCTATTTCCGACATTTTTTGCTTTCATTCAATAACATTTAAAAAAAATGTAAAAATTATGGCGTTTGACTTTTTTGCAGTTTTATTTCAACCTATAAAAGTCGTGAGGCGAATAAAATATTTATTAAAACATATTTGTGGACTTATTTACAGACTACAAATACCGAACTTCCGACAATCTCGTTAGTAAAATCCTAGGACCAATAATAACTAATACCAACCTTCCGAGGCACAACGCAAACTAGTGCTCCAGATTACAATGCTCTACGTCAAATAATGTAGGCTGTATCGTGATTTCAACAGACAGACAGGTCCAGGGTTTCGCATACACCCCATATATCGGTACCTCCTATATTCACCGGAATATTTATTTTTTTTTTATTTAAATATGTAATGGCCTATGACAAAAATTGCCTATGAAGGTCCACGTCTTCGTATAGACCCTTATATAACTCTCCACATTCAGTACTTTTAAGTTTAAAACAAATTTTTAACGATTTTTCATTTTTTGAAAATTTTCAAACTCATTCCTAGTGATGGAGGGTATTCAAACTTCGGCCTGGCCGAACTTACTGCATTCTTACTTGTTTAGTCGTTTTCGTAAAGAGTTGCCATTTATTCAACAATTTTTAGAAATAATTTTTTAGAAAACCAATTCCACCATCTCTCAGCTCCAACCTCTTTATTATGTTACCCCCAACCAATACTTCATTGCTTTTAATCCTTACTATCTCTATTTTTATTTGCAGAGCGTTCCATAAAATTGGTACATTTAATATATCGGCCAACTGCTGCAACAGCTCATCCAACAGATGTCGATGCATCCCACCACGAAGATGATTGGGAGTCTGTGGAATTACAAATACCAAATAATAGCTTAGAAACCGTCACTACTGCAGTCGTGCATCGCTCTAAACGATCTGACAATGAACCAGCAGCCGCAACAACAACAACAGCTACACCAAAACAACAAACGCCAAATAGTCAAGGTAGTGGCGCCCAAGAGTTACCTCCAATCGTATCGGTGCAAATCAAAGGTAAGCCATTCATTTTGCATAGACCTTTACTGGCTGGCAAGGGGACTGGGAGGGATGGTAGTCAGCTGAATTGTTAAAATGTAAATTACATGGAAGCAACATATGGCCCATAATAATTTTGTAGGCATCTTTCTGCTGAGCACTTTTTGCCTTGGGCTATCTCTATCATAGATATTTTGCCGCTCTGCTAAAGTTTTTAGAGTCCAATGTTATGGTTGTTTTTTTTTTCTTTTTTTTTGCAACAAAGACCTATTTGACCTCTTTTTGCAGTTGCTTTACAGCTGGATGAATGAAGAACTAAGAGAAAGGGAAAAATGAATTGAAATAGACATTTTCCATTGTTTAATTAAATGCAATTAGTGTTGCTGGAGTGTGGAGAGGGTTTTTGATTGAAAGAGATGCATGTGCCATCTGGCTACCAAGTGTTGATGAATGATAAACAGCTTTGAACTGCACCGGGAGAGCAATAAAAAATCTCAGCGATGAAAGGTTAATAGATCAATTCATAGGAAAAACAAGATGATTTTCCACATAACCCTATTGCTGATTTCTGTACACTAGACAACAAAGCTTAAATTCCCAGTTTCCTGGTGACAAGGGAACTGCAATTTTTTTCCTTAAGTGATATCTACATTTTCCTGCCTTATATTTAACAATGCCTACTTTTCCCTTTTGCATTTCAAAAGATCTGCAGCCCATATACATTTTTATTAAATTATGGTTCATTTCAATTTTCGCTCCACTTGACCTTCTGCCACCGTTGAATTCTTTGGAAATGTTTCAAAAGTATCAAAGCATATCAAAATATGCAATCTCCGTCTTCATCTTCGTCCAACGAAGAACAACACAAAGTCGAAGTTAATTTTTGCGGTCAATGAATTTAAATTAGTATGGCAGTTCTAAGTGCTATGCATATTAGAATCTATGCGAGGGCTGTTGTTAAAGCGCTTCGATGTATAAACGATTATATCACAAAGTATATAAATAAATGCGAACTAGATTACATTTTTTTGGTTTAAAAGAAAATCTACAATGCCCTTCTAGAAAATATTTGGTAGTAGGCAATATTTTGGCAAAAATATATTAGTTTTAAATTCACAAATATATCTAAAGAAAGTAACTAATTTTTAAGTGCACAAAAAATAAAATACATTTTCTTAAAACTTGATATCAAATTTTCGGAAAAATACTTTATAAAAAATCCGCAAAATTTAGTATTTTTACAGACATATTTTATAATACTAAAAGTCCTTGGAAAATAATAACAAAACATCTATACTCTTCGGATTCTTAAAAATTATAAATTTTTAAAAAAATTGAAAAGGTCCTTGAAAAGTATTTTTTAAAAATGTTGTATTTTTTAGAAAATTTATAACAACATGAAGTAATATTCAGATTAAAAAGAAAAAAAAAAATAAAAAAACAGTATAATATTTATTTTTAAATGATATGGAAAAAATGATGAAAAAAATATATAAACATGTATTATCTTGAAGTACTCAATATTTATGTTCCTCCTTCGAAATATTTAGAAAATATGTAGGGTTCAAAACAATCGTCAATATTCTTAAAAATATATTTTATAATCTACGAATTTAAAGTCCTCGAAAATGTATTTATAAAACAATCCGCAAATTTACGGACTTTAACAAATATATTTTTAAAAATTCAATTATTTGGAAAATATATTGTAGAAAAATTGAGAAACTTTAGCTTTTTTAAAATAAGGTACATTGCGAAAAGGGTAGTGCCCGAAATTTCCACCTTAAAATTTGAAATCAAGTTTGACAATTTTTTTATAAGAACTTCATCACATCACACTAAATGTACAGACTATAAGGGTTAATTGATATAGTTCAAGCTGCTCCTGGCTCGGAAAGAATAATAGAAAAATATTTACCTTTTACATCAAAAAGTTTTCACAGTCTTTCATGTTTAAGTTTACCGAGGACAATGGACCCACATCTAACGTTTCTGTCCAAAACTAATATAACGTCTCCATATATAAACTCGAGAAACCAACAGTAACGACGTCAATGTCAAGTTTCAGCTCTACCTCTTTTTTGTACAATTATTGTACGCATTGCCAAAACCACGTCCATATGCCAATCCCATATACCAAAAGAGACCTCAATATCAAAATTTGGGATTCCAGCTCTATCCCTTTTAGTACTACTCGAGGAAGTATAGTACACATATCTAAAACCACCTCCATATCTTAACCACAGACACCAACAATGACACCTATATCAAAATTTCAGAACATCAGCTATATCCCTTTAACCAGTACCACAATTAGTATTATTTAGAACTTCCTGTACAATTATAGTACAGGTTTCCAAAGCCACCCCATATCTCAATTCCAGATACCTCAATATCAAAATTCTGGATGCCAGCTCTATCCCTTTACCCAGTACTAAATTTAGTAGTATTTAATACTTTTCGAAATACAATCTCCATTTCTCAATTTCTCAAGATACCAACGGATACCTCAATATCAAATTTCGGAATTTCAGCTCTATCCCTTTACTCAATATCCAATTTAGTACCACACATCCAAAACCATTACATATCATAACTGCAGACACCAACAATGACACCTATATCAAATTTCAGAATTTCAGTTCTATCCCTTCACGCAATAACAAAGTTAGTCTCAATTCCAGATACCAACAGATACCTCAATATCAAATTTGAGGATTACAGCTCTATACCTTCATCTACCTTCATCTAAAACCAATTTAGTACCATTTAGTACTTTTAGTACAAATATAGGACGCATTTTCAAAGTCCTGCAGACATAACATACATTTGAGCACAATTTTATCAACCTTCTTTATTGCGTTCGGAAGATAGAGTGAATTCCATAGACGGACAGACGGTAGGACATCGCTAAATCGACATTGAATTCCAGCTGATCAAGAATGTATATACTTTTGGGGGTCTTAAATGTATATTTCGAGGTGTAAAAAAGGGAGGGTATATTAAGTTCTATACCCTTGGAAAATATCTTTAGAAAGTCCGTGGTATTTTTATACCCTCCATCTTGGAAAGGAGGGTATATTTACTTTGTTGTTCCGTTTGTAACATCCCCAAATATGGGGTTTACCATAATGTATATATATTTATAATCAGCATAAAATTCTAAGACGATTTAACGATTTGTCTGAAAATTGGTATTTGTTGGAAATAATTGATTTTAGCTCCGGTGGCGAAACTTTGCATATATAGGTCCAAGTTTTGGTACAGCCCCCATATAACGGCACCTCCCGATATTCGGTATTTTGATGATTTTTGCCACATTTTTTCATGGATGTGTCTAAAAATTGGTATTTGTTGGTCATAATGGGTCCTAACTCCGGGGGTGAAACTTTGCATTATAGGTCCACGTTTTGGTATAGCCCCCATATAACGGTACCTCCCGATATTCGGTATTTTGATGATTTTTGCCACATTTTTTTCACGGATTTGTCTGAAAATTGGTATTTGTGGGTCATAATTGTGTCTAGTGTTTCCATTACCCTAAGTTGGATGGTATTAAAAGTTCGGCCCGGCCGAACAATCTCATTTCAAATATACAAAATAAAAATTTTGATTCAAAATCCTATAATATACGGATCTAAGAAGTTATGAAACTAGGAATAACTCAAGTGACGTCTGACATCATTAACCGAGTAAGATAAGGTGCCAAAGTTTTTATCACAACAATCTCGGTGAAATCAGTTAAATTTGTTGAGAGCTTGTTATCTGTGATTATCAGTTGAGAACTTATCTTGTTTTTGAACCATGACCTAAAACAAACAAAAATACTGTGGACCTGTACCAATAATTTTCATAGTAGTCTATACGAGTATACTTATGGTGATGTTATCATTTCGTTTGCAACCTGGCGAGCGATTGAACTAGAGGTGTACAGGGTGGACCAAAATGTAGCCATTGATGTTGATCTGTGAGTTTTCATTCTTGAGCCAATCGCGAGGAGGATTATATTCCATTTTATGAGAGTTAAAGGTATTCAAAATTTTCACCCATTGTGGGGGAGACACCACGAGGAGTGTTCCGATATATTCCATCTTCACAACAGATCTTGTGCTAGTAAAAATATTTGAATGTGCATACTTTAGAATGAATTAGTGGATAATTTCGCATTTTATGAGCATTTTGTTATTCAACAATGTTATCCTTTGTAGAGGAGGTATCATTAGATCAAGGGTCTAAAACTCTTATTTCGATGATGCACGTTTTAGCATTAAAAAATAATACAAATCTTCGGTGGCTGAGGGTATAAAAATCAAGTGAAAAAACGTTAAGTTCGGCCAGTACGAACTTTTAGTGCCCACCAACTTTTGGTTAAAGAAACTGGGCGAGGGGCCATACCAAAACGGGAACCTTCATAGACAATTTTATACTTTAAGGATTGTTATCTTCTTAAATATCAATAATTGAAACAGTTTCGTGGGTAAATGTGACTAGGGTTATCAAAATACCGAATATCGGTGGGTATCGTTATTGCTCCGCCAACAGATCTAGGACTCTTTACGAACTACAAATGCCAATTTTTGGACAAATTCGTGAAAAAATGTGTACAAGATCATCAAAACGCCGAATATCAGAAGGTAGCGTTATATCGGCTATATACCAAACCGCGGACCTTTATATACTATGTTCCGCCACAGGAGCTAGAACCTATTACCAACTACAGGGTAAGATGAAAAAACTGCACCCAATTTCAGACTGCTGTCATATCTAAGCCACTCGTCCGACAGCTTTTAAAATTATCCCAGTGACATCTCATTGTATTGTTTACAAGCGTACAAAAGCATTTTGGTGAGAGTTTTTCAGATATAAGTTATCCGTGGTGGAATTCAAGCGTGATAGTGTGATTTCTTTATATTTGGCTGGAAACCCACAAGTGGCTATCGTTAGAGCACTTCAGCATTTAAATGTGAATAAATATATTGGTCTCGTACCATCGCTCGTTACCGTGATACTGGTAGCGTAGCCCGATGTCAAGGAAGTGCACGGAATGGAATGCAACATCAGCAAAAACGGTTCAAAAAGTAAAGAAGCGACTTGATTGAAACCCGCGATGCATTGGTTGAAAAATGGCTTACAAGCTGAACACATCGCAATATTCCATTCGGCAAATATTGAAAAATTTCTTTCCGCAACGGAAACAAAAGACTCAAAAGAGCTAAAGAGTTGCTTCGATTGGTCGAAAGTGGTGAACTGCCGAATTTTGTTTTCTCCAATGAGAAAACATTCGTTGTCCAGCAGTTTGTGAACAAACAAAATGATTGTGTTTACTTGCCAAAGAGGTCAGAGGTTAGCCACCAGAACTCAAGCGCCGACCATGGTGATGGTGTGGGCCGCAATAATAGCCGAAAGTCGCTCTCCCCTCGTATTAATCGGCCATGACATTAGAATAAATGCCGAATATTATCGCGAAAATATTCTGGAGGGTGTATTTAAGCCTTGGGCTAATTTTGGACGCAGACCTTGGACATTCCAACAGGACTCAGCAGGCGCCACCCAATAATGGTTACAAAATAAGGTTCCTTGCTTCATTTCTAGCGCACAATGGCCACCAAAATCTCCGGATACCAATCCGTTGGACCATTGTGTGTGGAGTATTTTGGAGAGCAAGGTTGGCATTAAAACATACCAACGTGTCGATCACCTCAAGCAAGCGCTTCGCCGAGAATGGGTCAAAATACCGGTTTCATTGGCCGTTTGAAGGCCATAATTCATGCCAAAAATGACCAATTCGAACAAATCAAAACTTATTCTAAAATTTGATGCTATTTCCGACATTTGTTGCTTTTATTCAATAAAATTTAAAAAAATATATATAAAAATCATGACTTTTTTGTAGTTTTTATACCCTCCACCATACTATGGAGGGTATATTAATTTTGTCATTCCGTTTGTAACTCCACGAAATACTCATGTCAGACCCAACAAAGTATATATATTCTTGATCAGCGTAAAATTCTAAGACGATTTAGCCATGTCCGTCTGTCTGTTTGTCTGTCCGTCTGTCCGTCTGTCTGTCCGTTGTAATCACGCTATCGTTCGAACAAATTGAGATAGAAGGCTAAAATTTTACATACATGTATATTTTGCCAGTAGGCAGGTTAAGTTCGTAAATGGGCCATGTAGGCCCAAGTTATCATATAGCCCCCATATAACGGTACCTCCCGATACTCGGTATTTTCATGATTTTAGCGACATTATTTAGCGGAATCGTTTCAAAGTTGGCATTTGAAGTTCGTAATGGATACTACAGCCTAAGACAGAAAATAATCTGGGTATGTCCACGTCTTCGTATAGCCCCTATATAACAATACCCCCCGATATTCGGTTTTTTGATGATTTTAGCGACATTATTCACCGGAATTGTATCAAATTTGGCATTTGAAGTTCGTAATGGATACTACAGCCTAATACAGAAAATAATCTGTGTAGGTCCACGTCTTCGTATAGCCCCTATATAACGGTACCCGCCGATATTCGGTACCCCCTATATTCGGTATTTTGAAGATTTTAGCTACATTATAAACAGATTTTTCTTCAAGTTTCACATTTGAATATTGTAATAACTTATGACAAAAGTTGCCTATGCAGGTCCACTTCGTCGTATAGGCATAGGATACTGCAGCATAAAACAGAAAATGGGCCATGTAGGTCCACGTCTTCGAATAGCCCCATATACCGTACCCACCGGTATTCGGTACCCCCTATATTCGGTATTTTGAAGATTTTAGCTACATTATAAACAGATTTTTCTTCAAGTTTCGCATTTGAATATTGTAATAACTTATGACAAAAGTTGCCTATGCAGGTCCACTTCGTCGTATAGGCATTCGGTATTTTTAAGATTTTAACAGAATTTTTAACGGATTTTATTTTTTCTTTTGAAAATTGCCAAATTTGTACCAAATGGTGGAGGGTATTAAAAGTTCGGCCCGGCCGAATTTACAGCTTTTTTACTTGTTTGTATCTTAACCTGTATACGACGATTACTTAGGGAAGTTACAAATCCAATGACAAAGTTTATATACCCTCCTATTTTAGGTTGAGGGTATAAAAATCGGGTTTCAATGTAAGCTAATGACAGTGTACATTGACTTAGTTCATTTGCTCTTTTCAGTTATCACTTCGCTTGAACATTCGTAAGCTGTACCATTCAACAGCTTCGCACCTCGTATATTTTATGCAGAATACGACTACAAAGCTGCTGTGGCAAATCAATTCCGCTCTAATGATATTTTCACTCACCCCACATTTTTTTGTGGTTCGTTTTCTTCTTCTTTCAGATAACGATCATTTGGTCAATTTGAAGTTGCAGCAAACGCCAAAGTTAATCGACGATGCATTCGTTTTTATACGACGCTATGCCAATACATCACAACTAGTTGAGAACTCACACAAACTGGCGGAACGTTTGGAGAAATGTTTCTATCACAATGAGAATTCGGCGCTGGACTTGTGCGATGGTGAAAATGTGGTAGGTAGTAGAATAGCAACAACAACAACATATTGTTATGCATTCAAGAATTTTAAAATATATTCCCCTTTTTTCTTTCCAAGCGTGGCCTATATCATCATAATCAAACCGACTTTATTATACATCCACTGCCCGAGAGATTTGGCAATAACACTCACATTATACTCGAATCGGAATCAGAGATTTATGACAACATCTGGTCGAAATCGTCATCAGTATTAAATGAAAATATACAGTTTGAACCGGAACTGGAGGAGTTTAACGACTTGAATATTGAGACCATGGCTGATATGGAGAATACCACAAGGGCGACAAGAAATACTGAAAGTGATCCACATCAGCAAAGACATGGCCCCGATCATGCTAGGAAATTACATCACAATAATGCTGTACCTTTAAATTTACGTTTTAAGCCACGACATCATCAGACACATCAGCGTCAATCGCATTCACATCATTCAAATGGTCACAATCACAATGGACAAAATCGAAATCCATCCTCTCATCGCTCCCACCATAATAAACACAACCGACAACCACATCACCGCAATCATCATCTACATCCTCACCATCAGCAGCCGGAGTCCTCAATTTCTTTAATGGATTCGGAAAAATCCACTAAACGTGCTAGACGTTTTATATCACCCGTCAAGGATTGGTACAACCCAAACGATGTTCTACACATAGAGACGGCTATCTTTGTCGATACCGATCTCTATAAACATATGGCTAAGAATTTTCCCAAAGATACCAGCTCACATTTGATACGTTTCGTGTTGGCCATGATTAATGGAGTCCAGCTGCTCTATCATCATCCATCGTTGGGACGACGAGTTAATTTTGTTCTCAAACGTTTGGAAATATTGGAGAAGGATCCCTTGGATTTGCCACGTTCAAGTGATATTGATATATATTTGAGTAATTTCTGTAAATGGCAGACACGCTGGAATTCCGCTAAAGATCCGAAATTGCATTATGATCATGCCGTGATATTGACGGGTAAGTTGGGTATTACCTTTTTTTATAAAGAAATTACGAATTTGAAAAAATAGAATAACTTAAAAATTGTGTAATGAAAACTTGATTTTAAAAGATCGGTCGGGCCGAACTTTTAATACCTATACGATATCGTGGACCGATTCTGCCCATCTTCAAACTTGACCTGCCTGCAGACAATGTACTGATCTGTGCCAAATTTTTTAACCCAAGGCTTTAATACACCCTCTAGAATATTTTCGCGATAATATTCAGCATTTATTCTGATGTCACGGTCGATTTATACGAGCGGAGAGCGATCATCTGCTGGCGTTAGAGTTCTGGTGGCCAACCGAAGGCGCACATTTTCAGCTGACCTCTTTGGCAAGTAAACACGATCATTGTGTTTGTTTACAAATTGCTGGACCACGAATGTTTTCTCATCGGAGAAAACCAAATTCTGCATTTCACCACTTTCGGCCAAGCGAAGCAAGTCTTTTGAGTCTATATATGGGAAGCTATAGCTATATCTGAACTGATTTTCTCTAAATTTGATGTTCTTGCTTTTAGACTAAATTCGGATGTGCCAAAATTCAGGTCATTTGGACGGAAATGGGATATTTGGTGCACAATTAACCCGAAATCGGTTGATGATATATGTGGGAGCTATATCTAAATTTGAACCGATTCTCACCAATTGCAATAGGGTTCGCCATTGGACTAAAGAAATCTCGTTTGGAAAGTTTTATCTCAATCGAATAATAATGCGACCTGCACTCTGTATTGCAAACCGTGAACCTTTATGAGAGAGGTACAAGGAGGGGTAGGCCGATGTCTATCATTATCACACCGGAACCTGTGTTAGTAAAAATAAAAATTGAAAAGAATCTGATGCTTATTTCGCATTTTATGGGAGATTAATTTGTTGGAAATCCTGACCGATTATGTGGGAGGTACAAGGAGGAGTAGACCGATATATTTTACCTTTACACTAGTTCTTGTGTCAATAAAAATGGTGTGAAGTAAGAAATTAGAAGACAGTCGGACTCTTATTTCACATTTTATAAGAATTATAATTATTCCAAATTTTAAAGCTTTGTGGGGGAGGTACTTGATGGAGTGGGTCGATTTTATCCATTTTCGCACTGACAAAAATATTGGGATTTGCAAAGTTTGCACGGAATCTAATATTTTCTCTATTTACAAGGAAAAATACTTTCTTTAAAAATTCTGAACTTTTGTGGGTGAGGTACCAGAATGAGTGGACCGATATTGCCCATCTCCGAACTCGTTCTAAGTGTAAAAGTGGACAATATCGGTTCACTCCTTCAAGTACCTCCCCCACAAATGGTCAAAATTTTAAATAATTACAACTCTCATAAGAGTCTGATTGTCTTCATATGTCGCAAATCCCAATATTTATATTAAACCAAGCTTTGGTGTTAAGATTGAATATATCTGTCCACTCCTTCTGCTACCTCCCCCACAAATGGTCGAATTTTTCAAAAATAAAATATATATTTTGCACAGGAAGAGAAAGGATGATCCGATTTTGCTTCAACTTTGCAAATTCTAATATTTGCATCAGTTCTACGTTAGGTGTAAAAATGGACAATATCGGTTCACTCCTTCAAGTACCTCCCCCACAAATGGTCAAAATTTTAAATAATTACAACTCTCATAAAATGTGATTTAAGAATTCGATTGTCTTCAAATTTCACCCATCCCAATCATTTTATTAGCCAAGGTCTGGTGTTAGATGGCGTATATCGGTCCACTTCTTCTGGTACCTCCCCAACAAATGGTCGAAATTTAAAAAATATATATTTTCTGCACAGAAAGGGAAGCAATAATCTAATTTTGAAAAACATAACACTCAAAGAAAGCGTAATAAGGGTCCAACGCTCTTAAAATTTCACACATACGTAGCGTGAAGAGGGCTGAGGGTATACATCTGTCGGCAAAACCGACCGATACTTTTTTATTTGTTTTTTCTAAGTTTCGCATTTGAATATTGTAATGGCCTATGAAAAAAGTTACCTATGCAGGTCCATGTCGTCACATAGACCCTAATATAACAGCTACATTCGGTATTTCTAAGATTTTAACAGAATTTTTAGCGGATTTTATTGTTTTTGAGAATTGCTAAATTCGTTCCAAATGGTGGAGGGCATTCAGATTTTTAGTTGTTTTCTTTTTTAAAAAGTATGCCTTTTTGTAATTGAAAATCCACTTAATTGATGCAACACTTTTATGTTTCTTCTTCTGTTCTGCATTGTAATGTCGGCTGTCGGATATATTAATTATTTTACAACAACTTGGCATTGCAAATCATTCAATATTCTTTGATTTTTTTATTGTTTGTTTCTTTATTTTATTGTTTTTGTTTTTTCAATCACTTCCAAGGTCTCGACTTGTATGTGGTGGATAAGAAAGGCAAACTGATTAATCAAGTGGTCGGTCTCGCACCAGTGGCTGGCATGTGCATCGACACATCATCGTGTACCATTAACGAGGGCAAACATTTTGAGAGTGTTTTTGTGGTAGCTCATGAAATTGGCCACAAGTAAGTAGGTTAAAACCGGTGATGGCGTGGCATGGCATGGAATTGAAGTGCACTGTACAATAGCCACGAAGAGGGTGGTTTAGTGACCATATTCCGTGTCAGATTTGCATTATTTTTTCTGCCGTACAACAAGAACAACAACAATAATTATATTCTCCTTACAGTTTAGGTATGCGTCATGATAGCATCGATAATGGCTGTGAACCCACATCGCACATAATGTCACCCACACTGGGTAGTGGCAAAATAACCTGGTCGAAATGTTCAAGGGATTCATTGAATCTATTTTTGGAGTAAGTTGGCTTAGTTTGTCAAAGGTTGTTGTATTTCTGATTTAATAATTGATGTATTTTGCCTTCAGGAAATCCCAAGCAAAATGTCTATTTAATCGCGCTGAATTCAATCACAATTTGGATCATTCGGCTGAGGGTATTCTGCCCGGTGAGCGTTTCGATGCCAATCAACAGTGTATGCTGAAATATGGCAAAGAATCGACAAGGGCTCGCAGCCAATCATTGTCGGATATTTGTCGAGATCTTCATTGCCAGAGGGATAGGTACACTTGGACTTCGCATCCAGCGCTGGAGGGTACAGCCTGTGGTGATAATATGGTAAGCTAGATGTAATTTATTTAAACTTGGGATTTCTCTTGCTTAGTTTAAGGCTACGAGCACCCAATAGGTGAAACGTTTTGCGGAATTTGTGAGTAGGGTATGTTGAACATAAACAATCCGTTAGATGGAAGGATTTTGAGAGACCGAAGAGATCATACCAAAAAAGAGAAATGTTCGGACAGAATATTGTACTCTTTTTCCGAAATTATACATCCTAAGATATGAATCTGGTAGTCCTTTAAAGTTAATCTTACAAATCCATGATCATTGCTTCAGCAAACTTTTGAAAGAATTTTATAAACACAATGATCTTTATAATTCACCATCACGGTTCTGCAAGGCCTTCAATTTTTTTTATAACTGCCTATATTGTACTTTAATTGGGGTTTAAAAATATTCGTAAAAAGTGGCGATTTTAGCTCTGTAGCATTCAGAAATATTCAAAAAATATGCCATTTCAGCTCTGCTAGGACATTAAGAATATTCTTAATAATCAATCAATCAATAAACACGATTATAGCTCTCGGATGCTTTAAAACTAAATATACAACGAAAAGTCCAACTTAAAATTTGAAATTCATTCTGCCAGTTCCGTTGTCAGTATTTTGAAGATTTCTACCACAGCTAAAACTTGACATTTGGGTTTCCTGAAAGGTCTGTTCCTTCCTTGCGAAAAATGTTCGATTAAGGTCCACTAGGTGCCTTTATCCTCTAGATTTTCGGTATTTTTGAGGTTTCCGACACAGTTAATAAAATCTATCTGTCTGTTGAAATTACGATACAGCCCACATTATTTGACGCCAAAATTTAGCACAGCAATTTGTATTGTGCCTAGGATGGTTGGTATTGAAAATGAGATATATCGGTCCACGTTCTGGTATAGTCCCAATATAACGGTACCTCCCGATATTCGGTATTTTGATGATTTATGCCACATGTTTTCACGGATTTGTCTGAAAATTGGTATTTGTAGGTCATAACGGGTCCCTGTGCGTGTGTCAAAACATTGCATGTATAGGTCCACGTTTTGGTATAGCCCCCATATAAAGGTACCTCCCGATATTCGGTATTTTTTGCCACATTTTTTTCACGGTTTTGTCTAAAAATTGGTATTTGTTGGTCATAATGGGTTCCAGCTCCGGTGGCGAAACATTGCATGTATGGGTCCATGATTTGGTATAGCCCCCATATAAAGGTACCTCCCGATATTCGGTATTTTGATGGTTTTTGCCAAAGTTTTTCACTGATTTGTCTAAAAAATGGTATTTGTGGGTCATAATGGATCCTAGTTCGTGTGGCGAGTCATTGTGATTATAGGTCTACGTGTTGGTATAGCCCCCATATAAAGGTACCTCCCGATATTCCGTATTTTAATTTTTTCCACATTTTTTCACGGATTTGTCTGAAAATTGGTATTTGTTGGTCATAATGGGTTCCAGCTTCGGTGGCGAAACATTGCATTCATGAGTCCATGATTTGATATAGCCTCCATATAAAGGTACCTCCCGATATTCGGTATTTTGATGATTTTTGCCACATTTTTTCATGGATTTGTTTAAAAATTGGTATTTGTAGCTCATAATGGGTTCTAGCTCATGTCCCCATGAGAAACATTGTATATATAGGCTATGGTATAGCCCCCATATAACTGTACCTCCCAATATTCAGTATATTGATGATTATTGCCACATGTTCCCACGAAGTTGTCTAAAAATTTGTATTTGTGGGTCATAATGGGCTCTAACGCTTCCTTTACCCTAAGGTGAAGGGTATTAAAAGTTTAGCCCGGCCGAACTTAATGTTTTTTACTTGTTATAATAAAAACTGGCCACGACCATATATATATTTAGAAACTAACAGTGACATTAGATAAAATTTTTAGGATTCAAGCTCTATCGATTCAACCAAACCGAAATTTTACCACATTTGGTACCATTTAGTATTTTTGGTGCACATCAGTACAAATTTCGAAAACTTCCTCCATATTCCAATCCAACACTTCGCCAGTAATGTTAATTTCAAATTTCAGGATTCTAGCGCCATCCGTTCGTTCAAATTCAAATTGTACCGAACTTAGTACCGTTTAGTACTTTTCGTGTAGATGAGTACTCACTTCCAAAACTACCTGACTACATCGACTCCACTCCTCAACCTTGATTCCCATTCTGAATTTTAATTTTTTAACTCTAACCGTTCACATGATATGAAATAGTACAAAATGTAGTACATTTCGTACACTTATAGTTGCGAATTTCCAGAAACCCGTTTGGTACATCTATCAAACACTCCATCAGTGACCCACATTCTAAATTTTAGCTCTACTGCTTCCTCAAATACAAAGAGTACTTTATTTAGTACCTTCTAATACTTTTCGTACCGTTCTAGTCTAGCGATTAAACCTGCCTAAACTGACCCCTTCGGACCAAGAGTGACCCTCATCCAAAATTTTCAGATTCCAGCTTCAGCCGTTTCATCTGGACGTTGATGAATCGTTTAGTCCGTTTCAGATAATAGGTCTGGGTTCCTCAAAAATATCTAGATCCAATAAACGGTTATAGATCGGAAAAAACCACCAATCAGATTCTAAAGATCGGTGACTATAAATATGGGATGCATAAAAAAATTCTACAATAATAACTCTAAGTGAATTCCTTATATCTACGACTTCCGCTCTGAAAGGACTTCTCTAAACCTTCCAGAGATACCTAAAGATTATATCAAATATCCAGCTCTGGATTGACTTCAAACAAGTTTAACTGTGCTCTGGAAAACCTACAAAAGTATGGACTACAAAAAAAAATTATAACTTATGATTATGATAACTCATGATAACTCAGAATTTCGCTAAATATATCCTTAAATATAGGATATTCTTTAGAATTTCATTAATTAAGAATATTGAAAATAAATATAAAAAAATGCGTTCTTTTATCTTTTTAGTGGTGCCGCAGTGGATTTTGTGTTGTCAAACGTATTGAATTGTACACAGCATCCAAGCAAACTGCTGGTCTCACCAAGGCCAATTATGACAAGGCAGCGTTTTTGGACAGTCCAAAATCCGGGAATTTATTACATGAGTATCAGAAGGTAATTTAGAAAAATATAAAAAATATTTTTTTTCCTTTAAAATTGGAAAATGGTCCATTCTTACAGCCCTCAAGCAGTTGGAGTGAATGGAGTGAGCCAAGTGCCTGTGATTCCAGCTGCCTATATGGCCCTTCGAAACGTTTGCGCGAGGGAAGTACCGGTCTCAAGGTATATACCCGGAAATGTGTTGACTACAAACGCCGGTGTATTGGCCGAGATCATCGATTCGAAACTTGCGTGGCCAAACAATGCTACAGTGTACCAATGTTAACGGTATCGGACTTTGCCAAACAAGTCTGTGAGAAGGCACAAAAATTCGACAGCGATCTGACAGGTGAAGGTGAACAAATCTCGGGCAACATAGAAGAGTCATGTAAGGTCTATTGTAAGACCAAGACAAATGGTACTAAATCTCGTAGCTGGACATTCCCGGATGGCACCACTTGCCAGTCGAAACTGTATCGGAATGATGAACCCTCGTACTGTATCCAGGGGCGTTGTGAAAAATTCTCCTGCGATAATTCGACAAGTAATTATTATAAAATTGATAATATCTTTTGCAAGCAGCAGGATAAATCAAATGATATGGACAATGAGACAATACGAAGGAGTTCTACATCGGTATCATCGCCTTCGTCATCGGTTACATATCAGACGTATGGTAATCAAATACCGATAGGACCTCCCTCGACGACCCACACCACGGCACCTGCTTCGTACAGCAGCAATTATGATGAATATAAATATCGCAGTAATACGAATAAGAATTACTATGATCGTGGGTCGAATGCAGATAGGATTTATGGTCCTACAACGGTGCGCAGTAAATATGAGAATGGTAAGATTTTTGATTTGTTATTGAATTTAAGTAGTAAAGCAAATAGATTTTCAATGAAAACATCTTTACTTAAGAGACTTTTTGCCCATAACAGCAAAGTTTTTGTATGATTCAAGATTGAGTGCACCCTCCTTAAAAATATTTAGGTTTATAATTTTTTTAAAAAAATATTATTTTATATTTTTTAACTTTTTAGAATAATTTTTTCTTTTTTTCATTTTCTAGAAGTTGCAGCAAAGCCATTACATGGACAATATAACCATGATACAACAACCTATCGAAGAAAATCGGATAACTATGCACCCTGGAATAAGTACAGTTATCATGTTAACGATCATTTGCCATCCGAGTCGTCATTACCCAAATCACAAACTTCAATTGCCGTTGTAACTCCCGGTCCGCCGGAAGCAAATGAAAATCTGTGGGTGGTAAAGTCGGGATGTTTTTCAAGTTGCATGGCGCGGTCTAAGGGTATCCAGGTGGTAATGAATCGTAAGACTGGCGAAAAGAATATACAACTTTGCACGCACACTGTAAAGGTAAGTGGAAAGAGAGAGAGAGAGAGAGAGAGAGAGAAAACAAAAGTTTAGCTTGCTCTCAAAGAAAGAAAGGTATTAATTTCTAGAACAAAGCATCTTATTTTTTTGATGACCGAGGAGTCTATTTTAGAACACTAAGGGATCATATCTTATAGAAGACCAATGGTCCTCCAAAAGAACAAAACAGCTCAGAAATCCTCATTCATAGAAGGAAATATGACAGTCAGTGTTATAAGTGGTTCTCTTTAATAGAAGACTTTCTTTACTAGAAGAGAAGAAGGTCTTGCTAGAGAAGAGCCGAGGTTATTCAAAACAGATCATCAGAAGATTTCAAACTCAGAAGACAAAAAGATCTTCTTTCACAAAGGACCGAAACCTTTTCTACCCAGAAGACTAGAAGATATTCGTCAATAAAAGACTGGAAGAATTTCTATCACACACGACTATTAGCTAGTCGTCAATAGGAGCTAAGAATATGGGTTTTTTCTTCCATTGAGGTCCAGAAGATGACCTTTAACCCATACAGGATCAGCAGATATCCTTCTCCAATAGAAGACCAGAGGGCACTTTCTTACACATAAGACCAGATTGTAACTGTCTTCCATTGAAGACCAAGAGGTCAACTTCTTTCACTGAAAACTAGAAGGACACAGAAGAACCTTTTTCTACCATATAAGACCAGAAGGTGAACATCTTCTTTCATAGAAGACCAGATGGTGGCCTTCTTCTATAGACGAGGAGTAGTCTTCTTCTATATGCGGACTTCTTCTTCATTAGAAGGTAGTCTTCTTCATAGAAGACCAGAATGTGGTTTTCTTCATTTGAAGGCCCGAAGGTCCTCTTCTTCATATGAAGACCCGAAGGTTGTCTTTTTTCATAGAAGACCAGAGAGACTTCTTCTTCTATAGAAGACCAGAAGGCGACTTTCTTCCATAGAAGACCAGAAGGTGGTCTTCTTTTATAGAAGACCTGAAGTTGTTCTTCTTCTATAGAAGACCCGAAGTTGGTCTTTTTCTATAGATGACCAGAAGGTGGACTTCATTTATAGAAGATCAAAAGGTGGCCTTCTTCCCTAGAAGGCCAGAAGAGGTGCTGGTGGTGAAGAAGGTCTTCTTACCCCGAAAACCAGAAGGCAGGGTTCGGCCATAGACGAAGGTAGACGTAGAAGATCAGAATTAGTTCTTTAAAAAAAGATGATAAAAGAGTCTTTAATAGAGGACTTTTAATTTGGTTTTCCTCCATTTAGAAGACCAAAAGGTAGACTTCAATAGAAACTGCTCTTCTTTCATAGAAGAATTGGTCTTCTTCCACAAAAGACCAGATGGTTTTCTTTTTTCATAGAAGACCAGGAGGCGGTCTTCAATGGAAGACTAAAAGGTGATGTCCGATAGAGAACCAGAAGCTGTCCTTCAATAGAAAATGAGGAGACGACTTCAATAAGGGCCAGATTGTGGTCCAGAAAGCGGCCTTCAAGAGAAGACCAGCAGTCAGACTTCAATGGAAGCCCAGAAAGTTGTCTTCAATAGAGATTTTCTTCGATATAATGTTGGAAGGTCCAAAAGACCATTATATGGCTTTTTTCTATAGACCCCTGAAAAATAGTCAGTAGTCCTCTTCTTTTGAAGACCAGTTGTTGACGTTTCGCTGTGATGTCTTTTTCGCAAAAGACCAAAAGATATACTTCTTCTACATAGGGTGAGGAACCTACACGTAAAAAACATTTTTATTCGGTTAAAGGACCATGGGTGGTTAGATTTTTTCATAGAAGATAGCTTCTTTCACAGAAGGGTTTCTTTCATAGAAGACCATTTAGTGGTTTTCTACAACTGAGGAAGTCCTAAGAGTCTGGTCTGTTTCCTTAGAAGCCCTTTGTTCGTAGAAGACCCTTTTATTTAGTTCCAACCTAAACTGAATAAACAATTACCCTTCCAGCCCTGTGAACGCTTACAAACGACTGGAGAATTTGCCGACAACACCTGTTCCGGTTACAAGACCAAAGTTCGTGGTCTCTCCGGCCATGGTACCCAAATCGCTGCCAGTGTTGAAAATCCCGATCGCAGTTGTCGTGTTGGCTGTCAAGATGAATTCATACAACATCGTTTCTATTTGGTCAATGGCAACTATGGCCACTTCCCATTGGGGACACGGTGTTCGAACAGCGACGATCGTTATTGTGTTCAAGGCAAATGTTTAGAATTTGGTCCCGATAAAATACCACTGCAAAAGTCTCACATAAGTTTGGCTCTGTTTCGCAGTCGGCGATCAGCTAACAGGAATCCACAGCATTCAAGGAAAAAGAGAAGTTTTCTCTATTACGAGCCGGTGAATATAACGGAAACACTGACACAAGATTTCATCGATAATATTGTTAACAGTATCATCCAATTGGAAGAGAATCAAGCGAAGGGTGAGTTGCGGAGTTGGACAAATAAATTTGAAAATATTTTATTATTTTTCTTTGGTTTTGCTTTGCAGAAGATGGTCTTCTTGGTCATCACATCGAATTTTCAAATCCCATACACTACTCCATGAATGAACAGCAGCGGCGAGAGCATGAACATTGAGTCTATTTTTCGATATGTTATGAAATTATTTTAAATCAGAGTATCCGCTTTCTCCATTTTCGCTCCATTTTTTCCGCGATTTCATATATTTTCAAATATTTATTGATATTTTTTTTAATAGTATTTTTTATATATATATATAAAAGTATTTATATGTATGCATGTATGTAGGAATTTTACGAGTAATGTATCTCTCATAAGTCGTGATATTTTTAGTTTTATAATTATTTTCATATTCAAATGATAATCAAGAAGAACAAAAGAAAGAAATTAAAATTATATATGAATTTTTACGTGTATCTCAAATATGGCGTGTTTCATTCGGATGAGCTTGGCAACCCTGTCACTGGGTATTTGCAAAATTATTTAGGTGTTGAAAAGTGTTTATGCCTGAAGGTGTTGTAAAGGAATTCAAGCTATGTTGGTGCTTTTTTTTGGAATATCCCACTTGCGTTAGAAGTAAACAACAACAACAACAAAATATCATTACGTTACAATAACATGACTGTCTACATAGTTTATGTTATAATTACCGTTGTGCTAGAAAGCTGCACGCAATACTGTTGGACATGTTTTTCCATTATGAAGAGGGAACATAGAACCATATTAGACCAATGTCTCTTTGCCTAAATCATTCACGATGTACTATTAAACATAAATACAAAATAAATAATAAATTTTGAATCATCAAAATAAGTAAATAATAAATAAGTTAGTAAGTTAACAATAAATATAGAAAAAATAAAAATAAAAAAAATTAAAAAAAATACATAAAAGACGAAAAGATTGTCGTCTGTCAGAGAAGATGAAAAGGCTGTGCTTTGCCATACAAGATGAAAAGGTAGTCTTCTGACATAGAAGACGAAAAGGTGGCCTTCAACCATAGAAGACCAGAAGATGGTCTTCAGCCATAGAAGGTCAGAAGGTGATCCACTTCCCCAAAAGACCAGAGGATGGTCCAGAGGATGGCCTTCTTCTATAGAAGAGCAGAGGGCGGTCTTTTTCTACAGAAGACAAGAGGGTGGTCTTTTTCTACAGAAGACCATAGGGTGGTCTTCTTACAGAAGTCCAGAGTGTGGTCATCTTCTGCAGAAGACCAGAGGGTGACCTTCTTCTACAGAAGACAAGAGGGTGATCTTCTTATGCAGAAAACCAGAAGGTGCTCTTCTGCCACAGATGACCGTGGTCTTCTGCCCTAGAAGACCAGAAGGTGTTCTTTGCCATAGAAGACCAGAAGGTGATCTTCTGCCACAGAAAACCAGAAGGTGATCTTCTGCCACAGAAGACCAGACCGTCGACCACCATAAGGTGGTCTTCTTCTTAGGAAGACCAGAAGGTGGTCTTCTTCTATGGAAGACCAGAAAGTTGTTTTCTTTTGTGGAACGCCAGAAGTTGGTCTTCTTCTGTAGAAGACGAAAAGCTGGTCCTCTGTAATAGAAGACGAAATGGTGGTCTTCTGCATAAAAGGCCAGAAGGTGGTCTTCTTTCACAAAAAAACCAGAAGGTGGTTTCTGCCATAGAAGACTAGAACGTGGAATTCTTCCAGAGAAGACTAGAAGGTGGTATTTTTCCACAGAAGACTAGAAAGTAGGTAGTCCAGAAGGTGTTCTTCTAGAGAAGACCAGAAGGTGACTTTCTTTTATAGAAGAACAGAAGGTGGTCTTCTTCTAAAGAAGACCAAGTGGTCTTCTTCTATAAATGACCAGAAGGTGGTCATCCGCCACAGTGGTTTTCTATCAAAACCAGAAGGTGGTCATCTGCATTAGAAGACCGGAATGTGGTTTTCTATCATAGAAGACCAGATGGTAGTATTCTGCACTGACAAAATAGACCAGAAGGTGATATTTTTCTATAGAAGAAAAGAAGGTGCTCTTCTGCCACAGAAGACCAGACCGTGGTCTTCTTCTATGGAAGACCATAAGGTGGTTCTTCTTCTATAGAAGACCAGAAGGTGATGTTCTTGTGTAAACTACCAGAAGGTGGTCTTCTTCTGGTGTCTTCTTCTGTAGAGGACCAGAGGAGGGAAAGCAGTTTTCGGGAGTAAAAGACCTTTAGGTGGTCTTCTTCTATAAAAGACCAGTATGTGGTCTTCTTCTATAAAAGACCACCAGACCGTGGTCTTCTTCTATGGAAGACCATAAAGTGGTTCTTCTTCTATGGAAGACCATAAGGTGGTTCTTCTTCTGTGGAAGACCATAAGGTTGTCTTCTTCTAAGAAAGACCATAAGGTGGTCTTCTTATATAGAAGACCAGAAGGCGGTCTTCTTCTATGGAAGACCATAAGGTTGTTTTCTTTTGTGGAAGGCTAGATGTTGGCCTTCTTCTCTAGAAGAGCAGAAGTTTTTTTCTTTTCAGAAAGCCCAGAAGATGGTCTTCTTCTGTAGAAGACTAGAAAGTGGTTTTCTTCTATAGAAGATCAGAAGCTTGTTTTCTACTACTTGTTACTAGAAAGTGGTTTTCTTCTATAAAAGACCAGAAGGTGGTCTTCTTGTGTTGAAGACCAGAATGTGGTCTTCTTCTGCAGAAGACCGGAAGGGGGTTTTCTGCCATAGAAGACCAGATGGTATTAGTATTAGTCTCCTTCTTCAAGTAATAAACCTTCACAGAAAACAAGCAGCAGGTCTTGTCTTGTCTTCTTATTTAGAAAATCAGCAGGTGGCGATTTTCCTCAAAAAGCATGAAAGTGGCCCTCGTCTACAAAAGATCAATAGGTGGTGTTTTTTCTTCTCAGCATTATAGACCACAAAGTTGCCAGCTTTGGCGTGTCTCTTCTATAGAAGACCATATTGTAGTTTTCATAGATGAGAAGCAGCAGGTGGTCTTTTTCTAGCAGTTTTTTCTTCTACAGAAGACCAGCAGGTGGTTTTTTGCTCAGAAGGCGAGAAGATGATCCTTGTCTACAGAAAACCAGAAGGTGGTCGTCTTCCATATAAGACAATTAGGTGTTTTTTTTGCATTGAAGACACGCAAGTAGTAGCATACCAGAATGTTGTTTCTATCATTGAACACCAGGAGATGGTATTTTATCCCTTTAAGACCAGGTCTTTGTAACAGATTATTGTCTTTTACTTTGAAAACTTAAGGGTTATAATAATCCACTAAAGCAATATGACCTTCCTTTTGCAACGGAATATTAAATTCCAAACACTGTGTTGGCTGCGTAAACCCCAAAACCCCACAGACACATTCATACCCCAACACGAAAACCTATGACCTGCACCCACTAGGTGGCTCATGTTCATGTCGTGGTAGGCGACCCCAACTTTTGCACAATTGGATACAAGTACTAACAACAAGTGCATTTATTACCCGTACTCTCTGTTTTTCTTTACATAGTCTCTCTCTCTCTCTCTCTCAATTACCAAAAGTAAACTTACTCTCTTTGGACAATTCCGTTGATAGAAGACAACAACGTGACACCGCAACAGCCATGTATTCCAACGGTGGGAGAAAAGAAAAATTAGATAAAATAAATGTACCTGAACCGGATATGACACAGTCCACTAAGGATACGCGAACCCTAAAGACGTTCCAAGGAAGACAAAAAAGAAAATAAAATTGAAAAAAGAAGAACAAAAAATAAAAGAAAATCAATTAAGTGCATACTTTCAAATAAATAACACAATTATCCCAACAATACTGGCAGAAAAAGTGTGGAAATGTAAAAGCAAGTGAAACAAAGTATTTTGATATGTGCAAAGGAAAAACGTGAAGAATTTGCATCAAGTCTTGTAAGGTGTTTTTATTTTTGTACATGCCATGGCATAAATTTCCATATTTTGAAGAAAATTGTGCTCGACTCGAGGATATTCAATAGGACATTGACCATTGCCCGACCAGGGACTGGGTTAAAGCCACAGGGTCATTGTGCAATATTTGAACCACGATGAAGTGAAAATTGCAATGGCCATGGAAAATCGGGGTGAAGTGTGTGCGTGCGTATGAATGTGAGTTTTACAGAAGAGAAGCAATTGAAGTTGTAGCTGAATTGAAACTGGGCATATTTTGAAGTACCTATATGTTTTAGGTCAAGAAACTGTTTATGGTGAAATTAGTCTCATTGAATCAATACTATATTTTTTGGATTCTTTTATCAGGAGGTGTTTTTGTTATTTGTTTTTAGGAAAAATATTTGGTTTTAATTTATTTAAAGATATGTTATCATATACAGTCCATCGGGTTTTTGTTTGCCAGTCTGTGCGTGTCAAGTATCCTATAAAATATAAATACAAAAGGCTAACGTCGACAGAAAAAAAACATGTGACATTTAAATATGTATTGTGATATAAAAAAATAGAACAACAATGGATTTTTCTTGGAAGAGCGTGAAAGATGCCACGATGCCACAGTGGACAATCTTCTTATTTCTGTGTGGTTTTGAAATCTGTTAAAGCAAGTAAATTTGTATCGCAAAAGAAGCAAAACAACTACATTCCATAAAATATGTTGGGAATATACCTGGAACATATGTGGAAAAAATAATTAATTATTTTTAGGTAATACCTTGGAAAAATGCGTTTCATCAGAGCTTTCGCTGGACTTCCCTTGCCTAAAATCTTTTGAAAATGTGTCAAGTCTTTTAGAAAGAGGCAAGAATTAGTTTTAGCCAAAAGTGGTAATATCGAAGCATGCAAAATGCATGGCAAAAAAAGTTAAAAATGTCCAATTACACTGTGCCACAATTTTCGGGCAAATTTCTGGGGATTAGTAGATCCCAAAGAGATTAGTAGATCCCACATAGATTTGGGCTGTCACGTCAAAGGGCCCATTACACACAACCTAAGAGCCTCAAATTGTTTGCTTTATACTTAGCATTTGATTTGGCACAGGACTTTAGGTTAGGTTATAGAATAATTTGTACAAAATAAGGGTCATACCGGTTCACTTTTTGGTATTTTTATATCCCATACCACATAGTGGTAAGGGTATTATGTCTTTGTGTATTTGTTTGTAACATGGAGAGGGAAGCGAGATAGACCCATAACTAATTTTGAGGATCTTCATAGTCAGTCCGTCTGTCTGTCCGTCCGTCTGTCCATGTATTTTTGTGAACAAAATACAGGTCCCACTTTTTATCCGATGGAAATGAAATTTCGCAAACAGTATTTGTTTGGTCCAAGGACAAACCCTATTGAAATTGGTGAGAATCGGTTCAAATTTAAATAAAACTCTCATACATATCTTCAACCGATTTCGTGTTATTTGTGCATCAAATGGCCAACATCAGTCCAAATTATCTGAATTTTGACACATCCGATCAAATTAAGTCAAGAAGCAAGTATATCAAATATGGAGAAAATCTGTTCATGTGTTTCATCCGATTTGGGACTATATGTCCTTCACATGCGTAATATGCACTTCACAAGAATGATATTTGGCACAAGATATATAGTTTAGAAATAAGTGCCTAAAATGTTGTCAATATCGGTTTAGATTTGGATATAGCTTCCATATAGATCTTCGTCCGATTTCAGGTTTTTCGTGCACCAGATGAATTGTGGCATATACGACCGAATTTACTCTAGAAGTAAGTATTTTATTTTTTTTTTGCCATTTTTTTTAACGGATTTGTCTAAAAATTGGTATTTGTGGGTCATAATGGTTTCCAGCTCCGGTGGCGAAACATTGCATGTATGGGTCCATGATTTTGTATAGTCCCCATATAACGGTACCTCCCGATATTCGGTAATTTGATGATTTTTACCACATTTTTTCACGGATTTGTCTGAAAATTGGTATTTGTTGGTCATAATAGGTTCCAGCTCCGGTGGCGAAACATTGTATGCATGGATATATGATTTGACATAGCCCCCATATAACGGTACCTCCCGATATTCGGTATTTTGATTATTTTTGCCACATTTTTTCGCGGATTGGTCTAAAAATTGGTATTTGTGGGTCATAATAGGTCCTACTTCGTGTGGCGAAACATTGTAATTATAGGTCCACGTTTTGGTGTAGCCCCCATATAACGGTACCTCCCGATATTCGGCATTTTAATGGTTTTTGCCGCATTTCTTCTAATGTTTCTTTTACCCTAAGTTGGAGGGTATTAAAAGTTTGGCCTGGCCGAACTTAATGTTTTTTTACTTGTTTATATTATTCTTATCGAATTCCAATCATGCACTATACAGCAATGTTATATGGTTCATAGGCGGTATGATTTACTTCCCATAAATTTTCAAAATACTCTTTTAAATACGCACAGTGGTGTAGGGTATCATATGGTCGGCCCGCCCGACTTTTGATCTTCCCTTACTGGTTCATAATAATTTCGGCAAATGTTGGTAATTAAAATACTTATTAAGAAAAAAACATTCTTGAAAAATCAATAATATAATCATCTTTTGAAGATAACCCCTGATTTTAACTATTTCCAAATTCTTGGATATATTTTTTTAATTGATTTGGCTCTTATGTCGCATTTTGGTTTCGAAGGTGTGGAAAACCTTTTCGCACAATTTTTTCAATGTGGGTCAATTTTTTTGGAGCATGATTTTATTTTGTTCCAGGGGCTTGACTAAATTTTCCAATGGGTTGGGGGTAGATAGACATATTGCAGAAAAAATTCAATACAGGTACACATTTTTGTCAACACTCCTAACAAAAATTCTCTTGGAGGTTACAAATTCTGCAAGCTGGTTCTCTACACCCGTAGTCTAAATAAACATTTTTAGTCAAATCGCATGGAAATAGGTACAATCAGAAGGTACTCTGAAAAAGGTAGGGATGTATTTGAAAAAAAAAAAAAAAAAAAAAAAAAACTTTTCCACATTTCTCCATAAAATAATAGGTTCTTTTCCAAGAAAAAAATATTAATATTACGTGGGAGGTTCATTTTTGTTATTTGAGGTCCCCACGACTTTTTGTAAGAGTGAACTTGAAAAGAGAAATTAAAAAAAATGGTTTGGATTTACTTAAAAATTTAAAAAAAAAATAAAAATTTCGGGAATCTATTCTAAAAAATGCACTATACTTAATCAGGCCAAATGTTCTGGTCTTTTTCGTACATTATATATAAAATTATTTTTTTTTACTTGCGACCATCGAAATAACTTCGATATGCTTTCTATGCATGTCAATGGACGGGAGAACAGCTTCCATTACATCTGTTGCAAGACTGTGTTTTCCATCTACGTATGAGTACTATGGATAATGGTGACATATAATAAGTATACGCAGTGGTTTACCACAGTTTAACTTATTGAATTTGTAATGTTTGTAACATATCGACGATTTAGAAATGAGTTTAATTTAAAAAATAAATTTTATATACTCTAAAAAACTGAAAAAGAGTGTTCAATTCACTTTAGAACATATCTAGTGTGAAAATCGGAAATATTGCCCGATGTTTTCTTGTGCGTTCGCAAAGAGCTCTTAACATTTTCGAACAATTTTATGAGACATACATATTTTTCTCAAAAAAAAAAAAAAAAAAAAAAAAAAAAAAAAACAGGAGGTAAATTAAAAATATTGACTCATTCCTTTTGTCCCTGAACTACAAAGGTTTTTAATTTCTTATGGGAAGTCATAAAATTAAAAAAAAGGTCCAGACCTCAGGCGCCAAATCAAATATTAGATCAAATAATGCTTCACCTATTAGCATTTCCTGATTTTCCTAAACTCAAAAATTCTTTACTGGAACAGACAAAATTAAAATTCGTTTTTGAAATAATGCCATACAGTCACTCAGAAGGTTACTTTTGGTTTTTGTTCTGTTTCCTCCCTCTGTTGTGCTAATCAGTATCCAAAATTTGCACAGTTGCACATAAAAATAGTGGACCATTTAACTCTCTAAATAAAATCCAATGGCTTAAAAAATGGTAGATTTCTGCCCTATCCAAAACTCTAATCTCATGCAAAATTGCGTGTCCATTGGTCCCTACCTGTGACTTGTAGTGCTACTACAAAAATTGAACAATTTTTAAGTTTTTGGTCCATTTTTAACCCAAATTATTTTTCTTACATCTTCAAAACAATAGGCTTCTATTACGAACCTAACCCTACCTCCATGATAAATTTCGTGAGGATAGGACGATAATTGCGATCTGTATATAACACCTCCAACAAATAGTTTTGTAGGGTGTAACAAGTGTTTCCAGTCAAATTAAAAAAAAACAAGTAAGCAAAGGCTACACTCGAGCGGGGCCGACCGTTGAATACCTTACAACACTATAATAAATGATACAGTTTATATAGGCCATATACTCGAAAGAATTCCACAAGATATTATGACAAATTATAAAAGATAACCATCAGGTTTCGTTCTCTAATTTTCGAATAATAGCAACTTTAACTAATTTGCTCATTTCCAATTTATTGGTAGATGTTGCGCGTAAATGGTCTTCCTAGATCAGGAACCAATATTTCCCAAAGACCTATAATCTCTCAGAAGTGGCAAAAGATTAACATTTATTATTGGTTTTTGACTAAAACGCATCTATATGAGATACAGACATTTGACTATATTCTTCAACGAAATCAGCCTTAACGAAATAGTCAGAAGTGCGTCTTTCCTGTATTTGTGAATTCTCCAAAAAGTCACTGGAATGGACATTTTCGTATTTTGTCTACAAAAGTTGGCAAACTATTTCACACATTGAATATTTTTGGATGGCCATCCAAAACTGCTTGGCTTTTGTAATTTTCGGTAACCCCCATTCAAATGTGCGTGAGGATCGGGCGATAATTACGACCAGCAAACAATTTTGCAGTTTTTTGGTCCATTTCAACCCCTAAATATATGGCGATCATCTCCAAAAAGAGTAGGCTTCTATTCTGACCCTCATCTTATCTCCATGCTAAATTTCGTAAGGATCGGGCCATAAATGCGATCTGTATATGATATCCTAACTACTTAGTTTTGTTGGCTGTAGAAATATTACCAAATGTTTAATTCAAAATGAAAATATGCCAAAAATATGACAAAATGGAAAAAATATGAGAAAATTTTACAAAATCAATGTTTTCATCTTTAGAGAGATATTGTTATGCGATTTTTTTAGAAGTTTTTTCTTTCCTGCCAAGAGGCCATTCAGAATTAATGAGAACTGTCGAAATCAGTTCAGCCGTTCTAGACATATAAGAGATTTTTCAAGCATATCTTCTTTGATAAACATATATATCGCACATATTTTGCTATATATCCGTTTTGTTGGATGTTAACATCAATGTAAAGATCAGAAGTAACCTTGTCATGGCTTTGTGATTTCGCTGGGATTTAAAATATTCGCGGTTTAATGAAAAATTTTTAATTTTTTCAACACAAAAGATATGGTCTATTTTACCCGCTAAATATTATCCGATGACCACCCAAATTGGTAGGCTTCTTCCCCGCCCTAAACTCTAGGTACGTGCGAGATTCCGCGTCGATTGGTCTATAATTGCGACCTGTATAGCTACTGCAAAGTCCGAAATTTTTTCAGTATTTGGTCCATTTCAACCCCTAAACATTTGGCGATCATCTCCACAAGAAATAGGCTTCTATTCTGACTCTAACCCCACCTTCGTGCAAAATTTCGTAAGGATCGGGCCATAATTGCGACCTGTAGCGTGATTACAAATTAACATGGACAGACGGACAGACGGACGGACGGACATACATAGCTAGATCGACTCAGCTCGGCGAGCTAGGAAGATCCATATATACTTTCCTATATGGGAAACCAATATTTCGAGGTGTTACATAATTTTTGGGCCAATCAAACTTATAATACCCCCAACACATAGTGTTGTAGGGTATAACAAGTTAAAAAGCATCAGTCGGTTTAGCCGACAGATGTATACCCCCAGCCAATGTTCGATTCTTTAAATCCTGTTATGATCGTTCAAATTGAGTAGGTTCCGAAGTAATGGACCAAAATTGTCCACTTCGTATCGGACCTAAAGGAATATGATGTAAATATTGCAGCGTGAAAGGTTTGAGACATGTGATAATTTTTAGAAAATTTCGAAAATTTGTACCTAATACCGAAGTCGACCAAAGTGTTCCATACTTCATCTGCTACAGATAAAAAGCTTGGTATGGGCAAAATTACAAGAAAATCTAACATTTATATCCAATTTATGAAAAATCATAAATTCCATTTTCATATTTATATGAAATATGTGATAATTTTTAGAAAATGTTAAAATGTGCGTGAGGTACCAAATCGTGAGGTATAATCGACCAAGGTATTCCATTTTCATACATCATCAAATACAGGTAAAAATATTGGTATGGGCAAATTTACAACAAAATTTAACATTTAGGTCCAATTTAATGCGAAATCATAAATTTCATATTCATCTCAGGTTTCCGGTTGAGATAAATATTTAGTGTTTCGAAAGTTATGACAGAAAAAAGTATTGAAAGTTGTAACCCTTTGTGGGAGAGGTACTAGAAGTGCTTCGCAGATAGATATCATCTTCACAATAGATCTTGTGTTAGGAAATACTTGAGCATTTTGGTTTCTAAATTACATCGGACGTTAATTTCGGGTTATATGAGTTTCATGGATATTAAAAATTTAGACCCTTTGTGGGGGAGGTACCAAAAGACATGGTCCGATCATCCTTATAACAGATCATCCTTATAAGAGATCTTGTGTTGGTGGAAATATTGAGATGTATCAAGTCTGAATGGAAGTGGATGTTAATTTCATTTTAAAAGTTTCGTGGGTATTCAAATTTTTGATACTTTGTGTGGGAGGTACCAGAAGGAGTGGACCGATATATCCCATCTCTATAGCTAACCTTGAGTTAGTAGAAATAATGGGATGTGTGAAATATGAAGAGTACACTGCGTCTATTTCGGATTTTATAATCGTTTTGGTGATTCAAAACTTTAACCCTCTGTGCGGGAGTTACGAGAAGAAACGGTCCGATCTCTACCATCTTTATAGCAGTTGTTGTGTTGATAGAAATATTGAGATGTGCCTCCCACAAAAGGGGGAGGATATATTCCATCCAAAAATATTGTGATGTGTGTAATTTGACGGCAATCGGACCCTTTAATATCATTTTGTAAGTGTAAACATTATTCAAAATTTTGACCCCTTATACTTGGCCCCCTCCATTTTCGCATCTGACATAGCACTGATGGATATAGGAGGATTTGCAAAATTGGAGGAAATTTGGATCATCCTTTCTGATTCAGCCTTTCTTTCTGCCTTTTGATTTTGTTGCAGTTTTTTTATCTCTCCCTGTATACCTTCTGTAGCCATATGGCTCAGGGTATAAAAATGATATTTGTGAATACCTTAGCTTTTGTACATAACTATCGGATAAACGGAAGATACTCTTTAGTTTGTTCAAATACATGGTTACCCATATTCGACGGACCTTTGGGCCATTTCCAATCGACGAGGCATGTCCGCAGTCAACATTCTTTGCGTTAATTGAATTTTGTATGGGAATAAATGCAAATCAATGCGAATAATCCGTTGAAAAATGGACCGAGCCATGCCCAACTGCTGAGAACGGCGTTTTTGGGATGTTCCTCTCAACACTGGCTCGTACGGCAGCGATCGCCTTGCTCGACTTTTATATGGCCTCTTCGGATTAGAAAGAGCCTTACTAGTCGAAAATTTTCCGTATAAACGCTTAATGGTGTTCTTAGAAGGCGCACTTCTCACATTTTTTAATGTTTTAAAAGCACGTTGAGTTTTCACAATTGACTTCTTGTAAATTTCAACTATTTCAGAGCGCTCGCGTAGCGTGTATTGGTTCATGGTAAAAATCTGCTTGGACTGACGCTTCAAACGCGGTATGTCATTAAGCGATGTGACATCTCCGTCCAAAGTTATGGCGTTGCCAGATGGGTTCGTCGAATATGGGCAACCCTATACAGATTTTTACCATGAACCAATTCACGCCACGCGAGCGCTCTGAAATAGTCAATTGTGTCAATTGAAGTCAATTGTGAATACTCAACGTGCTTTTAAAACATTAAAAAATGTGAGAAGTGCGCCTTCCCCAAGAACATCCCAAAAATGCCGTTCTCAGCAGTTGGGCATGGCTCGGTCCACTTTACAACGGATTATTCGCATTGATTTGCATTTGTTCCCGTACTGAATTCAATTGACGCAAAGAATATTGCCTGCGGATTGGAATGGGCCCAAAGGACCTAAAGGTCCGTCGAATATGGGTAACCCTGTACAAACATCCAACATTTCAGTGACATTTTCGCTCAAGCCACCATAAAGAGATTGCTGTCACCCACTACGCAACTACCACCCTCTTTGCTTGACCTTCACAATACTGGCCTGCGAGAAACATTAAATGACAATTTAGTTTACATTTCTCTCACTTCTGAAATATAATAAATATACCAATCTACTTTTTCTCCAATGAGAAATGCCCCAAGCCAATTCCATTAGCTAAGATAGCAACTAAAGGCAGCTTATTAATGTCTTTTTAACAAATGATCAACTTCTTTCTTTTTTCCACAGTTGACAAAAGCTTTTCAAGGTGAAGCAAGCGACGAGCAATTATTGAACCCGAACAGCGGAATTAAATGTCAATAGGTACATGCTAATCATAATGATAATCAATTGACATACATTTTGGACAATGACCAAATGACCGAATGACCAAAATTCCCAATACCATGGCGGCGGGTGATAGCGCACGTTGCCCGGAAATTGGGTCAAATTGTTTCAAGTTATGACCATAGAAAACAAAAACAATAAAAACAATCACACTCACGAAAAAGTTGAAAACAAATAAGACAAGGAATGTGGGTAAAAAGTAAATGAATTAAGTGACTACGATATGACGAAGTAAAGGAACGTGTTATCCTTCAAAGAGTTTCAGTTGTTATTATAGATATTAAAATGGGGGACAGTGGAAATGCTAATGGCGATGACGGCGGTGGTGGTGGTTTCTGTTTGTCTTGTGCACAGAAAGCCATTAAAAAAACTATAGTAAATGAAGTATTCTAGAAGGAAAAGAGAAAACATGAGTTTCTAATAATAAGGAAGTCGATGAACCATGTGTACAAGGTCATGTCATTTTATCTATTTTTGTTGTTTGTGGCTTTTTATGTTGCGTAGGAGTAATCTTAAGTTATGACCAGTTGTTTTTTCTCATAATTATATGGGGATAGTTCCTAAAGAAATTTTTTTCTATTAATATCCTGAAAATAGTTCTTAATTGATATAATTTTAGATAACACATTTGCCTATAGGCTAATGGGGTCATCGTACGTCATGTGCTCTCAAAATTTGATAGGATGGGAATTCTAAGTTTACTTTGCCTCAAAAGGTTGTAACACTTTGAAATATTTATATTAGACGCGTATTTTAGTATACCGCTCGTCATATCTGCTTGAGACAAGTCGATCTCGCTATATGTGTGTGTGAGATCTCCACAGCACTCTCGTCAGAAGGTTTGCCTTATGTGGGTTAGTGTTCTTTCAGAGGTCAGAAGAGAGAGAGAGAGAGAGAGTAGTTCATGTCCAAGATTACAATTGGCAGTTGCGGTTAATTTTTTTCGAACTTCCATACTGCTTTAAGGTTCGTCCCGAATAAAGCTTTCTCTCTCACTTCGTAAGCTGAGGGGGGTCTTGGATAATGAACTTTTTTATACCCTCAGCCATTAGCTAGAGAGGACATTTGAAGTCGATCTAGGGGTGTACGTCCGTCAGTCTGATTGGCAGTCTGGCTGGTGCACGCGATAACTCTCGATAGGAGTATCCGATCTGATCCAAACTAGGTACATCGAAATATTATTGTCAAAAATAGATCGAGTTCGGAGATGGGCAATATCGGTCAACTCGTTCTGGAACCAACCCTACAAAAAGTCGATATTTTCTAAGAAAATATTTAACAGCACAGAAAGGGAAAACATACTCCGATTTTGCCCAAAAGTCTGTAAATCCTAATATTTGCAAAATTGCTAGGTCAGGTGCGAAAATGGACAATATCGGAGCACTCCATCAACATTTTTTAATATTATTGAATGAAATCAAAAATTGTCGGAAATAGCATCAAATTTTAGAATAAGTTTAGATTGGCACGAATTATGGCCTCAAATGGCCAATGAACCCGTCACACGCTGCCCGAATGTTGCTCTGCGGCATTTTGCTTGAGGTGATCGACTCTTTGATATTTTTTAGTGCCGATCTTATTTTCCAAAATACTCCAGACACAATAGTCCAACGGATTGGGATCTGGAGATTTTGGTGGCCATTGTGCGCTGGAAATGAAGCGAGAAATCTCATTCTGTTGAGTGCCATGGTGTTGAGTCCCGTTGGGATGTCGAAGGTCTGCGGCCAACATTTTTTGCATGCCCACGGCTTTAATACACCCTTCAGAATATTTTCGCGATTAATACGAGCGGAGAGCGACCATCGGTTATTATGGCGGCCCACACCATCACCATGGCCGGCGCTTGAGTTCTGGTGGCAAACCGAAGGTGTACATTTTCAGCTGACATCTTTGGAAAGTAAACACGGTCATTTTGTTCGTTTACAAACTGCAGGTCAACGAATGTTTTCTCATCGGAGAAACCCAATTTCGGCAGTTCACCACTTTCGGCTAATTCAAGCAACTCTTTAGCTCTTTTGAGTCTGTTTTCTTTCTGTTGCGGGGTAAGTTCTTGCACTTTTTGGAATTTCAATGGCTTTAACCCGAGCTCATTTTTCAATATTTGGCGAATGGAATATTGCGATATGTTCAGCTCATGAGTCATTTTTGGGCTACTGCGACGCGGGTTTCGATCAAGTCGATTCTTTACTTTTGGAATCATGTCTGCTGATGTTGCTGTTTTCTTCCGTCCACTTCCTTGACGTCGGGCTACGCTACCAGTATCACAAGATTTATTCACATTTAAATGCTGGAGTGCTTTTACGATAACCACGTGTGGCTTTCCAGGCAAATATAAAGAAATCAAACTATCACGCTTGAATTCCATAACGACTAACTTTTTTCTGGAAGATTCTCACCAAAATGTTTTGTTCGCTTGTAAACCATATAATAATCGGACGAGTGCCTTAGAAGTGACAGCAGTCTGAGGTCGACTGCAGGTTTTTCTTAAGAGTGCAATTATCTTCGAATTGTCGAGTCTGGTGTAAAGATGGATTATATTCGTCCACTTCTTCTGGTACCTCTCACACAAAGAGTCAAAATTTTGAATATCAGAAAGCTCATAAGACGCAAAAGTAACATCTGATTCCAGTCAGACTTGGTGCATCACAATATTTCTATCAACACAAGATCTGTTAT
Organism: Musca domestica; assembly: GCF_030504385.1. Taxonomy (NCBI): domain Eukaryota; kingdom Metazoa; phylum Arthropoda; class Insecta; order Diptera; family Muscidae; genus Musca; species Musca domestica. The sequence continues at coordinate 2,718,332 of NW_026712219.1, read as the reverse complement.
AAAGATGGTAGAGATCGGTTCAAGATTTTGAAAAACAAAACGCTCAAAGAAACCGAAATTGGCATCCAACTCTCTTCAAATTTCACACATCCAAACACTTTGACTAACACAAGATATGTTGTGAAGATGATATTAATCTAAGAGCCCCTTCTGGTACCTCACCCACAAAGGGTCACAATTTTTAACAAATGTATCTGCCATAACTGCGAAATAAGTCGGCGATTCTTTGATTGCTATATTCAAATATTTCCCTTAACCAGAAACCTGATATGAATGTGTGATTTATCGAAATTTATGATTTCAAATGAAATTGGATATAAATGTTCTATTTCCTTCAAACTTTGCCCAGACCAACATTTAAATCTGTATTGTATGAAGTATGAAAATGAAATACTTCGGTCTGCTATATCTGTTACCTGACGCATATTTCCACGTTTTTGACAAATTTGCACATATCTCATATAAAGTACAGGAAGGAGTCGATAAAGTCCAAATCTGGTACGTTATAATATTTGTATCAGACTTATGTCACATACGAATTGGTCAATATTGGCCAACTGCTTCAGAACCTCCTCCGGAAGGGGTCAACAGTTTGGATAATCATAACAAGGTTGGTGTATACCATCTGTCGGAAAAACCGACTGGCATTATTTTATTATTTTTTTCTTTTTTTCATTATGGCCTGGCTTTATACTAATGACTCCTCCTTGTTCCTTCATTTATTCCTGTCAATATTGAAATCACTGCAGTTATTTCTATACCCCTTCGCCAAACAAATTCTTATTATTTATCATCCGATTCTATTATATCCTAATCCAAAAAAAAAAAAAAAAAAAAAAAAAAAACAATTTAAACAATGTAATTGAGGCCAAAATGCAACTGACCGCAAGTAATCATTTATTTATGACCGGTTTTATATGGAAGCAATGGAAAACAGCAACAAACAAACAGCTAAAATTTCCCACAACAACAAAAACAATAACAATAATGTACGAACATGCAATGTTGACACATAGGTTTTTATGATACCCATTCAGCAATTAGCTGGAGGAGGCTATTACAGTGATGGTTTTATACTACAGTTATCAAGGAATAAAATCATCGAGGATTATATTTTAATTTGGATTTTTATACCCTCCACCTTGGAAAGGAGGGTATATTAACTTTGTCATTCCGTTTGTAACATCCTTAAATATTCGTCATATATGGGGTCTACATAAGGTATATATATTCATAATCAGCATAAAATTCTAAGTCGATTTAACGATGTTTGTCTGTCTGTCTGTTGATCGTGATTTAAACAGACAGACAGACCACATTATTTGACGCAGAGCGCCAAAATTTTGCAGAGCAATTTGTATTGTGTCTAGGATGGTTGGTATTGAAAATGAGATATATCGGTCCACGTTCTGGTATAGTCCCCATATAACGGTACCTCCCGATATTCGGTATTTTGATGATTTATGTCACATTTTTTCACGGATTTGTCTGAAAATTGGTATTTTTAGGTCATAACTGGTCCCTGTACGTGTGGCAAAACATTGCATGTATAGGTCCACGTTTTGGTATAGCCCCCATATAAAGGTACCTCCCGATATTCGGTATTTTGATTATTTTTGCCACATTTTTTCACGGATTTGTCTAAAAATTGGTATTTGTTGGTCATAATGGGTTCCAGCTCCGGTAGCGAATCATTGCATGTATGGGTCCACGATTTGGTATAGCCCCCAAATAAAGGTACCTCCCGATATTCGGTATTTTAATGGTTTTTGACACATTTTTGCACTGATTTGTCTAAAAATTTGTATTTGTGGGTCATAATGAATCCCAGTTCGAGTGGCGAGTCATTGTAGTTATAGGTCCACGTTTTGGTATAGCCCCCATATAACGGTACCTCCCAATATTCGGTATTTTGATTATTTTTGCAACATTTTTTCGCAGATTGGTCTAAAAATTGGTGTTTGTGGGTCATAATGGGTTCTTGCTCCGTTGGCGAAACATTGCATGTGTAGGTCCACGATTTGGTATAGCCCCCATATAACGATACCTCCCAATATTCGGCATTTTAATGGTTGTTGTCACATTTCTTCTAATGTTTCCTTTCCCTAAGGTGGAGGGTCTTAAAAGTTTGGCCCGGCCGAACTTAATGTTTTTTTACTTGTTTATTTTCCTTTTATCCCATACTTTGAAGAATACATTAACTTTGTCATTCCGTAGCGTAAATAGCCCTATATTTTGAAGGAATTGAGATAGCAGACGATAAGGGCAGGTTAAGTTCGTAAATAAGCAATGTCTGTCCATGATTTCGTAAAGTCCCCATATTTTTTTAAGGTGTTTTAACTTGAGCAGTATTTTTAGAAGGATTTGTTTTGAAAATTTTAAAGTTCCTCCCAAATGTTGGAGGGTATTGAAAGTTCGACCCGACCGAACCCGGCCTGTTTTTATACCTTACACCACATAGTGGTTAGGGTATTAGGTTTTTGTGCATTTGTTTGTAAAATGGAAAAGAAAGTGAGATAGGTGTTGAGGATCTTTATAGAATCACTTTCTGAGTCAATTTATGCATGTCAGTACTTCTGTCCATGTATTTTTTTTTGAACAAAATGCAAATCATATCTATTATCGGATTGAGATGAAAATTTCCAAGCAATATTTGTTTGGCCCAAGAACGAACCTTGTTGGAATTGATGAGAATCGCCCCTCATATGTATCTTCAACGGATTTTGGATTAATTGTGCACCAAATGGCCAATATCAGTCCAATTAACCTGAATTTTGGCACATCCGCCCTAACTCAGTCTAGAAGTAAGTACATCAAATTTGAAAATCGGATAAGATATAGCTATAGCTCCTATATGCATATATTTATATGTGTCATCTGATTTGGGGTTTTATCCATGTCCGTCCGTCTATCCGTCTGTGGAAATGACTCTAGCTTCCGAACGAAATGAAGAAGGGTGACAAAATTTTAATATTCATCGGAATTCTTTGAAATTTGGTGTTTGATGTTCGTAATGGATGCTACAGCTTAACACAGAGAATTGTCTTGCAGGTCTACTTCTTCGTATAGCCTCCATATAACGGTACCTCCCGGTATTCGGTATTTTGATGATTTTAGCGACATTATTTACCGGAATTGTTTAAATTTTGGTATTTGATGTTTATAATGGATGCTACAGCCTATGACAGGAAATTGTCTGTGCAGGTTCACGTCTTCGTGTAGCCCCCATATAATGGTTCCTCCCGATATTCGGAATTTTGATGTTTTTAGGTGCATTATTCACCGGAACTGTTTCAAATTTGGGATTTGAAGTTCATAACGAATACTATACAGCCTAAGCCAGAAAATTGTCTGTGCAGGTCCACGTCTTCGTATAGCCCCCATAGAACGGTAACTCCCGATATTCGGTACTTTTATGATTTAAGCTACGTTATTCACCGACTTTTTATACCCTACAACACTATGTGTTGGGGGTATTATAAGTTTGATTGGGCCAGAATTTATATAACACCTCGAAATATCGGTTTCCCATATAGGAAAGTATATATGGATCTTCCTAGCTCGCCGAGCTGAGTCGATCTAGCTATGTATGTCCGTCCGTCTGTCCGTCTGTCCATGTTAATTTGTAATCACTCTACAGGTCCCAATTATGGCCCGATCTTCACGAAATTTAGAATGGAGGTGGGGCTAGGGTCAGAATAGAACCCTATTTCTTTTGGAGACGATCGCCAAATGTTTAGGGGTTGAAATGGACCAAATACTGAAAAAAATGTGGGATTTTGCAGTAGCTATACAGGTCGCAATTATAGACCAATCGACGTGGAATTTCGCATGTAGCTAGAGTTTAGGGCGGGGAAGAAGCCTACCAATTTGGGTGGTCATCGGATAATATTTAGCGGGTAAAATAGGCCATATCTTTTTTGTTGAAAAAATTTAAAAATTTTCATTAAACCGCGAATATTTTATATCCCGGGGAACCGGGGAACATCTTTACATTGATGTTAAGATCCAAAAAATCGAATATATAGCAAATATATGCGATATATATGTCTATCAAAGAAGATATGCTTGAAAGATCTCATATATGTCGAGAACGGCTGAACTGATTTCGACAGTTCTCATTAATTCAGAATGGCCTCTTGGCAGGAAAGGAAAAACGTCTAAAAAAATCTCATAAAAATATCTCTCTAAAGATGAAAATATTGATTTTGTAAAATTTTCTCATATTTTTTCAATTTTGTCATATTTTTGGCATATTTTCATTTTGAATTAAACATTTGGTAATATTTCTACAGCTAACAAAACTAAGTAGTTAGGATATCAGGATATCATATACAGAGCGCATTTATGGCCCAATCCTTACGAAATTTTGCATGGGGATAAGATGAGGGTCGGAATAGAAGCCTACTCTTTTTGGATGATCGACATATATTTAGGGGTTGAAATGGACCAAAAAACTGCAAAATTGTCAGCAGGTCGTAATTATCGCCCGGTCCTCACGCACATTTGAATGGGTGTTACCGGACATTGCAAAAGCCAAGCAGTTTTGGATGGCCATCCAAAAATATTCAATGTGTGAAGGAGTTTGCCAACTTTTGTAGACAAAATACGAAAATGTCCATTCCAGTGACTTTTTGGAGAATTCACAAATACAGAAAAGACGCACTTCTGACTATTTCGTTAACGCTGATTTCGTTGCGTTTCAGTCAAAAACCAATAATAAATGTTAATATTTTGCCACTTCTGAGAGATTATAGGTCTTTGGGAAATATTGGTTCCAGATCTAGGAAGACCATTTAAGTGCAACATCTACCAATAAATTGGAAATGAGAAAATTAGTTAAGGTTGCTATTATTCGAAAATTAGAGAACGAAACCTGATGGTTTTCTTTTATTATTTGTCACAATATCTTGTGGAATTCTTTCGAGTATCTCGCCTATATAAATTGTATCGTTTATTATAGTGTTGTAGGGTATTCAACGGTCGGCCCCGCTCGACTGTAGCCTTTGCTTACTTGTTTAATTTCGTATTTGAATATTTTAATGGCTTATGACCAAAGTTACCTCTGCAGGTCCATGTCGTCCTATTGACCCTAATATAACAGCTACATTCGGTATTTTTTAGATTTTAACAGGTCGGATTTTATTTTTTTTTTTTTGAGAATTGCCAAATTCGTTCCATATGGTGGAGGGTATTCAAAGTTCGGCCTGGCCGAACTTGCAGCTTTTTTACTTGTTTTACTTGTCTAATATAGCTTTTATCCAAGCCATATCATGCACAATACCTCAAGGTTATTTAGTACTAGAGATACAAAAGCCTCCGCCAAATTTGTTGACAATCAATTCAGAGTTGGATATAGTTCCCGAATTGTGATTACTTTAAAGCCATGATAGGCGTTCAAAAAAGGTTCATTGCTGGTATAAACCACTTCACATAAATTCCCAATATTACCTTTTTTGTTACGGAAGCTCTACGCAAAGTAGTGTAGGACATCTTATAGTCGAGCCCGCCTCACTCTTTACTGGTCTATTTGATATTGTTATTTAATGGATTTTTTCCGGTGTTTCCACCTTTCCATTGCAAATATGCTCTTTAAAGGCAAGACGAACAAGTTCTTTCAATTCGAGCGTAATTGTCGTCTTTGAAAAATGTTTTCTCCATCGATTTATTTTGAATTAAAAATTTAAACATTCTTTAGAATTTTCATTGCCGTTCATTGAAATCAAAACTCTGCTTGGGAAATTTGTTTCAATTAAATTTAATTTCAAAAAACAATTTTCGTTACAAAATTGGAATGACGTCATATAATGTTAACTAAAAGCAAAATATTTCAGTATCTGCAACAAAAAGTTTGTAAATAATTCAATTTGTTTTTAAGTTGTGCGTTTATTTTTGAAAATTTCTTTTCTTTTTTGTGGGTTTTAAAATTGTGTAATTGTTTTAGGTTTTCTTGAGTTTTACAAGAATTATAGACTTGTAGTTATAAAAAAAACTTGTTACCGCTAAAATTGCAGCCAGGTTGGCTTTTATACATAAAAGTTCTTACCCCAATCCCTGCATACTATACCGTGCCATTTTCAGCCACATGTATTTTCATTGGGTTAATTTGGGGGACGTGAAATAAAACGTAATCTACAACAATTACCTCCACAACATATGAATTAAATAACATCAAACTTACGATCTTATTTTTACCCGTAAGTCCTCAAAACTTTTCTTAATTAATACATGATTTTTACAGGAAATCCTTGAAAACGTCTTGGATATTTTTCACGAAATATTCAATATATAAGAAGACAACAAAATATTTTTTTACACCATGTTCCATATTTGAAATATGTTCTGGTGAAAAATGTACAGGGTGAGATAAAAAACTGCAACCAACTTCAGACTGCTATCACTTCCAAGCCACTCGTCCGACAGCTGTTAAAATTATTCCAGTGACAGCTCATTATATTGTTTTTGGTGAGAATTTTCTAGGAAACTAGTTATTCGTGACGGAATTCAAGCGTGATGTGTGATTTCTTTATCTTTGGCTGGAAAACCACAAGTGGCTATCGTTAGAGCTCCCCAGCATTTAAATGTGAATAAATCTTTTGTGTCTCGCACCATCGCTCGTAACCGTGATACTGGTAGCCCGACGTCAAAGAAGTAGACGGAAGAAATCAGCAACACCAGCAGAAATGGTTCCAAAAAGAAAAAAAGCAAATTGATCGTACCCCGCATCGCAGTGGCCAAAAAATTGCTCGTGAGCTAAACATATCGCAATATTCCATTCGGCAAATATTGTAAAATGAGCCATTGCAATTCAAAAAGTGCGAGAACTTACTTAAATAAAATAGACTCAAAAGAGCTAAAGAGTTGCTTCGAAAAGAGTTGCTAGGCCGAAAGTGGTGAACTGCCGAATTTGGTTTTCTCCGATGAGAAAACTTCGTTGTCCAGTAGTTTGTAAACAATCAAAATGATCGTGTTTACTTGCTAAAAAGGTCAGCTGAAAATGTGCACCTTCGGTTAACCACCAAAACTCAAGCGCTGGCCATGGAGACGATGATTGCTCTCCGCTCGTATTAATCGACCGTGGCTTCAGGGTAAATGCCGAATATTATAGCGAAAATATGCTGGAGGATGTATTAAAGCCGTGGGCACACAAACATTTCGACCGCAGACCTTGGTCAGGATTCAGCATCATCGCACTCAGAACGCGCCACCCAAGAATGGTTATAGAACGAGGTTCATCGCTTAATATCCACAATGGCCACCAAAATCTCCGGATACCAATCTGTTGGACTATTGTGTCTGGAATATTTCGGAAAACAAGGTTGGCATAAAAAATACCAACCCAAGAATGGTTATACAATTAGGTTCCTCGCTTAATATCCAGCGCACACTGGCCACCAACATCTCCGGATACCAATCCGTGGACTATTGTGTATGGTGTATATTGGAAAGCAAGGTTGGCACTAAAAAATATCAACGTGTCGATCACCTCAACCAAGCGCTTCGCCGGGAATGGGCCAAAATACCGCAGGGCAACATTCGGGCAGCGTGTGACGGTTTCGTTGGTCGTTTGAAGGCCATAATTCGTGCCAAATGTGACCAATTTAAACAAATTTAAACGTATTCTAAAATTTGATGCTATTTCCAATTTTTTTGCTTTCATTCAAACAATTTTAAAAAAATGTTAAAATAATGGCTTTTAATTTTGTTGCAGTTTTTTTTATCTCATCCTGCATAACATCTGCACAACAGATATTGTATTAGCAAAAATGTTTGTATGTGTGGCATTTGAAGAGAGTTGGTTGCTTATTTCACTTTCCTAGAGCGTTTTGTTTTTCAAAATCTTGAACCATATGCGGGGCAGGTAGCAAAAGAAATAGTCCGATATCTACAATCTTTATAACGGATGTTGTGTTGATGGAAATATTGAATGGCATTGGATATTAATTTCCCTTTTTATGAGCTTCATGAATATTGAAAATGTTGAGCCTTTGTGGGGTAGGTACCAGGAGGAGTAAACCGATATATTCCATGTTCACAAAATATCTTTTGTTAGTGGAAATAATGGGATGTGTGAAATATAAAGAGAACGCGATGCTTATTTCGGATTCTATAAACGTTTTGGTAAAAGTTTTGAATAAAACTTTGACACTTTGTGGGGGAGAAACCAGAAGGAATGGTCCGATCTCTACCGTTTTTATAACATATTCTGTGTTGATATATTCAGATGTGCCAAGTCTAAATGGAATCGGATGTTAATTTCGCGTTTTATGAGCTTAATATATATTCAAAATATCAACCTTTTGTGGGGGAGGTACCAGGGTACTTTGGGTTGATAAAAATATTGGGATGTTTGTAATTTGAAGACAAACAGACTCTTACATCACATTTTATAAGAGTTGTAATTATTCAAAATGTTGACCCTTTGTGGGTACTCGATGGATATTGTCTATTTTCGCACCTAACGTAGCACTGGTGCAAATATTAGAATTTGCAAATTATATAAAATCAGATAATTTCGATCTTTTGTGGGGGAGGAGTGGACCGATATTATCCATCTCGAAACTCGATCTAAGTTTGACAAAAATATTATGATGTACCAAGTTTGGACCAAATCGGATATTCCTTTCGAGAGTTATCGTACGCACCAGCCAGACGGACGCATATCGCTATATCGACTCCAAATTTCCTGAAACGGATTTTGTCCAAAGAGACCTAGGGTCTAAAACCGTTACTTCGACTAGGTACATTTTGTCCCTATCAAATGCTATATACCCCCTCTAGCCATATGGCTGAGGATATAAAAATCCCACGGACCTAGAATGCATCTCAACAAATATTTATCAACTTGCTTCATTTCGTTGGGAAGTAGATAGGCAGACATGACTTAATCAACTTCAGTGGTACCCAATTTAGAACCTGAATAAATTCTGGGTATGATATAGTTTACTGCTTTGAAAAACCTTGCAAATTTAGTTCTTCAAACCTATGTATAAAAGAGTAGTGAAATAACAAAATACTGACTGATCGAGAATCAACACCCAGACGAAACGGCACCAAAGAAGTTTTGGAAATTCGAACTTTACGGCTACGAAAAATTCAGAAATGCAACTAAACTTCTAAAATGGTGGCAGGTGGTGGTAGGTTTGCGTTAAAGATGTGATTTTGGAAATGTGCCCTACAAGTGCACGAGAAATACTAATAAGTAAAACAGCTCTAAATTCGGCCGGGCCGAACTTTAAATACCCTCCACCATTTGGAACGAATTAGGCAATTTTCAAAAAAAAAAAAAAAAAAAAAAAAAATTAATAAATAAATAAATAAAAATAAAATCCATTAAAAATTCTGTTAACATCTTATAAATACCGAATATCGGAAGGTGCCGATATATGGGGTATATACGATATTGTGGACCTATATAAACAATTCTATTTTAATGGGGTAAAGTACTTACAATTGAACATTTTTGTTGTTTTTTTACAATTCCATTGAACATTTTTGTTAAAATCATAAAAATACCGACTATCGTAGGGTACCATAATATGGGGGATATACGATATCGTGGATCTATGTAAACAAAAATCTTCTAGGGGATAATGTACTCTCGCGGAACTCCTTGTGCGAATTTTCAGAAAATGTCATTAAAAATGTGGCCAAAATCAACAAAATACCGAATATCGGGGGTACCGTTATATGGTGGCTATACGATATCGTAGACCCATATAGATAATTCTCTTCCAGGGAACCGTTATAAGGAGGCTATACGATATCGTAGACCCATATAGATAATTCTCTTCCAGGGGATAAAGTTATCGCAAGTAAATCCTTGGGTGGATTTTCAGACAATTCCTGCAGTCAAAAGACAGATCTTTGCAAAATTTTAGCTTCCTATCTTTATTTGTTTTGCCTGAATCGTTATTACAACAGACGGACAGAATTTTGCGCTGATCAAGAATATATATACTTTGTTGAGTCTAAAATTATTATTTCGATGAGTTAAAAACGGAGTGACAAACTTAATATACCCTCCATTTATGGTGGAGTGTATAAAAAGTACTATATGTTTGGTATTGGGTGAAAAGATGGTAAGGGTATTTGGTTTTTGTGCATTTGTTTGAAACATGGAGAAGGAAGCGAGATAGAACCAAAGTTTCTTTTGAGAATCTTCATAGAATCACTTTCTTTTTGTGAACAAAATGCATTTATTATTGAATGAAATATATAGTTTCGACATGACTTATATCGGTCCAAATAACATGGATCTTGGCAATTCCGACTGAATTCATTCTAGAAACAAGTATTTTTAGCTTGGTGAAGATTGACCTTTGCCAAATTTTATCAAAATCGGTTCAGATTTGCATATAGCTCCTATATATACATTAATCCGATTTTAGGTTTATTGTGCACAAAATGGCTAATATTAGCTCAAATGAAGTGAATTGTGGCACTTCCGACCGAATTCAGCCTAGAAGCATGTACTTCCAATTTGGTGGAAATCGGTTCAGATAAAGCTAGAGCTACTATATGTTTTTTTCCGATTTGATGGTACAGTCCCTTACATGCGTAAAATACACTCAATTTGATACATGACATTAGATACAGCTCGAAAATAATTCTGCCAAATCTTATCGAGATCCGTTCAAAATTTATATATATATACGTTCGATATACATCTTCATCCGATTTTACGGTTATTGTTCACCATATATGTAATTTGGTGAAACTCGGCCCGGTATATTTGTTGCTGCAATAAATATTTTTATACCCTCTACTTTGGAAAGGAGGATATATTAACTTTGTCATTCCGTTTGTAACATCCCTAAATATTCATCATAGACCCCATAAAGTATATATACTCATAATCAACATTAAATTCTAAGTCGATTTAACGATGGCGGTCTATCCGTCTGTCTGTTGAAATCACGATACAGGCCACATTATTTGACGTAGAGCATCAAAATTTAGCAGAATTATTTGTATTGTGTCTTGGATGGTTGGTATTGAAAAGAAGATATAACGGTCCACGTTTTGGTATAGTCCCCATATAACGGTACGTCGCAATATTCGGTATTTTTATGATTTTTGCCACATTTTTTTACAGATTTGTCTAAAAATTGGTATTTGTGTGTCCTACTGGGTTCTAGCTCCGTTGCCGAAACATTGTATGTATAAGTTCACGTTTTTGTATAGCCCCATATAGCGGTACCTCCCGATATTCGACGTTTTGATAATTTTTGCCACATTTTCCCACGAATATGTCTAAAAATTTGTATTTGTGGGTCATAATGGGTTATAACGTTTTTAAAGTTTCGGCCCGGCCGAACTTAACTTGTTTAATATAATTTAGTAATGGAGTAAAACAGTAATGGAATTTGGTATTAGAGGTACAAAAGCCTCCGTCAAATTTATTTACAATCGAAAATTGTCGGTTCCGCCCGACTTTTGACCTTTCCTTACTAGCCATGTATACAATTGGTTTCCAAATTCTAAGTTCAAAACTTTTGATCATCCCTAAGCATTTTGACAAATGTATACGTGCTTTGAAGCGTACCTTATGTTGGACATGCTGCCTCAATAATGCAGCCCATTGTAGTAGGTATCTATGTCATTACGGTTCATTACAAATGCAACATGCTATAATGACAACAACAATATCAACAACAAAAACTACGAATAAAAAAATCATTTTAACCGAAAATCAAAAGCATATGTTTATTGAATCAAAACGAACACGAACATTTGCTATCTCTCGAAATAGGGATAATAAAATAACTCCAACAACACCACTCACCCACCCACTCATGGTGTTCTCCTTCGTAAACAGAAGAACACAACAAAAGAGAACAATAAAAACGAGAGAGTGGACAAACTATCTGTGGGAGAACAAACTTTCATGTTGGACACCACATTTTATTGTCCTTTAATGGAGATTGCGCCAGTTTCGAACATTAACTAATGGTCGCAACAAATCTCCCCCGCCCACACAAGCACATACTCACTTTAACTAGGAGACAGTCAATTGTCATTTAGTTGGAAAAAAATTCTTCGAATTCTAAACTTGTGGTCAGTTGCAGTTTGTGAGCGCCACTCTCAGAACACATTAACGTGTCCATCCGGTCGACTGTCCACTTGGTTGATTTTCGAACTAAAACGGATATGAAATGTAGAACTTTTTTCAAAGTAAATGACACAGCCTTATGTACCTTCAATGCCTACGGTACACAAATTGACTGTACGCTAAATAGAAACAAAAACAAAAAAAACGTGAAATAATATTAAAATACAACAACAACAACACCACGAAATATTCAAATTGGCACCAGTACAAAGCGAAATAGTTGAACGTGCGGCTGAAACGGAAGGAAATTCGCTATAAAAACGTGTGATTTTTAAGCAACGTTCACATTTGAAACGCCCCATGTCAAACAAGTGGTCAAAATGGCCGTGAGTTAGAGACCGACCGGTGCATAGTGAGTGTGTATGGGTGATAAAGGATTATTGTGAATGTATTGGTGTGTGAAAGAAAATATATTATATTGCAGTTCATATTGTAGTTGGTGTATGAGAAATTCCAAGAAATTTGTGAAATAGCAATTTATTTGAAAGTATTTATTTGACAATATGTGTGGAATGTAAAAATATCGTCAAATTAAATATGGAGATTTTTTTATGAAAATGTTTTCAATTGTTATTAAATTGGCTGCTAGCCTAATTACAGTTTAAAATTATTGGTAAGAAATGTTTTATTTCCACTAAACCAAATTCATTTATTTTTCTAGAAATTTTGGAAAGTGTTTTGTATTGACTAATAGTGTATTGGGGTTTCTGTGGATGTGAAATCAGTTTACCAACAATTATCTCACAGAGTTTAGTTTTGCTCGTTTTTACTCGCGAGTGTGAAACATACCTATGAGCGAGTAAGAGTACAAAAAGTTTACTGTCCACTCTTCTATTTTATGTGGGAGCGCTAGAGAGTTATTCCCGTCTGAAAAATCAAATTGGGGATCAAAACGCACCAAATGGAGTAGAGATTACTCTACGAGTAAAATCGAAAGGAACCATATATTTTGTTTGCCGATTTAGGTGTTCAAGTGTGTGTTAAGTCGGAAGCATGTGTTGATATTGGGAGTATAAAACCTAAGAAGAATAATTGTGTTGTGACAAAACTAAAAGAGTGCTCGGCAAGACTGGAATTTGCGAATGAGTTTCACTCTTTATTCGAATTTGAGCGAGTATTTTGGAGGTCTGGTCAAAAGTTGTACATCAACATCAAAATTTCAGCGGATTTTTATTATTATACCCTCCACCATGGCATGGCGGGCATATTAAGTTTGTCATTCCGTTTGTAACACCTCGAAATATACATTTTAAATCCCACAAAGTGAATATAAAGTTCTATGCGATGACCGTCCGTCTGTTATTGTTGTTATAGCAGCTCATACTGCTGTGTTCGACTCTTCTCAATCTGGTTCTGTCTCTAAGTCCAGTCTCCAAAGGGATACAACCTGTGAGAGTTGGGTCCACAACGAGACTGGAGTTAGGTAAGTAGGTTTGGCTTGACAGCGAAATAGGTGCCACCTGTACAACAAGCTGGGCAGTTGTTCTGCACATCGCTGTCGATAGGGGCCCAAAAGAAATTCAGACAGCTGCACCTGAGCCAAAACTACTCGGATTTGTCGGGGCAGCTCTCGCTCTTTCATGACTTCTGAGACCGCTTTAAGTGAATACTATTTAGTTCCGTTTGATAGGTCTGTTGATCTAGAGTCTCTCTCTTACACCCCTGTACCTCTGTATCTACATCATGAAGATCTCTCCTTACATGCCTGGGCGAAGGTTGCCTATACATACAAGCAGGCATTGCATTGACAGCATTTTATTATGCTGTTGCATCGGTAGCACCTTCGCCTCCTCCTCAGGTCTCATGAGGAGGACCCTGTTGCGGTTCTAAGGGAAGCATTCTGGCAGGACTGAATATTTTTCCACTACATAGCGCATAGCACGTTGTCGGACCACCCCGGAGCCGCATAGCTTACCACAGACCGGCCTATCGCGTTGTAAGAGGTCAACAAGATTTCCTTATCAGCTCCCCAAGTGCTGCCGGCCAGAGACTTAAGAACCTTGTTTCTACTGTGCCATGCGCGGACGAAAGGCTATCGAATGTGATCCCTAAGACCTTGGGGTAGTTGGTGGTTAAACGTGTGGCGGTCGCTATAGTGGTGGATATCTTCATATTCATCGTAGTGAAAAGGCGGTTAGATCAACTAAGTAAGCGTTTAACCGATCGCATACATCATCTATGATTGGTCCTGACGCCTCGAGCGTACAATCATCTGCGTGAGTTATTATCTCTATGCCGTCTGGAGGGCGTGTCAGAAAGCTAAACGGAGATATCACCTCACCTTGGGGAACTCCCTGTTTCACTCTACGGATGATCGACTTCTTGTTTCCAAAATTCCATGTACGATTGGTGGTCGCCAATGTAATGTAGTATACTATCCAACGTTTCATACTTGGTCGATACGTTCAATTCCCTCGAACAGTGTAGCTTGATTGACTGTATCAAAAAAGTGCCACCATAACTGTTCTTTCACACAGCCTGTTCTTTCTTCTGTTGAGTCTCTGCTGACATGTGTGGAAATGGCGTGTAAAGCTGCTGTTGTGCTATGCAATTTCCGAAATCCGTGTTGATGATAGACTACTGGGCAAAACTCGCTAATGCTGGGAAGGAGTAAAGCTTCAAGCGTATTTGCTACTGGTGACAAAATTGATATCAGCCTGTATGAATTACTTTTGCTGGCATCCTTGTCTGGCTTCAGTAGCGGAAATATCCTGTCCATTTTCCAGGCATGGTGAGATACTCAACTCCTGGATCATACAGTGGCTCCACCATCTCCACAGAGATTCCGTCAGGGCCAAGCGCTTTGGATGACTTTGCGCTTCTGATGACATGTGCAATGTGGTGGTACCCCCTCGGCTGTAAGAGATCGAACACGGCGTAGGATTATTCTCTTAGCTTTGTCACTCTTAGGATGCTGTATGAATTGCCGGTTGAAAATCAATGGTTTGTTGATGTCCGTCTGTGAAAATGACAGCATTGAAGTAGGAAAATTTCAAATTGAAACTTTACTCGAGTGTGTGTTTCGTCTGCTGGACTTTTGATACTGAAAATGGGCTATATAGGTTCATGTTTTGGTGTAGCCCCTATATTGATATTGTTCACAGTAAATGTTTCAAATTTCGTATTTTAAGTTCCTAATGGGTACTACAGTCTATGATAGAAAATTGCCTATGCATGCATTCGTATAGCTCCCACATATCGGCACCTCCCTATATTCAGTATTTTGACGATTTTAGTTACATTATTCACCGGACTTTTTTCTAGTTTCGTATTTTAAGTTCGTAATGGATACTACAGTCTATGACAGGAAAATGTCTATCTAGTTCCTGGTCTTTGTATAGTCCCCTTATATCGGTACCTTCCAATATTGCGTTTTCGATTATTTTAGCTACTTTATTCACTGGAATTTTTTTAAGTTTCTGAAAAAATTGAATTTTGTAATGGTCTATGACAGAGATTGCCTATTCAGGTCCACGCCTTCATGTAAACCCCAGTACAACGGCAACTTCCTATTCCAAATTCGTTCCATTTGTGGGAGGGTATTCAAAGTTCGGAAAGTCTGCAACTTAAGGAAAAGAATATTCCTAACTTCTCCAGAAGGGCATATAACGTATTTTTATGGATAAGAGTCCGCATACAAATATTTTAAACTTAGAAAGGATATAAGGGCATTATATTACGGTTACAATATACTAAGTTTCACAGTGTTATAATGTCTGATATCTTCTTCGAAAAAACCAACTTTTTTTTGGATTTTTATACCCAACACCATATGGAGGGTATATTAAGTTCGTCATTCCGTTTCATGTCAGACCCAACAAAGTATATATATTCTTGGTCAGCGTAAAATTCTAAGTCGATTTAGCCATGTCCGTCCGTCTGTCTGTCTGTCTGTCTGTCCGTCTGTCTGTTGTAATCATGCTATCTTTCGAACAAATTGAGATAGAAGGCTAAACGTACCTCCTGATATTCGGTATTTTGATGATTTTAGCGATATTATTCACCGGAATTTTTTCAAATTTTTTATATGAAGTTCGTAATGGATACTACAGCCTGTGAAATTGTCTGTGCAGGTCCACGTTTTCGTAAAGCCCCCATATAACAGTACCTCCCGATATTCGGTATTGTGACGATTTTAACGACATTATTCACCGGAATTGTACAGCCTAAGACAGAAAATCGGTCATGTAGGTCCACGTCTTCGTATAAGCCCCACATATTAGTACCTCACTACATTCGGTATTTTGATGAATTTAGGATGAATTTAGGTATAGTACTCACCTAAATTGTGGATGCTACAGCCTGTGACACAAAATTGTTTATGCAGGACCAGGTCTTCGTATAGCTATACACGGTATTTTGATGATTTTAGCAACATTATTCACCGTTTATTTCTAGTTTCGAATTTTAATATGGTAACGGCTTATGACAAACAATGCGTATGTAGGTTCACGTCGTAAAGACCTTAATATAACGGCTATATTTGCCATTTTTAAGATTTTAACAGATTTTATTTTTTGAAAATTTCTAAATTCGTTCAAAATGGTGAAGAATATTCAAAGTTCGGCCCGGTCGAACTTATTGCTTTTTAACTTGTTCTCGCCTCAAAAGATACTGCCAGATTCAGATATTATTTTCTATTATTTTTAGTGACTTTCTGTGCTCTACTTCCAAGACTATTAATAAATTTATCATTTATTCTTAAAATGATCGGTTAAAGCTGACATTTTCCTCTGGAATAGCCCACATAGAGCTTGGCAAACAATGTGTCATTGTGTATGCCATTGTATGTATGCATTTCGTTCTAATTTTTTTTTCAACATCGTTATTACCACAAATAATAATAATAATAGTAATAATTATAATCACCATCATTGTGAATTGTCCTGCAGGATAGTGACAAAATAAGCTTCAACAAATTTTGTGTAAAAACCCAAGTGAAAAATATGACTTATTTTCCGGCTGACGTTTTGTTTTTGTATTCCACAGAAAATGATAACAAAATATGAATGCATAAAACTCCGCCACAGGCTAAGATATGACAAATTAGTTTCAAACACGATGTCGAAATGAGGTGAACGCCAAAAGATAGACATCAATGCAACGTTAATAACAAAAAAAAAAAAAAAAAAGTGAAACACTTACACACACACAGACACCCACCCACGAGTGAGTATGAATGAAATGCTGTGTGGAAAATTTTATTGAAAACAATTTGTATACATTACTGTGTCTTGTAAAAAAAACAACAGTCATTTGTTAATCATCAACGAAGTCTTCGTGAATACGGTCGTCGTTCTCGTAGCTGTATTGTTAAATTCGCCATTACATTGCGTTTCGTTTCGTTTCGGCCATTCATTCTTCATCCATTCATTCGCCAGCTTAGTTTTCTTCCATTTCCATCGATGAGAATTGTAAAACGGATATCGCACCAACAAATACTGTCCGCCTTAATGAATTCCGTGTACCCGGATAAATAATTAACCAAGTTTTAGTTGTCAACAATTAAATATTGAAAAAATGCCTCCCAAACGCCGACGTCGTTTTCAAGGCTTATACTATCATTCGTCGCCGCCTAAAGGTAAGTGAAAATAAATGTCGTATATATATATATATATATGTACTTAAACACATTCTGTAGTAGTATTAGTGCATATGAATAGAGCATAGGGAGAATTCAATTGAAATCTTCAAATGTATTGTAAAGTTGTCGTTGTTAATTATTGTTATTATTAAAATAGGCTTATGACAGGTAACGAAAATTTAATATAAGGCTAAATAGAATTGGTAAACCAATCGAACATTGTCGAGGACGAATACTCAAGGTTTCGAGATTAAGGGTTAATAATGGAATTATTTTTTGACGTTTGAGATTAAAATGAGTGGCTATTAGAGAACGTTTTCCCCTTTGAGTGTCTTGGTATTTTGCTCTACTCCGTCTAGATTGATGGTATGTTGGGTTGAGTAGTTCAAAACCTACAGATGGCAAATTAGAGAATATAAGCAGAGAATATAAGGTGTGCATTGTTTACAAACATTCGATTTATTGGTCATTAAGTTAGCCATCAATATAAGACCTACGATTTTCATACCCTCCACCTTGGAAAGGAGGGTATATTAACTTTATCATTCCGTTTGTAACATCCCTAAATATTTGCCGCAGACCCCATAAAGTACATATATTTATAATCAGCATAAAATTCTAAGTCAATGTCCGCCTGTCTGTCCGTCTGTCTGTCTGTTAAAATCACGATACAGCCCACATTATTCGACATAGAGCGTCCAAATTCAGGAGAATAATTTGTATTGTGTCTAGGATGGTTGGTATTGAAAATGAGATATATCCGTCCACGTTTTGGTATAGTCCCCATATAACGGTACCTTCCGATATGCGGTATTTTTATGGTTTTTGTCACAGTTTTTCACGGATTTATC